>NC_064638.1:1283822089-1284125119 GCF_023864345.2 Schistocerca serialis cubense | reverse complement strand
AGACGACACGTCTCCATTCGTCCCTCCATTCACGCCTGTCGCGACACCACTGGAGGCGGGCTGCACGATGTTGGGGCGTGAGCGGAAGACGGCCTAACGGTGTGCGGGACCGTAGCCCAGCTTCTTGGAGACGGTTGCGAATGGTCCTCGCCGATACCCCAGGAGCAACAGTGTCCCTAATTTGCTGGGAAGTGGCGGTGCGGTCCCCTACGGCACTGCGTAGGATCCTACGGTCTTGGCGTGCATCCGTGCGGTCCCAGGTCGACGGGCACGTGCACCTTCCGCCGACCACTGGCGACAACATCGATGTACTGTGGAGACCTCACGCCCCACGTGTTGAGCAATTCGGCGGTACGTCCACCCGGCCTCCCGCATGTCCACTATACGCCCTCGCTCAAAGTCCGTCAACTGCACATACGGTTCACGTCCACGCTGTCGCGGCATGCTACCAGCGTTAAAGACTGCGATGGAGCTCCGTATGCCACGGCAAACTGGCTGACACTGACGGCGGCGGTGCACAAATGCTGCGCAGCTAGCGCCATTCGACGGCCAACACCGCGGTTCCTGGTGTGTCCGCTGTGCCGTGCGTGTGATCATTGCTTGTACAGCCCTCTCGCAGTGTCCGGAGCAAGTATGGTGGGTCTGACACACCGGTGTCAATGTGTTCTTTTTTCCATATCCAGGAGTGTATTATAATGTTACATTGCTGTTGAACGTATCCCATTATTAGCCGTTTATTTATAAGGAGAACATCAGAGGTCTTCTCACACTTCCTTTGGGAACACCTGATGTTATTTTCTCTTCTCCTGAACATTCTTCGTCATGTAGTCATTTGCGTATCTGTTATGATATTCCGTAGTGTCGTGCGTTCGTTATTAGTATACGATGTGGCACGGTCTTCCGAACGCCAGAGCCCTCGTTGCACAGCGGTGAAAAAATAACCGGAGAATATTTTGCGTCCACAGCTCGGACGTTTGGAAGTTTGCCTGTACTCCGTGCCACATATGACTATGGTTTTTCATTTTTCATGAGTGAGCTACGCTTGGCATTTGTGTGCTCGTTTGGTTTGCAGCCAGAGCACAAAAGGCCGTATCTCTTCCTCTTCGTCGGCGACGTTATAATTACGTTTTTATTCCGTTCCTTTTGTCGTCTTTTTTTTGAAACATGTTGCGACGTAGCTCTGGTCATTATAAGGAGACATGTCTGAGAAGTGGACTAATTAAAAGAATGCAAATAAGGTGCATTTCG
The DNA here is from genome assembly GCF_023864345.2 of Schistocerca serialis cubense. Taxonomy (NCBI): domain Eukaryota; kingdom Metazoa; phylum Arthropoda; class Insecta; order Orthoptera; family Acrididae; genus Schistocerca; species Schistocerca serialis. Next base: position 1,284,123,871 of record NC_064638.1, on the reverse strand, counting down.
CAGTTTTTAATTACTTATCCAATTACGCATTACGGGAACTCATGAATACTTGTGGTTTATCGTAACACAGTGTGCCTAGCTTCTGTTGTAGTTCCACCGCTGTTAACGAAAAACTGCCTTCATTTACGTTTCACCGACAGTGAGTTGTCATGTAGACGTTATTGATGTCACATCGTAACGTATGCATAGGACAATTTGGTTTTAGTCTCACGATGAAGTGTCATTGCAATTGTCAGTATACTAGTCGCATCTTGTCCTGTGGGAGGTGTCGTGTTTCAAATGGTTCAAATGGCTCTGAGCACTATGGGACTCAACTGCTGAGGTCATAAGTCCCCTAGAACTTAGAACTACTTAAACCTAACTAACCTAAGGACATCACACACACCCACGCCCGAGGCAGGATTCGAACCCGCAACCGTAGCGGTCGCGCGGTTCGGGACTGTAGCGCCTAGAACCGCTTGGCCACTCCGGCCGGCCGGTGTCGTGTTTCTGATAGATATAAATGATCTGGTCCATAACAGGAATTTCTGAGATTGTGTATTGGAACGCCTCAGTGACAGGAAATTGTAGCGAAATGCTAGAGGGCATACAGGGAATCGACTTTTGATGCAGGATTCGCAGTTGCACTACACTGTAGATAACTGTATCGGATTTCGCTTACAAATAGACGGAACGAGCCGTTACTGTTCGATTACACTCTTGGCGATAAATTACGGTCAACAGAAAGTGTTCTAGAATAAGTAGGAGTATTCGTTCGGAACGACGTTAAGTGGAAGGGCGATATGAATGTCGTTTAAGTGTGCGTGGTGAGCAGTTTTATTGAGAGGAAGAATGGGTGTTCAAAATTTTTTCGAATTTTTCATTTTAATTATCTTTCATATGACATACGGTACTGCACCGTTGTGTGGGGCGGCGGATGAGTTCGTAATAATAGTAAATCTATTGCTGGATAAACGCTTGCGTATTGAATCAGTTTCTAGCTTTTAGAATACTGTTAATGCTGTCTTTTTGCCGTTCTCAACACTGGCTCTCTATTTACTCCGTGACCCACAGAAAGTGATTTAATAAAACTTGGAGCCAGTAAATAGATATCCTAGTGCCCACTTTACCTGAGAATGTTCTTATAGCTGCAGCTTATAGCTCTGAGGAATTAGGAGATTGTCCGGGATTTCTAATCAAAAACGGTTTTCCAAAATAGTTGAGTATATTCTGAAATTCACTAATAAAAACCACAAGTATCCCTACAACCTAACTAACAGAACAGTTCAGAGTCTAATGCGCTGATGCAACTATAAATGTCCGAATCAAATGTTAAAAAAGAATGCTCGCCAAAATTTGATGAAAATATTTCATCAAACGCCACGCTAAATATTTGGTAGAATGACTGTCCCGCGACGGCACGTGAAAATACGACAAAACGCAAACTGAAGCTAGATAATGAAAATCATTCCAGAATTAACACTTCACATAAAATGTTTTCATGGTTCCGCATATCTCTAGTAACTTAATACGGCACCCGAGGCTGTTTGTAGCAGATACACTGATGCGACGCGACTACCGACCCAGATGGCGTGTCATTCAGCGTCTGGAGAGAACTGGGGCCTTCCTTCCTCGCGTAGTGTTCTTATATATAAAGCCGCGGTGCGGACGGCTGAGGGAACACCTGATTAAATCCGCTCTCCCGACTAGCCGCTGGGCTAGTAACGCACCACTTCAAGTTACATAATAATTTATAGCTTCTTTGGCTGATGGCCGAAGAATCTCTTAATTTAAACGTGCATTCAGCACGCAGGTAAGTATTGATAATAAAATTTTGACGTGGCTAAGTTAAATACTTTGGGCGAGAGAATTAATCTAATTACCCTGCACGCAGCAGATGAGCTCTGAACTGTCCCTTTTGAGATCCGCTATTGCTATAATTTTATAGGTATTAAAAAGAAACTTTACACATCTTCATAATCATAGTGGACCTCCAACCTATTTAAATCTAAACATCCTAGCCTTATTTACTAGCCTACTTAATCTATCTTGCTTCCTTCAGTTTTGAGATGAAAACCACAAAATCATGAATTTCCACTAAAGTCTTAATTTGTGAAATCCAAAGTACTGTTTTTATTAAATCATTATGGAAGATGAATCTAAATATAAATTTTGAAGTCTCTAGCTCTTTTCTGTTGCGCCAATGATTTTTCCAGAAAAACGTCCAAATCTCGGAAATGGCTGAAGTTATCGAACTGATATTTAACACACATTAATTTAGTATTATTTCTGACATGCTAGAAAAGTTTTAGTTCATTTGCTTGATTTTTTAAGGTATTGCGCAACATTTATGACGTCAGAGCTAGTTACAGCAGACTGGCTGGCACATAATGGAAACTGATGTGAATTTACTACAGCGTGAGTAGGCTGCTTCCCTACATCACCCTCTACTTAAATTTTTTGTTTATGAATGTTAATGAATGAAAAAAAAATTTAATTACAAAAAGGGAAGCAAGAGTACAGTTTAACTCCCCATGAAAAATCAAAATCGAAATATAAACCTGTAGAAACATTAAAGAAAACTGATTACCTACATTAATTATTTAAATTGTAGGCATGTTCACTGCCTTTTTAAACAATGTCATTACTCAAAATTTTAAGCAAAGTCAACGAAATATTTTGGCATACATATTGCCTTAGACAAACAAACACATACAAATTGAAAAATTATGAAAATCTTAGATCCATTAAATACATTAAATACATTTTTACATACACAAATTCAAAGAAAATAACATGACACATAAACAGATGATTATCTCTTAGCAGTCTTTTCTAAACCTGAAAGAAAAGTTCACAAATAATTTTTTTACACACGTGGTTGTAGCCGCTTTGGCTGGCGTCCTACACTTCTATTCACAAGGGTAGAGGAGGGGAAGTTGCTATGGTGTGCGTCCTTCACGTTCTCTCTAAATTACATGGGGGAAAGGGGAGGGGTCACTGTGAGTTGTGTCCAAGTCACTCCACGCTTTCACGCAGCTACCAGGCTGCCATTATCTGGTTTGTCCTGTAGAACAAACAAAAAGAGTGCCTCAGACTCTGTTCACTTAACATCTAAGGGTGGGTCACAATGAAATGGGGATATATACATTTTATCCTTCAGTAGGTTGCTGGAACAAAGTTAACAGAACCTTTCTCAATTTTACTCTTACGGTTACTTAATTGTCATAAAATCGGTAAACAAATGGCTCAAAACGCCGTTAGTCACTTACAAGAGAAAATTTTATGCTCAAGGCATATAATCATAAATCCTATTTACTCTGAATTTATTAGTTCTAGGCCGGAACACTGAACCAATGCTCGGTACATTTCTGACAAATCTGCATCTTATTTACTTAACTGGCTCATCTTTGATTACTTTATTCTTAGAGATAGTATGAGTATGATTAGTGGTTGTTTTCTCAGCTTCTTTGTACATGTGAGTAACTTTTGGTAGTAGTACAGTTTTGAGTGTTCAAAACACACTACGTTTAGTTGACTACAAAATCCACTTATTGGTCCTCTGCTGTTGTCAGTTCCACATCTGCAATTAGGTACTTACTTACTTAGAAGTGTATTCATGCTGAGCTAAAATAGTGTTTCACGTCTGTCAGTATGTTATTTATTTATTTTGCTAGTGTATGTACTTATTTAACACTCACTCTATTAATATTTAAAGCATAGGGTAGCACATTCATTTCATATTCATAGTGTATTGCGGCTGATTAGTTTGCTCACGTGGCAATCCATTTCCACTCGATCGGACGCTGAAACCTCAGGTAGTCTCTCTCAGACCTACCACTAAACTGCATCAAATAATTATGGACGAGCGTAATGCTAAATTCCTTAAACCTATAGGACACCATGAGCTGCTCTGTCTCATCTAACATAAGGATACCTATGGTCGCATTCACGCCTCCAACTCATAACCTCAATACGTGTAGGTGTATCCTGTCACACACTACACTAAAATAATGGCCAGCTCCAACCTTATAAATACTTCAGGGACGTGTCCTTCACGTCTCAACCACAAACACTGCTCAATTTTATTACACTGCCTTTCCTTGCTACACCAGGTGAGTTTAATCTTACAACTTATCTGCATATTTTTCCTAACACTAAGCAATCTCTTTTATTATTAATTAGTTAGCTCTACAGCATACACTAGGTTTCACTACCACTTCAGATACTGCTTGAACACGAATTTGTACATCTTTTTAAATTACTGTTGGTGGACCATTTCTAATAAACAACACTTTGTACTTACTATATTACCAGGGTTCTATACATAATTGTTACTCAAATACATTTTCATCTTAATTACGTCATACTTCTCTATTGTTTGTCACTATTAGGTTTGTCACATTAGGTATTTTTTTTTCTTTTTTTTTTTCACTAATCGGTAGATAGAATGGTTACATAACTCATGGCTTGATAGCCATGACAGAAAATTTTCATGTCTGGAAAGAAGAGGTCGAAATTTTTGAGGACAGGAAAGAGGAAGAATGAGTGAGACCTGAAAGGGAAAGAAGATCTCACACAGCTGGGACTGCACAGCTGCCACACTGTGTAGAGGTTACAGAACAACCTCCTCCCTACAGCATTCATTAGTTTAATGCTGTAAAGAAGAGTTAGAAATTTTAGGTGGATAGAAAAGACGAAGAATGAGTGAGATCTGAAATGGGAAAGAAGATCTCACACAGCTGGGACTGCACAGCTGCCACACTGTGTAGAGGTTACAGAACAACCTCCTCCCTACAGCATTCATTAGCTTAATGCTGTATTGATAACCATACCGGAAAATGTAATGTATGAAAGAAGAGGTCGAAATTTTTGAGGACAGGAAAGAGGAAGAATGAGTGAGATCTGAAATGGGAAAGAAGATCTCACACAGCTTGGACTGCACAGCCGCCACACTGTGTGGAGGTTAAAGAACAACCTCCTCCCTACAGCATTCATTGGTTTAATGCTGTAAAGAACAGTTAGAAATTTTTATGTGTTGTAAGAAGATGTCGAAATTTTGTAGATAGGAAAGATGAAGAGTGAGTGAGACCTGAAATGGGAAAGAAGATCTCACACAGCTGGGACTGCACAGCTGCCACACTGTGTAGAGGTTACAGAACAACCTCCTCCCTACAGCATTCATTGGTTTATTATTGACGTGATAATCATAACAGAAAATTTTATGTGTTGGAAGAAAAGGTCGAAAATTTTTGGGGATAGGAAAGAGGAAGAATGAGTGAGACCTGAAAGGGAAAGAAGATCTCACACAGCTGGGACTGCACAGCTGCCACACTGTGTAGAGGTTAAAGAACAACCTCCTCCCTACAGCATTCATTCATAACCTTTGACCACGCCACGTCGATCTGAAAATACTTTATGATGCCTTTTTAGAACCTGTCTTAGTTCTTCCTTTTGATTGCCTGAAATCTTATCGATTTCCTGCAATTTAGCTTCTATTTTGTCTAAAATAATTGCTTCTTCTTCTTCTGTGTTCAACTTATTGTTATTAAGATTAACATCCTCGTCCCAATACCTCCTGTTTTTCAGAACTCGTATAGGCAGCTCCCAAGTTTCATGATCAGTTACTACATGTTTATCACTAAAAGGTACTATAATTACTCCGGTTATTGGCAAGACCATTTTTAACTGGCTTCTTTCAAAGTCAACAACACTCTGATATTTTGACAAGAAATCTATGCCAATTAAAACCTCAATACTGAGATTGTTTACAATTAAACATGGATGATTAATTAAATTACCATTAATGTTAAAGGGTAGTAAAGCTTCTTGCTTTACCGTTTTTGACACCTTGCCAGTAGCACCAATTATTCTTAGTCCTGATACTCTCATTACTGTAAGCTTGTCTTTACCAGGTAATGCATCAAAGAAGGACTGAGATATTGCACTCACCTCACTTCCACTGTCTAAGAGACAACGTACATTGATACCCAACATATTCACTATTATTACAGGGTGGCTTATTCTAGGTTGTACAGGTGGTTCCTCAAATTCATCTAGTAGTTCCTTTTGGATTTGTTTCCAACTAAAGTGATCAACATCTGTCTTCATTACATTTAGGTCACAGTGTGTAGGGGTTTCCTGAATTATATTTTCAGCTGCCTTTTCCAGTCGGTCTATTAATTTCAAATCGAAACACCGCACGACTTCATTACATTTAGTTTGCTGAACATGACCCAAATTACTGTAGTCTGAGCGATTCTGCGCCTCCAGACCGGGCATAACATTAGTTACAGCTAAACCACTTTCACCATTATCGTCGGTTTCCTTCTCAAGTGACAACTGGTCACAGCTACTGGGTTCATCGACCCCAAACTGCCTACCCTCTACATTCCCACTTATCTCCTGTTCTAAATCTATTAGTACATTATCAACATCCTGCACAGGCACTTTAGATAAGAGCACATCATCCTCATCGTAAATATAAGCATGAATTTCTTCTGCTTCTTCACCTGACAATTCAGTATTTTGTAGCTCATCCCTACTGTTACCCTGCTGCGCCTTCTCTTTCTCTTCCCACTTAGAAAGCGTTTCTAACACGGTATCTATCAAATACTGTGAGTGATCTAATATTTCTGTAGTATCCTTAGGTGCTACCGACATTTCATCCATCTGTTCAGTTTGAGTATTCTGATCTGTCTTACCATTTCCCTTAACTACTGGCTTAGGAAAAGTAACCGCCTGGTGAGCGCCAGTGTCCTCATAGACGGGAACTAGTTTTCCTGCCTCGGCCTACTACTGTTTCCTTTAGTTTCATTATAGTTAGCTGGCATAGCCTTACTTTGCGTACTGTTGGTTACATGCAAATTTCTGTTTGGAACAAAATTATTATCCCTTGGATGCCATTGTTGGTTCTGATAATTATTTCCCCAATTCCTACCTCTCGTAGGATGACGAACACCTACTGTTCTGATGTTTACATTGCCATTTTGCTCGTTCCTAAAATTACTACTATTATTGTTATTGGCATTTCTGTTATTACGTGCTTGCTCCTCATTGGCAGCAACACGTTCTACACGTTCCAAATACTCAATGAAACGATCCAGATTGTCTCTAGGGGCTGATATAATTCTAGTTTGCCAGTACCATGGCAGTTTGGCTTCCAGGCCTAGTATAATCATTTCTGGTTTTAGCTTTTCCGCCAAATGTGACAAACGTGAAATCCATGACTTAGCAAACTCTTTAATTGATTCCTTGCCTGCATTGAAGCGTTTCCCACTCCAAAATTCTCTCAACACTTCATTTTGCTTATTGCTAGACCAATACTCATTAATAAAAGCTGTTTTAAATTCCGCTAATGTTTTACATTTCAACATAACATCAGCTGACCAACGCATGGCGTCACCTGCTAAATGGCTTCTAATAAATGAGATTTTCTCTCGCTCAGACCAAGTTGGTGGAATCACATCTTCAAAATCGTTCCAGAAATCTAGCGGGTGGATATTTTTATCTGGATCGAACCGCAAGAACTGCCGACACCCGATAAAAGCGGCGTTTGCAGCTACAACTTGTTGTATACTACCATTACCAGAAGTTACTGAAGCTACTTTACTCTCAATGTTAGCAATGTTAGTACTTATATTTTCTACTTTCATTTCAACATTATCTACTCTTTGCACAATATGAGTAGTGTCAGTTTTGATTGCTTCTACTTCTGCTTGACATATGTTTACTTTTATATTAACATCTTTAAATCTATCTGAGCACAGTTCAGACTCCGCCTCGATCTTTTCTGTTAACTTGTGCTCCAGCTTCGCATCTTCCATTTGGAAGTCTTTGCGAACCTCAGCGACTTCGGATTTTATTGTCTTATACATTTCAGAAAATTGTTGAGCAACCTTTTTCTTAATATCCTCATGATTGCAATCAATTTTATAATTCAAACTGTCTAGATCCTCTTTCAACTTATTGCAACCAGCCTTGAAGGTATCGTCCATTACCTCCAATCGTTTATTAAAATTAGTTTGGCTGGCCATAATCTCATACTTTAATTCAGCATTACAGCTCTTGACCTCACTTATTTCAGACTTTAATTCAGCATTCATTCTAGCATTACTCGCTGACATTTCAGCATTACTGCTTTTGACCTGTTCACTTATTTCAGACTTTAATTCAGCTGTCATTTGTGCATTACTGGCAGCTATTGCTTGTAATATAACATTTAGATCCACAGCCCCAGCACCTTTGGGTTGCTCACGAGCAGGCTTTTTATCACACTCAGGTGACGAAAAACTAGCTCCAATACCAGAATCATCAAAACTACATGAAACTTCTGATTGATTAGTCATATCCAACTGCTCCTTCTTAAACTCTACCATTTCTGATGACTGTTTCATTTTTAATTCATCAGAGAAACTATCATCCAATAAATTTACAATTTCTACTTTCCGCTTTACTACAGGGGTCTCTATTATTGAATCATTGCCCCTTCCCACACTACTGTCAGGAGACAATACTTCATTTTTCACTTTAACATTACTACTTTCATGCATATTTACACTTGAACCGTTGTCTGGATTTACAGTTCCCTCAACAGACATAGGTTCTAATTTACGTTTAAACTCCGTTTCTTTTGGCGGTTCCATCGCCGACAGTCTTTTAGTGCAGGTTAGTAAAATTTTTAACAGCTTTTCACTTAACTTAGTTCCTTCTGCACGACGTATGGCGTTGCCGGCGCGGCGTACCAGGATTCCTGATGCGACGTGGCACGCTGAACTGCAGACGGCTCTCCGATGGCTGTTGTGTGTTTGCGTGGCCCGCAATTGCAGGCTCTGCGCCGGCTGCTCCAGCGGACGACTGTGATGCGGCGAGACTGGCTTCTCGCGATGCCGGCAGCACCGCTAGACTCAGTGCCAGCTCCGTCAATCCAGATGCGTTGTTAATCCAATTGCGTCGTCCACATACACACGTAACACATTCACTGTTCTATTCTCAGTTGCGTGTCGCATTTCACTCGCGAATCCGAATAGTTAAAATCACTTTCACTTAGTTGATTTCCCGGCCGATGCACCATATGTGGGGCGGCGGATGCGTTGGAATAAGAATAAATCTACTGTTGTATAAACGCTTGCGTATTGAATCAGTTTCTAGCTTTTAGAATACTGTTAATGCTGTCTTTTTGCCGTTCTCAACACTGGCTCTCTATTTACTCCGTGACCCCCAGAAAGTGATTTAATAAAACTTGGAGCCAGTAAATAGATATCCTAGTGCCCACTTTACCTGAGAATGTTCTTATAGCTGCAGCTTATAGCTCTGAGGAATTAGGAGATTGTCCGGGATTTCTAATCAAAAACGGTTTTCCAAAATAGTTGAGTATATTCTGAAATTCACTAATAAAAACCACAAGTATCCCTACAACCTAACTAACAGAACAGTTCAGAGTCTAATGCGCTGATGCAACTATAAATGTCCGAATCAAATGTTAAAAAAGAATGCTCGCCAAAATTTGATGAAAATATTTCATCAAACGCCACGCTAAATATTTGGTAGAATGACTGTCCCGCGACGGCACGTGAAAATACGACAAAACGCAAACTGAAGCTAGATAATGAAAATCATTCCAGAATTAACACTTCACATAAAATGTTTTCATGGTTCCGCATATCTCTAGTAACTTAATACGGCACCCGAGGCTGTTTGTAGCAGATACACTGATGCGACGCGACTACCGACCCAGATGGCGTGTCATTCAGCGTCTGGAGAGAACTGGGGCCTTCCTTCCTCGCGTAGTGTTCTTATATATAAAGCCGCGGTGCGGACGGCTGAGGGAACGCCTGATTAAATCCGCTCTCCCGACTAGCCGCTGGGCTAGTAACGCACCACTTCAAGTTACATAATAATTTATAGCTTCTTTGGCTGATGGCCGAAGAATCTCTTAATTTAAACGTGCATTCAGCACGCAGGTAAGTATTGATAATAAAATTTTGACGTGGCTAAGTTAAATACTTTGGGCGAGAGAATTAATCTAATTACCCTGCACGCAGCAGATGAGCTCTGAACTGTCCCTTTTGAGATCCGCTATTGCTATAATTTTATAGGTATTAAAAAGAAACTTTACACATCTTCATAATCATAGTGGACCTCCAACCTATTTAAATCTAAACATCCTAGCCTTATTTACTAGCCTACTTAATCTATCTTGCTTCCTTCAGTTTTGAGATGAAAACCACAAAATCATGAATTTCCACTAAAGTCTTAATTTGTGAAATCCAAAGTACTGTTTTTATTAAATCATTATGGAAGATGAATCTAAATATAAATTTTGAAGTCTCTAGCTCTTTTCTGTTGCGCCAATGATTTTTCCAGAAAAACGTCCAAATCTCGGAAATGGCTGAAGTTATCGAACTGATATTTAACACACATTAATTTAGTATTATTTCTGACATGCTAGAAAAGTTTTAGTTCATTTGCTTGATTTTTAAGGTATTGCGCAACATTTATGACGTCAGAGCTAGTTACAGCAGACTGGCTGGCACATAATGGAAACTGATGTGAATTTACTACAGCGTGAGTAGGCTGCTTCCCTACAGTTGGTAAGACAGTGGCTGTGCCTAGGTCGGCATACTATCGGATGTTTTGCGTAACAAGCACGATCAGTCGACGTGAACATCGCCCCACGGTAGTACAGCTTGTGAGGGACGCTATGTTGAGTACCGCTGATGGAGGGACGTCCACTCAAGCACCCTCTCCACACCTAAAGGAGGAGGGGGGAGGGGGGGGGGGGGTTGGTGGGAATGCGTCATGCGTCGCTATTGGCAGTGCTCTTTCGGTTGCTAGCTTGGTTCGCGACCGGACGTGTCCACTAATTCCTCCCTGTGGGGGCGGAATGCCACTCAGTTTAACTGCGCCAGGCTCCTGTTGCCGTAGCGCGTTTGAATGTAGTGTACGCTTCAGGCTTAGGCTTTTGGAGAAATAAAACTCCACCGGTGACTGGAATCAGTGTTTTCTTTCGAATGTTTTCTCCTAACACGACCGGACGTCCGCTTCCTGCTCCTTTTCCCATCCCGACCAAGTCCAGAATCCGGATAAGTAAAGCAGATACAAGGATCGGATTCATTCGAAGAATCAAGCATGAAAGTACTGGCAGACAAAGCGCTTGTTCTTCCGATTGCTCGTCAGCCGTGAACCCTTAACCGAGAGAATCAGTGGATGAGATGACAAATAGACTAGCGGCGTGTTACGTCACGGTGTCGACAGCCCGGGAGCGCTACGGAGATGCTCAACAAAAAAATGGTTCAAATGGCTCTGAGCACTATGGGACTTAACTGCTGAGGTCATCAGTCGCCTAGAACTTAGAACTACTTAAACCTAACTAACCTAAGGACATCACACACATCCACGCCCGAGGCAGGATTCGAACCTGCGACCGTAGCAGTCGCGCGGCTCCGGACTGAGCGCCTAGAACCGCTAGACCACCGCGGCCGGCGGAGATGCTCAACAGATTGCAGTAGTGGATACTGCATTGAGTGCGTAATAACTTGTAGAGACGTTTACTGTTAAAATTCCGAGATCGTACGTTCCTAGAAGAATCAGGTAACATTCAAGTAATTTCTCGTCATACGCGTATCGCGAAATGACCACGACAGGAAAATGAGAGAAATTAAATATCACAGTGCGTGTTACCGTCAGGCGCTCTTCCTATGGACCATTCTCTAAAGGAACAAGGAAACGGGCAAATGGCTTTTGAACGAGAAATACCCCCTCCCCCCTCTCCCTGTATATACCTGTAAGGTGGCTTCTGGAGCGCACTTGTTTGGCCTTGTTAGAACAGCTCAGAACGAGTTTCTCCAGGTGGCGTTACGTCTAAAAACAAAAGTGTCGTGCGGTTACCTGAATAGAAGAGCGAAATGATTCGGAGCGGAAACGGTGTCGGAGTTGTCCGCCAGTAGTTGGACGGGGGGGGGGGGGGGGGGACAGGTGGAGCCGTGGAGCAGGGCTGCGCTGCGGTGGGCAGCCGCCGCCGCAGCGCTGGAGTTTGCCGGACCGGCTGTCCGCTCCAGCACTCGTTTAGTCTCCAGACGCGCCGCCGTTCTCCAGTCTGCGCTGGCTGGATACAGTGGTGCCACAGGCTGGCACGTACAAGCGCGACACTCCTGCTCAGTTTTGTTTTACACTGATACAGCAGCGCCCCAAGCGGACACTAAGCTACAATGTTCCGTATGATGAACGTGAACTCGCGATATTTATTTTACGAAAATTAATGTATGCAACGCAATAGATAGCAAACCCACGTTTTTCACTCAAGAGGTTTGCTAAGGTCCTCGAATGGGGTGAAACATCATTTACAGAAGTCTGTAGTTACGTTTCTCTAGCAACCTGTAGATTAACGTTTCTTTCTAGGAGTAAGGAAAGGTTAGTAAATAGTATGGGCCATGACCTTTTACAAAAATAAATAACATGCAGTTTTGTTCACTACATTACGATGCAAATCAGCTTATGTATGCGGAAAATAACAAAATGGAGTGGAAATCAGTTATCCACATTTTTATTGTATTAAATGAACCACTACAGCTACATGTAAGGAAAGAATTGCCACACAGCAGCGCTAATGAAACGCCAGAAGCAATCAAACTGTTTCTTAAATGCTGGCCGGTGTGGCCAAGCGGTTATGGCGCTTCAGTCTGCAACCGCGCGACCGCTACGGTCGCAGGTTCGAAACCTGCCTCGGGCATGGATGTGTGTGATGTCCTTAGGTTAGTTAGGTTTAAGTAGTTCTAAGTTCTAGGGGACTGATGACCTAAGATGTTAAGTCCCATAGTGCTTAGACCCATTTGAAACAATTGTTTCCTAAATCAGAAGAAACCAATTTCACAAATGTTGCCACATCACAGTCACGAACATCGGAATTTCCAACGCCGATATCCTTTTAAGAAACAGTAATTAGATCAAATTTTATTGTTCGTGTGTTGGAAAATCTAATGAAGTGTAAGAAAGTGCAAATCAAAAGATTCCGTGCCAAACTGCAACATGGCAAGGGAAATGCTTGTGAGTGAAAGAGTGCACAGCAACAGAAGTATCACAGAAGAAATTTAAAAAAATGGACGGATACCTCTTGATGTTTTACCAAAGACTGGGACTCAAAAATATAAAACTTTTCGACTATCTATTACCGATATCTTGAGACATTTTTAAAATGTCACGGGTTTCTACTTAACACGTATTATGCGTATGTACCGGAAAAGATACCAGTACAAAATAACACAACCATTTGTGGTGGTTCCCCTACTCTTACGATTCTCCTATTTTACTAAATCGGTGTAAATGAGAGCATTTCAATCGTAAGTACCCAAACATATCATAAAAATATTAAAAATTTCTTTGTTCGGTTGAACTAGTATTTATAGGGACCTAACATAAAAATCTCCGAATGCTGCCAATGTTCCAGCACAACATTCGTGACGGTGAATGTAGGATCTGATTGCGTCTAAATAGTTCACTTCACCTCGACAATCAATTTCCGCTGCTTCGGGCGACTAATAAAGCAAAGATTATTCTGCCACAAAATTAAGAATAAACAACTCTCCCCACTTCACGTAGCAATCCATACTAGTATTATAAATGCGAAAGTAACTCTGTTTTCTACGTTTTCACGACTTCACCGATAAACTGATTTTGATGAAATTTAGCATGGACCAGCTTGTTGAGCCATGAGTAAAGTAAGAACATAGGTTACTTTAGAAAACTAAAAAATAAATAAAAATCTACTGTAACAGGATGAAGTAGGGACAAAATCTTTGTTTTATATCAGAGCACAGAAATAATGTTACAATATTGTTAAATTTTCTGTATGTCTCGGTTGAGAGAAAGTACTTAATTTCATGTATTTGGAGGACTCTCTAAAGACCAATGTTTGAAACTGAAAAACAAATGGAAATTTTTTACACATTTGGGCCTAGATGATAGAAAATTGTGAACGTCATCCAACAGCAGACTGCACGGTCTACATACTCCTCCAGAGAAGCACTCTGTGGAACTCCTTCATATTTCTAGATTGTTAATTAAAACATTGAACTTAAAACTCTCTTTCGGCACTTCATTTGCTGTGCATGATTACATGCATCATTCATGTTGCACGTCAAGCGTTTCTCTAAATGCTTTATTTCTTAATTTTAGGCAAATGATTTCACGAAGCATTTGGTCGTTCTTTTTTCAGTTTCTTGAAAGTTTTCAGTTTTTGTTCAGGAAGCAAGATCCTTTCCTAGCGTCTTCCCGAAATGTCCTGTATTTACGAGGGATGTTCAACTAATAACGCAACACTATTTTTCTGAAAGCAGGTTCGTTTTCCTTAGGACTCCAGTACACCATATTATTCCTCAGTGTTTTGGCTACAAAACCCTAGGGACGGCGTTACGCCACCTTTCTGTGAGGGCCGGTACGCTAGCCTGGTCTCACCTTACTGGCCGACGTCGGAGCCACCGTCCTGCAGCCTTAACAACCTCCCCGTCGTCCTTCATTGGTCCAAACGGATGGAGTAGGAAAGCGCGAGATCCGGGCTGTAAGGTGGGCGAGGAAGAATGGTCCAGTGAAGTTTAGTGAGTTCCTCTCGGATGCGCAGACAGGTCTGAGGCCTTGCTTTGTCATGGAGAAGAACAAGTTCTTTCATCAATTTCCAGAACTGATCATTACACCATAAGGGAGGGACGTCAAACGGAACAGCTCCTACAGAGTCCCAGAAGACGGTCGCCATGAGTCCACTGGCTGAGGGTGCGGCCTTCAACTTTTCCTTTTGAGGAGAGCTGGTGTAGCGCTGCTCCGCGAATTGCCTTTTTGTGATGAACCCACGTTTCATCGCCTGTGACGCCGCTCGACAAAAATTGCCACAGTCAGCCTCTTGCCGCGCAAGCAATGCAGCACGATGGTCCTCCGTTGCTCGTTAAAGTCTTCTGTTAGCCGGCGAGGATCTCACCAGCATACACGTTTAAGTGCCCAAATTGGTGGACGAGTGTGTCAGTACAATCAACAAAGACGTCCAGTTGTTCAGCGAGTTGTTTGATTGTGACCCGTCGATTATCTAAAATGGGAGTATCTACAAGTTCCAACATTGAAGGAGTCGCAGCTGTACGGTATGCATGAGATCGGTTAGCCTTCCGCGACCTTCTTTCGATGATGACGCCTAGCCCATCGACTCACCGCGCTTTTGTTCCCTGACGGGTCTCAGTAGACACTGTGCAAGCGCCTATGAATACCCACGTTGCTCTGATTTTCCGCTAAAAAAAACTCAATGACAGGTCTCTGCTTGAAACGCACCCCCGTTACAGACGCCATTTTGAAAGCTACGTATAGCACCGCCACGTATCGGAACTTGATCAAACCATAGGGGATGAAGACGCAATATTCAACTACGTCCCATAACAAATTCCGCATTTTTCAACCGAAATTGGCATTGCTTCTTGAGCTCTCCTCGTAGTACCTGATTTGAAGGAAGGCTTTTCGACAGTTAAATATCAAACCAGCGCAGCTTTTCATGTGCAGAATAGCTTGGACTTGAAGAGATGAATTTTTTTGACACTTCAGATCTCAGAGGTGTTGTCAATTTGATACCCGGTTTGCCCATTACCCACTCTTCGTTTGGCTACGAAAATTCGAACAAAACACATTGTGTAATTTTATGCTCAGACATTTGACTAAAAAGATGGACAGCAGTCGACAAAAAATATGCTGCCATATGTTACGGAGGCCACAGGTATTCAGGAAGAAGCTGTACGTAATGCCTGCACAGCAATCCTCGTATTGTGGAGGTCACATTTAATTTACTGAACATCCTCGAGCGGTCTGATCTGTCTGCCAATTTGCTCTCTCTCTCTCTCCCTTTCTCCGCCACCGCCGCCCACACGTGGCCGCTATCGGCAGCTGACGGGACAAAGTGCTGCTGACGCAGCTGTGGAAACCGAGCTGGGCTGACGTAGCCGTAAACGCGCCCCGCCGCTCATATCACACGGCAGCCGAGGCCGGCGGTCGCGAAATGGGAGGAGAGGGAAACATTCCGTGGTACGGGGTTATGTCGGTGAGTCTGGTAAAGCCTTACGAAACAGCGTGATACTTTGTTCAGTACCTTGCTGTTGGTGTTTCTGATTATTGCCCAGACTTTGAAAGAGATGCAGACTGTGGTAGTTTGTTGACAACTGCTTTATTGGATGGAGTGACGAGTTTAGTACCGTGTACAAGGCGAATGTCGTGCATAAATGTACTTCCTTTTCGTTATGGCCAGTTAGGCTCCAAGTAACGATTTCAGTTCCTTCTGATTTGCTGTTTTTATTTTTTTACCTTCAGTTTCAACTCATTTTTTCACGTCGACTCTTTCTCTTTCCCTCAGACTACGTCACGTCTTTTCTCTTCTACGATGAAATTCTAATTTTCACGTTATCATTCTAGATATATTTATTTCAAATGCTTTCTATTTTTCGTTGTGTACTTCCAAATGACTGAAAGAACGAAGAGAAAGGATCATAAGCGCGTTTCAAACTCGTGTGTGACAGCATATCAATGGTAAGGTTCGCTGTTGTCATTGCTATCAAATGCAAGTGAGTTTCGGGATTGCAGTCGATCATCGTTTGCTACACTGACAATATTTCGACTGGATAGTTGCCAGTCATCCTCAGGTGAGCCATCTTCGACGCCTGCAATCCAGAAACTTATTTTAATATTCATTTCACCGAGAAAATTTTATGATTCACATTGTTACATTATGTGAAAGCGACGATGAAGTGCAGGACTTGTTGAATGCAATGAACAGTCTACGGACTGACAGTAAACTAAAAAAGGCGGAGGGTTTTGAGGAGCAGAATGAAGAAGCTTAGCGACAAACTCAATATAACAGCTGGAGACCACGTAGCAACCGAAGTGAAGGAGTTCTGATACGTCGAAAGCAAAATGACGAGTGACAGACGAAGCCAGGAATATTTGAGATGCAGATCAGCAGAGGCTAAGGGAGCCTTCTTCCCTAAAAGAAGACTGCCAGCATTAAACGTAGGCTTTGAGGAAGACGTTTGTCATACTGTAAATACGGAGCACAGTATTGTATACAAGTGAATCGTGGAATGTGAGAAAACCGGGAAAGAGAAAATCGAAACGTTTGAGATGTGCTGTTGCGGACTAACAGCCTAACATAGGCAAGGGAAGCATTTCTCGGTAATGTGTGCTAGTATCAAGCGTGGATCTCAACCTGAGAAATAAATTTCTCAGCACGTACCGGCAGACAGCAGCATCGGATGGTTGTGAACAGACTTGTAAATCTGTCGTAGACTACCAAAAGTAAGGGTGGACTACGGTGATTTTCCTAGTAGCTTTGGTCAGTTAAGATCATACACGTGAAACCTGCCCACTGGGTGGGTTGCCTACCCATCGGGCGTTAACTCATAACGATCGCTTTACGTACGTTTGCGAAGAGTGTCTCACTAGATTCCCCTAAAACCGGAAGCGGTGAGACGTGTAGAAACCGAATGAGGATATATGAAGGAACGATTAACCTACGGAATATTTTTGATCTACGTAGTTATCCTCCTGTCTGTTAATTACGAATAAACATTACATATAGCAAAACTGAAAGTGTCAATGTTTAATTCAGGTTTTATTCGAAAATTGTTTATTTGTTACGTGAAACCGAGAACGTTTGTCGTAAAATAAAGAAAACAATACAAAGTTATCTTGTAGCGCTAGAAAACCCAATTTAGTCAACAAAGAGGTAGAATTAAAAAAAAATCCAAACAAAGACATATCAAACATCACTTCAGTATTTCGTCGAACTTCTATAAAACATGTTTCATCATTCATAAACAACTTTCTCATTTAGCAACAACAACAGGAAATTCTTGCGTTTGGTCATGATGAAGAAGTTCTACTGAGTGCGAAAGAACAGCAATAATTGTGTATGATTGAGTGTTTCTGCATGCAAACTGTACTTGCATTACGTAAAAGCACAGAAGCCACGCGATCAACTATTTTTTATTACTTATAACATGCAATTTATGTTGTGTAAGTATATAAAATAGATAATGGACTAACACTGAATGATGTGCTGTTCTAACTGTCAACCAACCAAACAAACAAAAAAGAAACGTAGTCGAAGGCTCCCATTTTCTCTATTACGCATTCATTCATTTTTCTTTCCTTACCAATACTACCGGTAATTCTTGTACCATTTACAACGTCATTTATGTTGTGTACCAAAACTACCGAACCGTAGTTTTTGTAGAGCGCAACTCAGGTTGTGAAACATAGGTAGTGGATAAACGAAAAAAAAAAACAAGAGAAATTAATAATTATTTAAACGACCTACAGTTTAACATGGACTCAGAACCACGTTACATCTCAGCGTTTTAGCGTGAAAATATTCTTGTGGATGACAAAATACCGTCAGATTTGAATCGCTAATAACTACGAGACTAGTATACTGAGGTGACAAAGTCATGCGATAGCGATATGCACACATACAGATGGCGGAAGTTTCGCGTAGGCAAGGTATAAAAGGGCAGTGCATTGGTGGAGCTGTCACTTTTACTCAATTGACTCATGTAAAAAGACTTCCAGTGTGATTATGAACGCACGACGGGAATAGCAGAGTTTCAACGCGGAATGGTACTTGCAGCTAGATGCACGGAACATTACCTTTCGGAAATCGTTATGGAATTCAATATTCCGAGATCCACAGTGTCAGGAATGTGTCAAGAATACCAAATCTCACGTATTACCTCTCACCGCGGATAGTGCAGTGGCCGACGGCATTCATGTAACGACAGAGAGCAGCTGCGTTTGCTTAGAGTTTTCATTGCTAACACACAAGCAACAGTGCGTGAAATAACAGCGTAAATCGTTGTGGGAGGTGCGACTAACGTATCCGTTAGGGCAGCGCGGCGCAATCTGGCGGTAACAGGCCAAGGCAGCAGGCGACCCACGCGAGTGCCTTTACTAACAGCGCCACATCGCCTGCTGCGCCTCTCCTGCGCCCGTGAACATATTGGTTGAACCCGAGACGACTGGAAAACCGTGACCTGGTCACATGAGTCCCGATTTTAGTTGGTAAGAGATTAACGGTAGGGTTTGAGTGTGGCGCAGACCTCACGAAGCCATGGAGCCAAGCTATCAACGAGGCCCTGTGCGAGCTGGTGGTCGTGGTTCCATAATGGTGTGGACTGTGTTTACATGGAATCGGCTGGATCCTCTGGTCCAACTGAAACGACCATTGGCTGGAAATGGATATGTTCGGCTACTTGGAGACCATTTGCAGCCATTCGTGGACTTCATATTCCCAAACAGCGGTGGAATTTTTATGGATGACAGTGAGGAACATGGTTGAGCCCACAACGAGTAGATTATGTTTGTACGTGCTTGTCGCACTGCAGTTGTTCTGGCTGTGACGTCATCGTACTAGTGTCGGCGCATACCCGTGATTGTTAGGAATTAGCTTTGTGTGAAGTTGTAAATTTGCTCGGTGTCACTGGGAAGAGTTTGCGAAGCACCACTAGGATCCAAAGCGAGACAATAAAAATGTTCGCCGAAATATACGTGGAAATCCGTATTAAATTGATAATTACAAAATAATGAGATATGTCGACTTATGAACGTTGTAAGTGAATGTGAGAAGTACCTCACCGTCGAATATGAAATGAAAAAACGGTGCAAAGAGATTACGTAGCTGGCCTCTCGGGCATACAGAGACAAGTGACCGTCCAAACTTAAGATTTATTTGTTCTGTAACGATTGTAGTGAAGAGATTGATAATTAAATTACATATAAAGACGGAGCACAAGTTATGATCTCGACATTTTGACGAATAATCTATGCCTCTGAATCCAGCTGCAGTTAAAGAAATTTTTTCTTATTGAAAGGCCACTGCTGTGGATGACCAGAAAAACTAACAGGGAGTTGAACCGCAGAAATATCTACATACAGAATCACTCAAAGATTCTCAAGATATTAGTCTTCATTCACAATGCATGTTACTCATTACATATGTAAAAGTTGGAAATAACAATAAAAAATTTAAAACAAGTAGTTTTGGTGCAGATTAGAACCTAGTAGCACGTGCTTGAGGGTTGCTACTGCGGAATATTTCTCTTAAAACAGTCTGCAGATCCTTTGTAGGGAACTTTCAACTGTTTATGAGAAATCTAGATTCATTATTGACCTACACGTCTGACAAAGGGAAACAGTTTGTAATTTTTGGAGTTTTCAGTGTATATTTTGACAGAAAAATGAGCTGGAATCATTTTTTGACTGTTTCAACCTGATTTCAGTAGTGAATTTTACAACTCATGTGTGGCATAATAGTAGGCCCCTTATTGAAAACGTTTTTGTAGACAGTGTTCAGACTTAAACAATTAATGTGTACCCTGTTTGTTAATGGACAGCCTGATCATGATGCACACTAATTGGAAATAAACCTTGTAGCTGTGAGGCATGTTTATACAAAGCAGTGGGGATTGTTGATGATACCAGGTTGCAATGTTTGAAAAATAAGTTAAGAAGGAGATGGTATGGGATGCTAAAGTGAAATTAAGTATATTCCATTGTAAATTAATCACTATTTGAAAGCAGTCTTCCTAAAATGTTTGTCAAAAAGCCCAGAGCAATAAAACAAGTAACGCATGGATAAGTAAAGTGATTAAAAGTCATGTAAGAGGATAATGGAACTTTATATAAAGGTCAGGAAACTCAATATCCGCTGCTACTTGCATTCGTAGAAATAGTTTAATATTTTAAGGAAACTGGTTAAAATGTCTAGAAATATGCGTTTCATTACAGAAATATATAATACAGACGACAGGACTAATACTATATGACATATTGTAAAATGGGATATAATATAAGACGTCATTGCTCAAGATACTATCACGGTTAAGCTAAATGATTATGTTATGATAGATCATTCGCAAGTTAAGATTACTTGTAACAATCAATTTGTAAATGTAGCAACAAAAGTAGAATTAATTTGTTAAGTTAAAGAAGCAGCTGAATATATCACAAGTGTCATTCCACACAACGTGAAGCGACTTGAAGTAGCACAAACAGCCTTCATTTAAATTAACAGAGTAATAAAAGTTTTCAAAACTAAATTCTCATATGGAGTTGATGGAAGTTCAAACAGAATACTGAAGAGTTGTTCCAACTAACGTCCTTTGTGATATACCTGTATGTGACGCATCATTGGTACAGACAATTTTTGCAAGCAGATTAAAATCTGCCATTATTAAACCTCTTATAAGAGAGATAACAAGAAAGAGTTAATTAAACGTCAGGCAGTTTCCTAGCTGACAACATTTTTAAAATATTCATAAAAATGATGCATGTCACATTTAAATGGAGACTTTCTTAGCAAATCACGGTTTGGATTCCAGAAGGCTGCTCGACTGAGAATTCACTCGCTGAATGTCGCAAGTCTTAAATTACAATCGCCAGGTGGTATTTCTAGTGACCTTTCCAAGGCAAACTTGATTCCAACGATCGTGTTACTCTCTCAGGTAAACGTAAGTTTTACCCAACTGATGCCTTTACTGCCAGCTAGTTTGAATTGTACTTAACATCGGTATGCGAAAAAATTGTGCTGAATAATCCAATGTTGGAACGAGAGAAAATTTTAGTGACGGTGGGATGAATGGAGCCCCACAGGGCTCAGTTTTGCGTCCATTACTGTTCCTTAGCTCTTTGAGTGACACCGTACTTAACATTCATCAAGCGGAATTGATATTTTTTGCGGACGATAGTGGTGTTATAATGAATTGAATTAGCGAGAAAGCAACAAAACAAATTGTTAATAATGTTTCGACAGCTATTAAGTGGTTCTCTGAAAAGGAACTCTCCCTAAATTTTGAAAAAAACACATTGTATTCAGTTCTGAACAAGAAATAGCCGTACCAACAATTGACGTAACACATGAATAGGAGTCGGCGAACATGTTACAATTCTCCACATTTCTGGGTCTGCATCTTGGTGAAAATTTGAACTGGAAGAAGCGTGTTACTGAGTTGCTCTAACAATTAAGTACATTTACCCCTACTCTTCGTATAATTTTGCCAGCACCTTCATCATTTGCTCAATGACATAAAATACTGTCAGGTAGCATTTTTCATCCCATCCTAAAAGCATTCCTCTTGGGCAAGTCCTTCTATTCCGTAGATAAATTTTTGTTTAAAAATTGGTTTACCTGAATTAAAAAACTATTTTGTGAGTACGACTGAAAAATGATATGTTCTTGTATACATATCATGTAACCTCTCTCGTTCTACAATACTTGGATAAAGAAGGTCATTCAAATGATCTGTGGTACTTGTAACGAACTAATTAACATGAAATGACGAAATAATTGTATTAAGCATGTGAATGTAAGCCTCTAGGGCTCGACATGTATCGTGCTTGTTAATAAGATATACGATTGTGACTGAAGATGGACGTTTTTACCACCACCTTCTTTTGTGGAAAGTGAATTAGTCACAGCTACAGCAATAACAGTTATGTCTAATAAATATGAAGTTGTCTAAAATTCAACCGTCACAAACTGTTCGTGACGTCAGTGTCTGTCTGAAACTGTTGCAGTTCCACTCGATATCAATGAGTGTAGAGTGCGCTTTTTCAAGAACTACTGCACAGATCGTTGAACCAACGCCAGAGATGAGCGTGTGAACAAGTTGATGCAACTCTCAGCCAACTATGAAGAAACAAAAATATTTTTCCGGGTTGAACTCTGGCGCGTCTTTTAGCGGAGAACACGGCGGACGGAGTGCGCTCTCCATTCTGCCGAGACTGGGGAACTTAAAACAGCGCCATACACAGCTGTGGCGCAAATTGCGCCGAGTTTGCAGATCGCCAACTTTCCGGTGAGGAGTGTGTGTGTGTGTGTGTGTGTGTGTGTGTGTGTGTGTGTGTTCGCTCGGAAGCGAAGTTTCCCGACAGCGAACATTGATCTTTCCAAAAGTGAGAGGTTATATTAAAACTAAACAAAGTTCTCAAAGCCGCCACCACTCGAATACACAGAATTTTAATTAGCGGAGATGTAATCGCGTAATAAATTGGCCCGGGCAGCGAACTGTGTGCTGCAGATACGGTACTGCCTGCTCAGCGGGATGCGGAAGCGCTAGGCGCGTAGGCGCGCCGGCTCACTGCCCTGTGTGCGCCTGCGCAGGGGAAACGTTAGTGGTGCCTTCTCGATTAATCGGTTCAACGTACTTCTCTAAAAGTTTTAATTAATAAATCCACGAAATATTTAAGAAAGTTATCACTGTCAATAACTGCACTATCAGAAATAGCCTCCGCAATCCACCGAAAGGAGGGTTGCGCAATATAGATGTAGATCAGTCTCTCATCTGGCTTTATGCTGCCCTCCTTATTTTACTATCCTGTTCTAGTCTTTTCGTTTCTACCTAACTACCGCACGGCATTATCCCAATAACCTTTATAATCCGCTTTTTATATTATCGTATTCGTCTGATCCTACTATTTTTCCTCGTATGCCGCTCTCTCAGCGCCAAGTTGAGTGTTTCTGGGCGCAGCAGTTTTCCCACTAACTTGTCCCTTCTCTGGGTAAAGGTCTTCCTTCCTCAGTTAATTTTTTTAGTACTTGTGCTGTAGTTACTTTACTTTTCGACTTAATGTTTAACGTTCTTCTGTACCAACACATTTCAGATAATTCCAAGAGCGTACTGCCGGTGGCTGACGTTTCGCTTTCTCATAACGCTGTGCCGAGGTCCCTGAATGGTGGTTTAGGAGTAATACGTACAAGCTGAATCAGGAGGAAAGGTACATCCTTTGAGGGGCGATAAAACTGCACATGGACGTCTGCCCTATTCCGACTAGTTGCCAAGGTAGAACACGTTTAATATCGCCTTTGAACGTTTCTATTGAATGACTCGAAAACTGCACCCTTCAGCGAAACCGTACCCCGGCGCAAAATAAAACTAAATTGCACAGTATTTCCTAAAAAAAGGTCCTATTCATTTTACCTCTAGGACTAACATTTTCCGCTAACAGAGCACGAGAGTATTGAAAAGCATACGCTGTAGCTTAGATACTTTATGTAGTCCAGTCTGAGGTAGTTTCGCCACTTGATAGACCAGTAGTGTCATGTATCAAACTGTTCGTCACAACTTTCTCTACACTTCTGTGATACGTCGTAGCAATGACAATGTTTGACTAATACAGAAAATAAATAACAATGCACACTAAATGCGTTACATCTCGGAAACCATTCGCAATAGTACCACCGCTCGAACCCTATACATTTCCTCCTGAATCAGTTTGTATAACAATCAAAATCTGTGAACTCTTGGTAAAAAGGACAATAAATATGTTAGGACGACCGCCAGGAACCATTACAAGGAAACTGTCAAGCCCTAAAGTCTTCAACCCTCTATTGATATGGAAAAATTAGTGACGTCCAATACGTGAGGGCGTTTTATATAGAAATGAGTTATTTAAGCAACCAACTTCGACATTCGCGCGAAATGATATCAGGTGATATTATGGACTGTAATTATCGTGTGGCAGCGAAACTTGGTAGACATGCTAATGCGTTAATTTGGAACCGATTCGCGCCAATAAAAATTAGTTCCAGTTTTGGCCAGCAGGTACAAATCTGGCGCTGTGAATGCAAGAAAGACTTATCGTATTGTTTCCTTACGTAATGGATTAGGAACGAGACGTCGGCAGAAAAGGTCAGACAAGTGAGTAAGGCATAATGTTGATTTTGTTATTAAGTATCTCACATGACAACGGTGGTTTCCACACAGCTGCGCTGTAACAGAGCAAGAATGACATCCTGTACAAGGTGGTGTCGATAACGTGAAGACGCCACGGTACATGTGACGCGCCCTCTGGGTGTTGTCTCTTCAAATAAAAACAGACCGAGAATAAACGTGCCTGTTGCTCTACACCGCACAGTTACACACGGCAAGTGCAAGGCTCTTCGTGCACAACACCCGGCTTAGCAGTTCCTCAAATTCGGCAGTTCTGTGTATTCACTGAACCCTAACGTAAAATCTGCCTTGTCAATCCATAGAATTTTGCCCGGCCACATGTCATCAACTTCGATCCCTGCCACAAACCGAAGAGCAAATTCAGAACGTTGCTGCGCGCCGTTAGGCTTCTGTTGCTGCACCGTCTGGATGTTGTACGTGCACCAGTGTAAAAATACAGACCGCAACACTTTCCGCGCTGCTGACCACGCGGTGGACAATTCTCGTGCCACTGCGCGAGCACCAACACTACCCGGGCACGTGCTGCGTGGGTGGTCAGCTACAGCAACAGCCGCCTCGTTGAATAAGCCCACTGCGACAGGACGCTTTTCTCTTCCAGGTGATACACTAAGCGCACCAATGTCTTGGAATTTCATTAGTATCTCCTTTAAACCTATTAATGACATCGGGTCTCTCTTCAGACATATCAGGCGGCGGTACTCTCTCAATGCAGTACTGTAATAGCTGCCGTTCACATTAAACAGTTTCACTAACAGCGCACGATCTCTCTTCTGGATAGCCACACCGTTCACTCACGCTATGGCTTGTCCAATGACAGCGTGGATGTCATAGCGTCATACAAAAGGTCTACAACACTAGATTTGCTCCCGGTGACCAAAATTGGAAATAATTTTTTTCTAGCGTAAATCGGTCCCACATAAATGCATTAGCACATCTACCAAATTTTGCTGTCATACGATGATTAAAGCCAACTAACACTCAACATCCGTGTGTAGCTGCTCAAAAATGGTTCAAATGGCTCTCAGCACTATGCGACTTAACTTATGTGGTCATCAGTCGCCTAGAACTTGGAACTAATTAAACCTAACTAACCATCCATGCCCGAGGCAGGATTCGAACCTGCGACGGTAGCGGTCGCTCGGCTCCAAACTGTAGCGCCTGGAACCGCACGGCTACTCCGGCCAGCTGTGTAGCTGCACTTTAGTTATAGCCAAGTGGTACATCCGTTATGATTGTTTTATTCAGATAAGTTATTGTTTTGAGTAACAAAATGTTTTAAAAATCGTAGATTTTATCCAAAATTTCGTTCTTAAAGTGGAACAGTGATTACTTAAGACTGTTTACCTGCAAACTGAGTGCACTTAATATCATCTACCATTGACTTACCGCTGTCTACTTCGTGGGCGCGTTTTCGAAACTTTGCTGTAGGACCTCTCAAAACTACGTATTTAAAAGATCCTCATGTTTCAGTTTATGATACTGAGATTTTCAATTCCTGTTTTTAAAATAATGAAGTACAACAACCTCAGAAATTAATCTCTGATTCAGCCAAATGTTAAGTATGGGCCTAAACATTTCTGCCAGTACACAAATTCACGTAAACAATGGTAAGGTGCTCAACATTGTTTAATAGCTTGAACAGTTATTTACCTGGTTAACAATAGCTTATGAAGCGTATTTGCCTTTAAGATTTTAATCTTAGTCGCAGTTCTCCATCATCATCCTCCGATTTGTAGAAACGGTCCGCGAAAATCAAATTTCTGTAACGAACACTGCACATGTTATTACTATTAGCAGCCATGTTTTACGCACTTACCACTGTTTGCATGCACGCATGCTGACATAGTTCCCATTAGGGAGAATTTGAAATTAGAGACACAGTTTCCATTTCTCGGTTTATCGTGGTGCTGTCAATCAATGCGAATTAAGCATACCACGTACCATGTTTTACATGCAATACCTCTTTTTATTTTCAAGTGTCCCGTACCATTCCCCGTTGTTTACAGCGGAGGTCTTCAGTTAATGGGTCGTTCTGTCTTTTCTGACAGTTCCACAGGGTTCAACTACATTTATATTACAATTGTGTGTGTGTGTGTGTGTGTGTGTGTGTGTGTGTGTGTGTGTGTGTTTGTGTGCGCGCGCTTGTCGCGTACGTTGATATCTAGTTTCATTGTTCCAGTCTCTCTATAAATAGATCACATGCTGTCAACCATAAATTTCAGCGAGCGGTTTGCATCTCCTGTCCACGCGATACGGTATGTATGAAACGTTATTGCCGCTACAGGTCTACCGAATAATTACAAAAACGCGTCCTGTGTATGGAAAGCTGGCCCACAGCATGACCTGCAATAGGCCTTGCTTGCCGAACAAAAGCGCTTCAGCCAGACTGTAATGTTGTGGGCACTGTGTGCTTACAAACATCAAATTAGATGCATTTCGAAGTTATGCGTGCGCTCTCGTAATTACGTAGACAAAAATTTCAATGAGACTGCAATACACCCGTGTAATGTTACGTTTGCCAGACCTGCAGAGGCATCGCATGGTCGTTAGCAGTCGATGTAGAGGGGGAAGAGGGGGGGGGGCTGCAGGATTATAAAATTAACATTCTTATAATATAAATGAGTTCTTCAGTTTCGAGACGTGTCATTCCACAATAACTAAATTTTAATGATGACACAAAGAATTATATCCGCATCCACGTATCCCACCCCCGTTCCGCCGCCTTGCAACCACCTATAAAGACATACGCGAATTTTTTGTCCTTGTGTGCCCACGATGCAGTCACATGTATGTATTCGTTGGATAGAATTCAGCTACACCTTTCACTCAGAAATAAACAATGTAATTGCAAGAATCAATGCGGTTAAAACAGACATTTTCAGTGTCTTCTCTTCTCTGATCCATTGGTAGGTTTTTAATCTCTTTGTGAACCCTCTTTTGTCTTTAATCCCTGGCGTATAGGTTGGTGCGTACTTGCTTTTGCAATTTTCCTCCCCTTCCCTATCAAAAGAGGTGGGGCAGTAGTTAACACACTGGACTCGCCTTCGGGAGGACGACAGTTCAAACTCGCGTCCGTAATTTCCCCAAATCGTTTCAGGCAAGTGGCGGGATGGTTTCTTTGAAAGGGCACGGCCCGTTTCCCTCCCCATCCTTTCCTAATGCAGCAGGACCTATATGACCTCGCTGTTTGGCCCCCTCCCTCAAATCAACCAACCAACATCCCATCCCACCTTGTTCCCCAATTCCTCCCAGTCCTTGCTGAGTTCAACAAACCACTTGCCTCCTGTCCTTCTTTTCGTCCTGTCAGTTGTCTGCTGTACTCTTTTCGTCTTCGTATGCGAATTCAACGTAATAACACGTCAACCAAAATGTACCTTCTTTATGATTTCTGCTGAGCGGTCTCAGGCGCTGCAGTCATGGACTGTGCTGCTGGTCCCGGCGGAGGTTCGAGTCCTCCCTCGAGCATGAGTGTGTGTGTTTGTCCTTAGGATAATTTAGGTTAAGTAGTGTGTAAGCTAAGGGACAGATGACGTTAGCAGTTAAGTCCCATAAGATTTCACACACATTTGAACAATTTTTTTCTTCGCAGCCATCTTTCACCATCTCATTTAGCCACGGTATTTTCCTCACTATTTTGGTCTCTTCCTTCCCTAGCCATTCTGCACGATATCTTCCTAGTATTAACGACTCATCCGCTTATACAATCACATTCCTCATCATTGCCTTGTCTTTGCGTCTGTAAACCGTCTGTCAGACTCTTAATTGTGAATTCTAGAGTAATCGTGTAGATGTAGATATAGTGACTTTTTTAAAAGTGTTCTTATCCCGTGTGATACAGAAGACTGTCGGCATCTTCTTCGTCTTGTTCCCTCATTACTCCTGTTCCTTCCTGTTACTTATTTCCCCAGGTATCTAAATTTGTCCACCTTTGGCACCTTGTCTTCTGGTGGTTTCATTTCCAAACCCCCACAAATATTCAGTGTCTTTGTCTTACTGCAGAGAGCCCTCAGCCCCTCCCTCCTTTGTGGCTGTCTTGCTTAGGTTGTCGTGTTGTTTCTTTGCGTTTTCTTCTGTCTCATTTTCTATTACAGTCTGATCCTAGGCAAACAACTTGGGCCTTATTGATCTTTGTGTCTCCCACGTACATCTTTAGTATTCTCATTGCAATGTTTATTTCTCTCCGGTCTGATCACTTCGTCTAGCGCTATCTTGAACAAAATTGGTGAGAAACCGTCTACCAGCTTGACACCGGTTTTGTTCTCAAATCTTCCGATAGGGCTCGTCTGAACTTAAGCCTTATTAAATTAATTTGTTTAATTTGTGTAAAAATATTTACTCAAAGTGAACTCATTCTTGTAATGTGGAAGAATTGTTATAAAATGAAAATTGTAAAACATACGGTTTGTTGTAAAGATACTTGGTAACAGGTCTTTAACTGTTAAAGCCCCCCCCCCCCCCCCCATGAACCATGGACCTTGCCGTTGGTGTGGAGGCTTGCGTGCCTCAGCGATACAGATGGCCGTACCGTAGGTGCAACCACAACGGAGGGGTATCTGTTGAGAGGCCAGATAAACGTGTGGTTCCTGAAGAGGGCAGCAGCCTTTTCAGTAGTTGCAGGGGCAACAGTCTGGATGATTGACTGATCTGGCCTTGTAACACTAACCAAAACGGCCTTGCTATGCTGGTACTGCGAACGGCTGAAAGCAAGGGGAAACTACGGCCGTAATTTTTCCCGAGGGCATGCCGCTTAACTGTTTGGTTAAATGATGATGGCATCCTCTTGGGTAAAATATTCCGGAGGTAAAATAGTCCCCCATTCGGATCTCCGGGCGGGGACTAATCAAGAAGAAGTCGTTATCAGGAGAAAGAAAACTGACGTTCTACGGATCGGAGCGTGGAATGTCAGATCCCTTAATCGGGCGGGTAGGTTAGAAAATTTAAAAAGGGAAATGGGTAGGTTAAAGTTACATATAGTGGGAATTGGTGAAGTTCGGTGGCAGGAGGAAGAAGACTTTTGGTCAGGTGAATACAGTGTTATAAATACAAAACCAAATAGGGTTAATGCAGGAGTAGGTTTAATAATGAATAAAAAATAGGAGTGCGGGTAAGATACTACAAACAGCATAGTGAACGCATTATTGTGGCCAAGATAGACACGAAGCCCACGCCCACTACAGTAGTACAAGTTTATATGCCAACTAGCTCTGCAGATGATGAAGAAATTGATGAAACGTATGATGAGATAAAAGAAATTATTCAGGTAGTGAAGGGAGACGAAAACTTAATAGTCATGGGTGACTGGAATTCAACAGTAGGAAAAGGAAGAGAAGGAAACGTAGTAGGTGAATATGGATTGGGGTTAAGGAATGAAAGAGGAAGCCGCCTGGTAGAATTTTGCACAGAGCATAACTTAATCATAGCTAACACTTGGCTCAAGAATCATGAAAGAAGGATGTATACATGAAAGAACCCTGGATATACTAGAAGGTTTCAGATAGATTATTTAATGGTAAGACAGAGATTTAGGAACCAGGTTTTAAATTGTAAGACATTTCCAAAGGAGATGGGACCTGGATAAACAAAGGTTGTACAGAGTTTCAGGGAGAGCATAAGGGAACAATTGACAGGAATGGGGGAAAGAAATACAGTAGAAGAAGAATGGGTAGCTCTGAGGGATGAAGTAGTGAAGGCAGCAGAGGATCAAGTAGGTAAAAAGACGAGGGCTAGTAGAAATCCTTGGGTAACAAAAGAAATATTGAATTTAATTGATGAAAGGAGAAAATACAAGAATGCAGTAAGTGAAGCAGGCAAAAAGGAATACAAACGTCTCAAAAATGAAATCGACAGGAAGTGCAAAATGGCTAAGCAGGGATGGCTAGGGGACAAATGTAAGGATGTAGAGGCTTATCTCACAAGGGATAACATAGATACGGCCTACAGGAAAATTAAAGAGACCTTTGGAGAAAAGAGAATAACTTGCATGAATATCAAGAGCTCAGATGGAAACCCAATTCTAAGCAAAGAAGGGAAAGCAGAAAGGTAGAAGGAGTATATAGAGGGTCTATACAGGGGCGATGTTCTTGAGGACAATATGGAAATGGAAGAGGATGTAGATGAAGATGAAATGGGAGATATGATACTGCGTGAAGAGTTTCACAGAGCACTGAAAGACCTGAGTCGAAACAAGGCCCCGGGAGTAGACAACATTCCATTACTGACCTACTGACAGCCTTGGGAGAGCCAGTCCTGACAAAACTCTACCATCTGGTGAGCAAGATGTACGAGACAGGCAAAATACCCTCAGACTTCAAGAAGAATATAATAATTCCAATCCCAAAGAAAGCAGGTCTTGACAGATGTGAAAATTACCGAACTATCAGTTTAATAAGTCATAGCTGCAAAATACGAATGGAAAAACTGCTAGAAGCCGACCTCGGGGAAGATCAGTGTGGATTCCGTAGAAATGTTGCAACACGTGGGGCAATACTGACTCTACGACTTATCTTAGAATAAAGATTAAGGAAAGGCAAACGTACGTTTCTAGCATTAGTAGACTTAGAGAAAGCGTTTGACAATGTTGACTGGAATACTCTCTTTCATATTCTGAAAATGGCAGGGGTAAAATACAGGGAGCGAATGGCTATTTACAGTTTGCACAGAAAGCAGATGGCAGTTATAAGAGTCGAGGGACATGAAATGGAAGCTGTGGTTGGGAAGGGAGTGAGACAGGGTTGTAGCCTCTCCCCGATGCTATTCAATCTGTACATTGAGCCAGCAGTAAACGAAACAAAAGTTCGGAGGAGGTATTAAAATCCATGGAGAAGAAATAAAAACTTTGAGGTTCGCCGACGATATTGTAATTTTGTCAGAGACATCAAGGGACTTGGAAGAGCTGTTGAACGGAATGTATAGTGTCTTGAAAGGAGGGTATAAGATGAACAGCAACAAAAGCAAAACGAGGATAATGGAATGTAGTCGAATTAAGTCGGGTGATGCTGAGGGAATTAGATTAGGAAATGAGGCACTTAAAGTAGTAAAGGAGTTTTGCTATTTGGGGAGCAAAGTAACTCATGATGGTCGAAGTAGAGAGGATATAAAATGTAGACTGGCAATGGCAAGGAAAGAGTTTCTGAAGAAGAGTAATTTGTTAACATCGAGTATAGATTTAAGTGTGAGGAAGTCGTTTCTGAAAGTATTTGTATTGAGTGTAGCCATGTATGGAAGTGAAACATGGACAATAAATAGTTTGGACAAGAAGAGAATATAAGCTTTCGAAATGTGGTGCTGCAGAAGAATGCTGAAGATTAGATGGTTAGATCACATAACTAATGAGGAAGTATTGAATAGAATTGGGGAGAAGAGGAGTTTGTGGCACAGCTTGACTAGAAGAAGGGATCGGTTTGTAGGACATGTTCTGAGGCATCAAGGGATCACCAATTTAGTATTGGAGGGCAGGGTAGAGGGTAAAAATCGTAGAGGGAGACCAAGAGATGAATATGCTAAGCAGATTCGGAAGGATGTAGGCTGCAGTACGCACTGGGAGATGAAGCAGTTTGCACAGGATAGAGTAGCAGAGAGAGCTGCATCAAACCAGTCTCAGGACTAAAGACCACAACAACAACAACAACTGTGAAAGAAGCGAACTGAAAAAAATAGTGGTTGCGTTGGTGGAGAGCTCAAACTGTAGTCCTTTGGCGCCAGTGGACATGAGATCTCTACAGAGACTCTCTCTCCAGTCTCACCAGAGAGCGTCCCTCCCCCCCCCCTCTCCCCACAAACTGACTCATTCCTCGCCCCACCCAGCGCAACCACCCAACCTGACACCCACACCTAGCAGGTACACAGGCGGCGGACCGCATCTCTCTCTGGCGTGCTCGGAGACCCAGTGTGTGCGAGGCAGCCGCCTGGGCTCTCCGTGGCAGTCAGACGCTGCAGCCGCTCCTCTTCTCTGGTTTCCGGCCGTCATCGTCGCCGCGTGCGCCATCCTGCGCCAGGCCACCCCACCCGCCTTGAGCCTCCCGCACCTCTTGTTACGGCGTCACACAGGCGTGACAGCGATTTACTTCGTGCCGGTCAGCATCCGGGTCCTTCTCTTCGTCTGCGTGTTTTCTTGTCTTCATCTGAGTGTGCAACGAGCGACTGTTTGACAGACAACACTTTGCGTTTCCTAATTTTAACGATAGTATTCTTCTCTCGCGACTCTCTGTCTCGCTATTAATGTGTTCTGCGATTGTCATTTCTCGTGGTATGTGTCTCTAATTCGTCTGCATATCTGAATGTGCCAGCGTATTGCCGTTGACCGTATGACTTGCCAAGAACCCCGTAACACAAGTACTTCAATGGTGCTGAAGTATTGCCTTAGCTGTAATTATTCGTGCATTTTATTTAATGAAATTGTATTGAAACATGAATCTCCCCAGAGGCCGGTGAGCATTTCTATCGTCTCCTCTCCAGTGACGTATCTACGTTTTTATTTTAAGAACAGACTGCAAGAAGACATGTTGTAAATTTGCTTTATGGTGCTCCATTTAATCCCTTTCCTTTTTTTCCTTTTCATTTTTTCTTTGTCATTTGTCTCATCTTGCACTAGATTCGTGCTGTACTGCACCCTTTCCTAGGTTGTGATAACGTATTACTCTCTACGTACGTATTACCCACAACAATGTGACCGATGTCATTCTCATATTCTAGAGTACTGCTTTTTTTTTTTTTTTACTTCTTCTTCTTTTTTTTCCATTTCTTGTGCCAGACGTAGTAAATTCGTTAACATTTCATCAGATTTCATTCTTGATTTTGCCTTTGTATTCTTTATGACGCACACTTTAAAAACGGGCTGTGAGTGGCGTGTCATTCCCGTGCTTAAGACGCGTGCGTAGTAATGTTTCCGTAATGACCTCCAGTGAAAAATGAAGCGCAGCTTCGTTCCTCCGAGAATCGAACCCAGTGACGTAACAATCGACAGTGTCCAGATACCGCCATTATTCTGCCGGCCAGACTTTTTTTTTCTTTTTTTGGAGTTTTCAGCGCCGCACCAGCCAGCCAGCCAGCGTGATACGGGCTACAATTACCGCGGCGGCCGCGCTGATGGAAACGCCACGCCATACGCCTGTCACATTACAGATATTCACGCACCGCTCACCGCGCCTGACAATTGACATATAGAGCTCTGATTAAACCGTTTGACGGATCACCGAACGCGCCCGTCCGCTTTTGCTGAAAACGCGTTGTCAGCGAAAGGGACGTCACGGAAAGAAGCGATCTGTCTGCGTGCACCAAAAGCGCACAGTGTTCTGCGTTGGGCGTCTCCAGAGGCGGGCCTGAGGTGTCAGTCCTCTCCGGTACAAGCTGCAGTCGAGGGCAGCCGTTTGTAATGCAGCCGTGCCCGCAACAGCAAGATCTGTTACTGCCGGAGTAGGGCGGGCTCGGTAAACGCTGCACCACGTGCGACAGTTTGTGAACGGTGTTACTTCTTCCCTCGTGTCAATGTTTACAGATAAGACCATGATACGATCCAGTGAGGCTGTAGCGCCGTTGCACGTGTTGATACTTTCCACCGCTTGAAACGTCGCCGCTACAGGTGAAATATACTCCACGCCTATTGGATATACACAAATAAAGTTTCCACGGACTCGACAGGGCTGTGAACCGGCGACCGCCAATGACGCAGCTGCCGCTGTTCCACGCGGACCCTCGCTGCATTATCTGCCACCGCTTCTGCAGACACCAGGTAAGGCATCCAGTCTGTGGCTACAGCTGTCTGCTATGAGAACATCTACGCTTTTATTCTGCCAGAAGTACTAATCCCTCATATGCCGGAGAGCTTCTACGAAGTTTTAGAAGGGTCTGGGTGGGGGGGGGGGGGAGGGGGGGGTAGTTACCGGCGAAAGCAAAGCTGTGAGGCTGGGCCGCGAGTCGTGCCTGGATAGCTCAGTCGCTAAAAACATTGTCCACGAACGGTAAAGGTGCCCGGTTCGAGTCTCGCTCAGGCAGGTGGTACTAATCTGCCGCAGAGTTTCTTCTTAGGCGATGTCTGAAGCTTGAACGTAATCGGAAAAACGGAACCTACATGTCTATATCTACATATATACTCCGTAAATCATGGTATGTTGTTTAATGTGGTGGGTTGTTTATGTATCATATATTGAAGAATAAAGATTTTTTTAAAAAAAAAGTAAGTAGCCTGTACCACTGCTAGTCATTTTCTTTTCTTCTCCACTCAAAAATTCATCGAGGGAAAAACGACTGTCTATATGCCTCCACACTACCCCTAATTTTTCTAATCCTACGTTCATGATCCTTAAGTGAAATGTATGTTGGCGACACTAGAATCGCTCTGCAGTCAGCCTCAGATGCCGGTTCTTGGAATTGTCACATTAGTGCTCCTCGAAAAGAATGTCACCTTCCCTCTAGTGATTCCGATTTGAGTTTCCAAAGTATCTCCGTAATACTTGCGCGCTGTTCGAACCTACCGTAACAAGTGTAGCAGACCGCGTACGAATTGCTTCGAAGTTTTCGTTTAATCCGATGAGGTGCAGATCCCAAACACTCGAACAGTATTCAAGAGTATGTCCACCATAATGGCTTCGTTTTTCCTACTCACCCGCATTAACTTACATTTTTCTGCATTGAGAGCTAGCAGCCATTCATCAAACCAACTAGAAATTTTGTACACGTCATCTTCTGTCCTCCTACAGTTAGTCACCTGCAACACCGTCCCATACATCACAGCATCAGCAGACTGCTGCTTACCTGTCCGCCACACAACTTATGTGTATAGAAAGTAACAGCAGTGCTATAACACTTCCGTGGGGAACCTACACTATGTGATCAAAGGCATCCGGACACCTGGCTGAAAACGACTTACAAGTTCGTGGCGCCCTCCATCGGTAATGGTGGAATTCAATATGGTGTTGGCCCACCCTTAGCTTTGATGACAGCTTCACCTCTCGCAGGCATACGTTCAATCAAGTGCTGCAAGTTTTCTTGGAGAATGGCAGGCCACTATTCATGGAGTGCTGCATTGACGAGAGGTATCGATGTCGGTCGGTGAAGCATGGCACGAAGTCGGTCTTCAAAAACATCCCAAAGGTGTTCTATGGGATTCACGTCAGGACTCTGTGCGGGCCATTCCATTACAGCGATGTTATTGTCGTGTAAACACTCTGCCACAGGCCGTGCGTTGTGAACAGGTGCTCGATCGTGTTGAAAGATGCAATCGCCATCCCCGAATTGATCTTCGACAGTGGGAAGCAAGAAGATGCTTAAAACATCAATGTAAGCCTGTGCTGACAGTTATCTCTCAATATTAGTAAGTGTAGTCTACTGCGTATAACAAGGCGAAATCCCCGTTAATGTACGAGTACAATATAAATGCCCAGTCTTTGGAAGCGATAACATCCGTCAAGTATCTATTCGAAATGGTCTCAACTGGAATGATGAGATCAGACAAGTATCGGGCAAGGCGAACTCTAGACTGCGGTTTATTGGTAGAATCGTGAAGCGATGCAGTCCTTCAACAAAGGAAATTGCTTACAATACGTTAGTTCGTCCAGTCGTGGAGTATTGATCGTCTGTATGAGACCGTTACCAGTTGGGTCTGATTCAAAAGATTGAGAAGGTCCAAAGAAGAGCGGCAAGATTCGTGACTGGTACATTTAGCCATCGCGAAAGCGTTACAAATCTCTTTGGGAGTTTGAAGTGGAACACACTCCCAGATAGGCGACGCGCTAAACGGAAGGGGCTGCTCACTAAATTCCGAAATCCGATCTTCCCCGAGAATGTAGAGCATGTATTATTACCACCAACTTTCAAATCGCGCAATGATCTCCACTCAAAGATAAGGGAAATGAGAACTCGTACTGAGGCGTTCAGACAGTCGTTTTTCCCTCGCGCGATCCGCGAGTGGAGCAGAAGGGGGGAAATATGACTTTGGCGAGAATTGTGCCCTCCGCCACACACCACTTGTAGCTAGCGGAGTATATATGTAGTTGTAGACGTAGAACATTTATAAATAAAACCTGGCGATATACTGCATTCAATTCTGTAGCAAACATTTCTGTATGTAATCTACATTTTTCGCAATT
This sequence comes from Schistocerca serialis cubense, assembly GCF_023864345.2. Lineage (NCBI taxonomy): Eukaryota > Metazoa > Arthropoda > Insecta > Orthoptera > Acrididae > Schistocerca > Schistocerca serialis. The sequence goes on along the minus strand of NC_064638.1, from coordinate 1,284,087,066 downwards.
AAATGTTACTCCCTTGTAACTAATTCATAAACACTCTGTGTATAACAAGTGGTCGAGCAGCACGTACCGAAAATACTAAATGTCACTTGTCGATTCACAAAACATAACTTATTGTTCAAGTTGTGATCTCCAGTCTGAGGACTGGTTCGATGCAGCCTTTCACCCTAGTCCGACCTGTGCAAGCCTTTTCATCTCTGAATAACTACCGCAACCCGCATCCAGTCGAACCTGCCTTCTGTAGTCAACCCTTGGTCACCCACAACAGTTTCTACCCTGCAGTCTCCCCTACAATACGAGACGGACGATTGTTTGATGTCTCAGGATATAATCTATCAGCCGATCCCGAGTTGTGAAATACATTTCTTTTCTCCCACGTTCGATTCTCCTCCTCCTCAGTTACCCACATCTTCTTCGGCATCCACACGTAGTACCGCATTTCATAATGTTCTATTCGCTTGTTGTCTGTACGGTGGATTGTCCATATTTCCCTCCCATTCGCGGTACTTCCACACAGATACTTCCGGGAAATACTTCTTGACTTAAATTTATATTCAAAGTTAGTAAATTTTCCTGTTATTCCCAGTCTGCACTGTAGATCGTCTCTACATCGGCCATCGACAGTTGATTTGCTGCTCATGTAGCAAAACTCGTCAATTACTTTTCGTTTTCCATCCCTTTATCTAATTCGCTCGTTATCATCAGATTCAATTCGACCTCATTCCACTAACCTTGTTACACTTTTGTTGATATTCATCTTGGAACGTCTTTTGAAGAAATACTTACTTAGCAGATAAGCTGTAGTGGGCCGGCCGAAGTGGCCGCGCGGTTCTAGGCGCTGCAGTCTGGAACCGCGAGACCGCTACGGTCGCAGGTTCGAATCCTGCCTCGGGCATGGATGTGTGTGATGTCCTTAGGTTCGTTAGGTTTAACTAGTTCTAAGTTCTAGGGGACTAATGACCTTAGAAGTTGAGTCCCATAGTGCTCAGAGCCATTTGAACCATTTGTGGCGGAGCGGTACGAGTTGTTTTGGACACATTGCAGTGCTCTCGGACAGCGCCTGTGTAATACTGATGTCGTCGTAAATAACGTGCTTTTTAGAGCTTTAATTCGTTTCGCGTCTTCCGTGATTTACACCCTATGTTCAGTGCATGTCGATGGTGTGTTTAGAAGCTAGTTTTAAAGTCTGCCCGCCGTCTAATCGTTACTTGTTGTTTTGGATTCATTACAGTGCTTTACATAATTCCTAACAGCGTCGATTTAAGGTTTTTAGTTTACATTCACTTCGTGCTTTGTACTCCCTACGTTCAACATGCATTTGTCGTGTTGTTCTACGTCTGCCTGACGTATGCAAGTTACTTGCACAACTCACCAAAAGACAAGTTTTTATTAATTATTACTTTACTACATAAGTTTGTTGTAGTGCTTTTTAATTTATTGTAAGGCTTGTCTGTCGTTCAATATCCAACATACTGCTGATTTCTTTGTTCGTCTGGATGTGTTCTGACTCCAGAAGAAACGATTTAACGATATAACAGCTACCCTCGCTTTATTTATCCTGTGGGCTATGTGCACTTACACTGCTCAATCTTATCGATTAGTGAACCCAAATATTTGAACACTTCCACATTTCTTACCCGCCCATACTCAGAATGCCAATCCTCACCTTGCACACTTACAACAACAAGATATTCTGATTTATTCGTATTGGCCCTTAGTTCCCATTGTTTATTAGAATCCATTAACTCTTTCATTTGATGCAGGGCATCATTCTCATCCAGAGCAATGAATGTAAACTTCTGCACTGTCTATACGTATACCCAAGAACAACTTCTAAATACAACTTAAATAACGTTACGTATGTTTTTGGACGGGGTCCGCCTTTAGCAAAACACAATTTTGTTTTTCGTCCCAAACATGTTTCACTGCAGTTGCTGTGGACCTTTATTTTGTGGTTTTTAAACATAAAGAATGTTCTTTACTGTTTGTATACATGTAAATATTAGTTTTTAAAATCGTAATTACAGATGTCTGACGAACACATGAAATTATGTATTCATATCTTTTTTGCCACATGGTGTTGTTTTCCTGATGCATTATGTTTTTATAGGGCCTGTTTTCTTTCACAGTTTGTCATCTGCAGCCATATACAACTTAATTAGATAAAATGTGGTAAAAAGATATGAGTACATAATTTTATGTGTTCTTCAAAAATCTGTAATTACGGTTTTAAAGACTAACATTTACATATATGCAAACAGTAAAGAACATTCTTTATGTTTAACAGCCATAAAATAATGATGATGCTGCAACTGCAGTGAAACGTGTTTGGGATAAAAAACAAAATTGTGTTTTGCTAAAGGCGGACCCCATCCAAAAACATAAGTATTGTTAAAGCAAACACAGAAAAAAAGAGCTTCAACCTCAAGATGATTAAATAACGTTGTTGACATAGAACATTCTTGTCTTAATCCTTAACTTGTTTTAAAACTTTCGGATATCTTACCAACAACCTTCACAATTGTTCCTCCTTGGTGGTACAGCCTTTTCACAGAATCTATTAATGCGCCATTCACTTCAACCACTTCCAGCGCTGTCCATAGTAACTTCTTTGGCACAGAACCATAGGCCTCTTCTAAATCAACAAACACCAAATGGAGATACTGATTTTCTGACGCATCTGGCGTACACAAAAGATCAGCACAGCTATTCCCAGCTGTAAAACCCGACTGTTCCTTCAGTACTACGACATGCGCTATCTTTTCCAACGTTTTGTTACTGCAGATCCTAATAATCTACTCACGAAAGCCATTACCCCTGTAATTAGTCGGATCTCTCCTGCTTCTTTACTTCTATATGGCGTTAATGCAGGGTAATTATAATTTAAGTGCAGCCACTGACAGAGTTCCAACGGGGACTGTAGTTATAGTATGGCAGTGGTACTTGGTAGATATTCTAACGCGTTAATGCGTAACCGGTTTACGCAGAGAAAGTTAGTTCCGTTTTTCGCCAAATCTGGCGCTGTGAATGCAAGAAAGACGTATAGAAATGTTTCCCTATATAATGGATTAGGAACAGAACGTGGAGAGAAAAGGTCAATCAAGTGGGGAAGGCATAATATTGATGTTATTATTAACTGCCACTTGCACAGTCTGTTCAGCATGAGTACTGGACCATGGACGAGATGCTGTACAACGCCAGGTTTGCATCTGGTGGCCAAAATTGAAACAAACTTTTTTCTAGCGTAAATCAGTTCCGTATAAACTCGTCAGAATGTCTACCAAGTTTCGCTGCAGCCCACAAAAGACCTCTGCGAGCAGTTGTACTTTAATTATAACTACCCTTCGTGTGATATCTTCCATTCTTGGGGTGCTTCATCTCTTTGAACCATTTTATACTTAAAGGTGCTGCAACTACTCCTGCGTACTTCAGTAATTCAGTTACTGTATTTCAAAGACTGCCTGCCTTTCCAATTTTTTTATTTTTGTTGATTCTGCTGTTCTGGAAACCGTTCTCTGTCATCTGTAAGAAGATCTGTAAAATGTTTTTTTTTCTACTCAGAAATGGCAATCATTGCAGCTCCTCATCTACTTTTGACAGGAGCTGTCACTGACGGATAAACCACTTCTGATCCTCTGCTGTATCCGACCAAATATTCTACGTCGGCACATTTCTTCCGCTGGGATAAAAAAAGGGAAATACGGTGGTTAGGCGCGACAGTAATGGGCTGACAATGTTCAGATCCCACAATTGACGCCTCTATAGAAGACGTTCGACCGTCCATGCCGAGGCAGGCGCCGCTGCACGCCGTGTGTCGCATTTATCACCCACATCGCTCGTCTCATTGAGAGCTGTGCGGCGTAATGGAGGAATCCGGAACGTTGTGCTCAGTGAGCTGTGAGTCATATTGACTTATGTGTATATATATACTGATATATATATATTATGGGCTCTAACTCGATTTCCTGTACGTATCGGACCGGGAGAAATGCGCCCGTATAATGGACGGCGTGGCGCGGCGATAAATCGTCGTCGTCAGTATTAATTTCTCTGGCCGGCCTGATGTGTTGACGCACGCCGGGCCCCATAAATTGTCTGAGGCGCCGGAGCGAAGTGTTTCCGCGCCGGAATGTAAAACCAGCCGTCTGTCGGCCGTCAGCTGGCGCCATATTGATTGCCGTCTCGTGAGTAACGGCCAGACCTGGAGGACGCCATTTGCCGTCATTTGTCACTGCCAGGGGTCGCGTGTCGCGCCCGTGTTCTTCCCGAGGCACACGTGCGAGTCCACGTGAGCGACCCCGAATGGCTCTCTTTCCTCCGGGGCGCCGAACACTCGCTGCCCCACTTTCGCTACCGGAGGCTTCCGTGTGATGTCACTCGACCCGTGCAAAGTTTGATAAAAAAAATTAACCACTACCCACTGGCGTGTCGAACTTCTTGTGGATTGATGGTCGAGTTGTGGACGTCCACAGCAGTGAGTCTGAGGAGGTTGAAGAGAGACTCGTTAAAGCCCTGCAGAACAGTCGTATCTGGAACTGACATCTCTATTTCCAGGCTCGCGCCTTTCGTTCGTGCAACAGGCCTGCAACCAGACGGCTCCAGACTACTCTGAGAGGAACTCTGTTGAAGCACTGTCCCAACCGCAAATACTTGAGTGTCACCCTGGATAGAGTCCTGACATACAAATTGCACTGTGGCAATGCCAGGACGAAAGTTAGTGACAGAAACTATATTCTCCATAGAAATGCACGGTGAAATTAGATGGTGAACTAGAGTGACAGAATCAGCAGCCCATTAACGGATGTCAACTATCCACAACGAGACAATAAAGTCCCCTACGTCTGAACAATACCCACTATACGGCGTTCAATCGGAAACAGCTCCTTCAATGAGCAACCGAGGACTATCAAAAACAATCTTGACCTAAAGTGGTGTGGTCAACCGCAGAAGCCATTGGTGTATTGCACTACCACCGGAACTAGCTCCTGGTCATCAACGTAAACATAGTACCGTGCAACCAGCGCAACTGTGGTGATGTCTGAACAGCCCGACAGATTTATTCCTGTCTTGATTGCCTGATTCTGGGTGACCTCGAAGGACAGTAATAAATAACTAAATATTAAACCATGGATACAGTCTCAAAGTACGGAATGGAAATGCTACCTGCTGAGTGCAGGTTCCGTCAGTTTGTAACATGGTGCTTGTTACAGCTGAGTAACGCTCCTTTCATTCTGACGTCACACGAGGTCGGCCCTGGCCTGGTCTTCGGGATACGCTTTCGGTCCCTAAAGACTGCAGCCACATCCGAGAAACAACAGACGATCCACGTTAAGCCACCGGGCCACATCTGCTTGCAACTGTCCTGCTTCCGCTCGTCCTTCGGCTCGCCACCTGAGAGAGCCCGGTAGGGGCCTTCTCTGTGCCATACTGCACCGTCTGTGACTGTGTACACAGAGATTGTGGATGGAGAACTACCCGGCAAACACTAGCCCGTTTGACAGGTGCCCTGACGTCAACGTTGGTGTGGTTGTCCGTTGACCGGAGTGCCGCCTTCCGTGCAGGAACACGATCGTACGGACATCTGTTCAAAAAAATGTTCAAATGTGTGTGAAATCTTATGGTACTTAACTGCTAAGGTCATCAGTCCCTAAGCTTACACACTACTTAACCTAAATTATCCTAAGGACAAATACACACACCCATGCCCGAGGGAGGACTCGAACCTCCGCCGGGTCCAGCCACACAGTACATGACTGCAGCGCCTTTAGACCGCTCGGCTAATCCCGCGCGGAAGACATCTGTTGACAGTTTGTATGATTATATCGGTAATTAGCCACAGGACGGGGAAACAGCGGTTTGTTGCTTTAATTTTGGACACAGTGTACAATAATCCGCTTTTAATATATTTCGTGTGGTTTACTCATGCCAATGCATTTCATGAAGATATTTTCTGCAGGAAAATTACTCTCGCAACGAAAGCATCAGCCCTCTTTTAAATGTTGTACCCTTTTACGGAAGAAAGCAACATTAATTGGGAGTACTGTGGAGGCGGATGTACAGATGGAGGTCGCAGTAAGGCTGGCTGTTACGCCATATTGCGAGCTCTGATCGGTAAAGGGGTTCCTGACGCTTTTTGGTCTCACCGTTTTATTCATCGAGTAGCACTGACATGAAGGAGGATGAACTCTGTCCTTCACGAGGTTTTTCAATCAGTAATCTAAGTGCTAAACTTAATTAAAAGTCGGCCAATTAACTATTGTGGAAGAAAACGTTGGATGATCAAAACATCCATCACGTTTTGTCTGCTCTACACGGGGTTTTGGAAGACAATGAAGTCTGTGTTTGTGGACCATTTAACTGATCTTATTGATTACTTTCTGAAATACTTTCCAGAGGAAGCTACCAACACATCTGGCTCAAATATCCCTTCAGTACAGAACTGCCATCAACACTTATCATAGACAACAAGAGAAACTTACTGATATTTCTTCAGATTCCACATTGAAGTCGATGTTTATTTGATTATCACTGCTTAACTTTCCGAGCTTGGTGAAGCAGGAGTCCCCGCAAGTAAGTAACACGACCGTACGAGTTTTGAAACCTTTTGCGACATCCTACTTATGCGAGGTAGATTTTTCAGCATAAGCAGACATCAACAAGAAATGCGGATCGCGAATGACAGTCTAAATAGAGGTGCGAGTCGCTATTTTCAGTATCGTACTGATAGTTGAAGAACTGATTATGAAGAAATAATCTCATCCTTCCAGTTGATGTCGTTGAAAGAGGAACATGTAGTGTCATTAAAGGTGATTGAAATGTTTTTCCACCCCGATAGCCGGCGCGGTAGCTCAGCGTGGTCGGTCAGAAAGAAAAAAACAGTGGAAGGATCAACGAACGAACTTGAACGGATGTCATGTGACGTCCGCAACAACCATACACAACGACCAACAACGGAAAAAAAAGATAGCTGAGTGGTCAGCTTGACGGATTGCCGTCCCACGGGCCCGGGTTCGGTTCCCGGCTGGTTTGCCCAATGTGACGTCGACTGTAATAAGACCTGCATTAAGGCGGCCGGACCTGCCCCGCAAGGCGCCTCCCGCCCAATCACGCCAAACGCTCGTTTACATTTCCATGGAAATGTGCTATGTTAACTGTTAATAAAGATACAACCATGCGCATTCTTTTTTTCCGAAACTCAAGTTTATTTACCCCAAACGTAAAGTGTATCATGTGCAAAGGGGCACGGATTTTATGTTAAGGTCAAGGGAGTCGTGGACACAAAAGGTTTACTTTAGTGATCGACGAGTCCGAAGAACCACTTTCTGTCTGATTTCACTTACTTTTTCACGTCAGGTCAGTTTTTAGAATGTGTGGCGCAGTAATACGTTGCGTGCTGTATTTAAACGGTCCGCTCTCTCAGTTTCAACAGCGAACCTGAACGTGTTGCACCACGCCTCTCTTGTAGTATCTGCTACAGAATTTGCACGAGTGTCTCCGGGCCGCTTTCCCGCGAACCAATGAACCTGTGAGGAAATGTACTGCTCTTCTCGGCTTCCCTTATATTTCCTCAAGCTGATAAAGGACTCAGCTCGACGAGAAGTACGCAGGAATCGATCGAAAGAGTGTTATGCAAGCCACTACTTTTCGTGACGAATTACATTTTCGTATTATTCTCATACTGATTCTCTACATCTACATCTACATCCATACTCCGCAAGCCACCTAACGGTGTGTGGCGGAGGGCACCTTGAGTACCTCTATCGGTTCTCCCTCCTATTCCAGTCTCGTATTGTTCGTGGAAAGAAGGATTGTCGGTATGCCTCTGTGTGGGCTCTAATCTCTCTGACTTTATCCTCATGGACTCTTCGTGAGATACACGTAGGAGGGAGCAATATACTGTTTCACTCCTCGGTGAAGGTATGTTCTCGAAACTTCAACAAAAGCCCGTACCGAGCTACTGAGCGTCTCTCTTGCAGAGTCTTCCACTGGAGTTTATCTGTCATCCCCGTAACGCTTTCGCGATTACTAAATGATCCTGTAACGAAGCGCGCTGCTCTCCATTGGATCTTCTCTATCTCTTCTATCAACCCTATCTGGTACGGATCCCACACTACTGAGCAGTATTCAAGCAGTGGGCGAAAAAGCGTACTATAACCTACTTCCTTTGCTTTCGGATTGCATTTCCTTAGGATTCTTCCAATGAATCTCAGTCTGGCATCTGCTTTACCGACGATCAACTTTATACGATCATTCCATTTTAAATCACTCCTAATGCGTACTCCCAGATAATTTATGGAATTAACTGCTTCCAGTTGCTGACGTGCTATATTGTAGCTAAATGATAAGGGATCTTTCTTTCTATGTATTCGCAGCACATTACACTTGTCTACATTGAGATTCAATTGCTATTCCCTGCACCATGCGTCAGTTCGCTGCAGATCCTCCTGCATTTCAGTACAATTTTCCATCGTTACAACCTCTCGATATACCACAGTATCATCCGCAAAAAGCCTCAGTGAGCTTCCGATATCATCCACAAGGCCATGTATGTATATTGTGAATAGCAACGGTCCTACGACACTCCCCTGCGGCACACCTGAAATGACTCTTACTTCGGAAGACTTCTCTCCACTGAGAATGACATGCTGCGTTCTGTTATCTAGTAACTCTTCAATCCATTCACAGAATTTCCGGAGGTAAAATAGTCCCCCATTCGGATCTCCGGGCGGGGACTACTCAGGAGGACGTCGTTATCAAGAGAAAGAAAACTGGCGTTCTGCGGATCGGAGCGTGGAATGTCAGATCCCTTAATCGGGCAGGTAGGTTAGAAAATTTAAAAAGGGAAATGGATAGGTTAAACTTAGATATAGTGGGAATTAGTGAAGTTCGGTGGCAGGACGAACAAGACTTTTGATCAGGCGAATACAGCGTTATAAATACAAAATCAAATAGGGGTAATGCAGGTGTACGTTTAATAATGAATAAAAAAAATAGGAGTGCGAGTAAGCTACTACAAACAGCATAGTGAACACATTATTGTGGCCAAGATAGACACAAAGCCCATGCCTACTACAGTTGTACAAGTTTATATGCCAACTAGCTCTGCAGATGATGAAGAAATTGATGAAATGTATGATGAGATAAAAGAAATTATTCAGGTAGTGAAGGTAGACGAAAATTTAATAGTCATGGGTGACTGGAATTCGACAGTAGGAAAAGGGAGAGAAGGAAACATAGTAGGTGAATATGGATTGGGGCTAAGAAATGAAAGAGGAAGCCGTCTGGTAGAATTTTGCACAGAGCATAACTTAATCATAGCTAACACTTGGTTCAAGAATCATAAAATAAGGTTGTAAACATGGAAGAATCCTGGAGATACTAAAAGGTATCAGATAGATTATATAATGGTAAGACAGAGATTTAGGAACCAGGTTTTAAATTGTAGGACATTTCCATGGGCAGATCTGACTCTGACCACAATCTATTGGTTATGAACTGTAGATTAAAACTGAAGAAATTGCAAAAAGGTGGGAATTTAAGGCGTTGGACGTGGATAAACTGACTAAATCAGAGGTTGTACAGGGTTTCAGGGAGAGCATAAGGGAACAATTGACATGAATTGGGGGAAAGAAATACAGTAGAAGAAGAATGGGCAGCTCTGAGGGATGAAGTAGTGAAGGCAGCAGAGGATCAAGTAGGTAAAAAGACGAGGGCTAGTAGAAATCCTTGGGTAACAAAAGAAATATTGAATTTAATTGATGAAAGGAGAAAATATAAAAATGCAGTAAATGAAGAAGGCAAAAAGGAATACAAACGTCTCAAAATTGTGATCGACAGGAAGTGCAAAATGGCTAAGCAGGCATGGCTAGAGGACAAATGTAAGGATGTAGAGGCTTATCTCACTAGGGGTAAGATAGATGCAGCCTACAGGAAAATTAAAGAGACCTTTGGAGAAAAGAGAGCCACTTGTATGAATATCAAGAGCTCAGATGGAAACCCAGTTCTAAGCAAAGAGGGGAAAGCAGAAAGGTGGAAGGAATATATAGAGGGTCTATACAAGGGCGATGTACTTGAGGACAATATTATGGAAATGGAAGAGGATTAGATGAAGATGAAATGGGAGATACGATACTGCGTGAAGAGTTTGACAGAGCACTGAAAGACCTGAGTCGAAACAAGGACCCGGGAGTAGACAACATTCCATTAGAACTACTGACGGCCTTGGGAGAGCCAGTCCTGACAAAACTCTACCATCTGGTGAGCAAGATGTACGAGACAGGCGAAATACCCTCAGACTTCAAGAAGAATATAATAATTCCAATCCCAAAGAAAGCAGGTGTTGACAGATGTGAAAATTACCGAACTATTAGTTTAATAAGTCACAGCAGCAAAATACTAACGCGAATTCTTTACAGACGAATGGAAAAACTTATAGAAGCCGACCTCGGGGAAGATCAGTTTGGATTCCGTAGAAATGTTGCAACACGAGATGCATTACTGACGTTACGACTTATCTTAGAAGAAAGATTAAGGAAAGGCAAACGTACGTTTCTAGCATTTGTTGACTTAGAGAAAGCTTTTGACAATGTTGACTGGAATACTCTCTTTCAAATTCTAAAGGTGGCAGGGATAAAATACAGGGAGCGAAAGGGTATTTACAATTTGTACAGAAACCAGATGGCAGTTACAAGAGTGGAGGGGCATGAAAGGGAAGCAGTGGTTGGGAAGGGAGTGAGACAGCGTTGTAGCCTCTCCCCGATGTTATTCAATCTGTATATTGAGCCAGCAGTAAAGGAAACAAAAGAAAAATTCGGAGTAGGTATTAAAATCCAGGGAGAGGAAATAAAAACTTTGAGGTTCGCCGATGACATTGTAATTCTGTCAGACAGCAAAGGAATTGGAAGAGCAGTTGAGCGGAATGGACAGTGTCTTGAAAGGAGGATATAAGATGAACATCAACAAAAGCAAAACGAGGATAATGGAATGTAGTCAAATTAAATCAGGTGATGCTGAGGGAATTAGATTACGACATGAGACACTTAAAGTAGTAAAGGAGCTTTGCTATTTGGGGAGTAAAATAACTGATGATGGTCGAAGTAGAGAGGATATAAAATGTAGACTGGCAATGGCAAGGAAATCGTTTCTGAAGAAGAGAAATTTGTTAACATCGAGTATAGATTTAAGTGTCAGGAAGTCGTTTCTGATAGTATTTAATGGAGTGTAGCTATGTATGGAAGTGAAACAATGACGATAACTAGTTTGGACAGGAAGAGGATAGAAGCTTTCGAAATGTGGTGCTACAGAAGAATGCTGAAGATAAGGTGGGTAGATCACGTAACTAATGTGGAGGTATTGAATAGGATTGGGGAGAAGAGAAGTTTGTGGCACAACGTGACTAGAAGAAGGGATCGGTTGGTAGGACATGTTTTGAGACATCAAGGGATCACAAATTTAGCATTGGAGGGCAGCGTGGAGGGTAAAAATCGCAGAGGGAGACCAAGAGATGAATAGACTACGCAAATTCAGAAGGATGTAGGTTGCAGAAAGTACTGGGAGATGAAGGAGCTTGCACAGGATAGATTAGCATGAAGAGCTGCATCAAACCAGTCTCAGGACTGAAGACCACAACAACAACAATTGGTTTGATAGTTCATATGCTCTTACTTTGTTCATTAAACGACTTTGGGGAACTGTATCTGCCACCTGCAGTAAAATTCTGCTGAACTGCTTCGTAATGATGTCTCACTAAGATTCGAACTGGCAACCACCGAGGCGAGCGCCGCCGCATAGCCGGCGTGCGTCGCATACCTCGGCCACGTACTCGACGGCGAGTTGGCTGTGGCAGCAGGACCCGATGACGTCCCACGTCACGGAAGTCGACGCCGGAGCCGGTCCCTGCGCGCGGCGCGGCTGTGTTTTGCCCGAGTTTGCCCGGCAGGGAAAACCCCGCCGGCCCGCAGAAATAGATTGCCCTCCGAGGCGATCGGAGTTGGCGTAATTCGGCCGCCAGCTCCGTGCCTCGGGGAGCGACTGCTGCCGCGGGCTGGCGTTCCCCGAATACCCCTCCCCCTGCCAATTAGACTTAATTGCCGAGTGTTTACGCCGATTTTGCGCCGTCGCCCCCAGAAGGGCGTTCGCTGCAGGAGGCAGGCAGGAAAAGGAGGAACCGCCGGACGTCGAGCGAGTACACGGCGCCTAATGATTTCCAGGGCTTTTGTTTTTTTGTGCCGCGGCCAGTGCCGCAGTAAACGAGAAAAGTTTCGCAGGGCGGCGGTATCTTGTTGGCGGAACTTTGGTCTGCCACCGGAGCCCGGTTTCAATTTCGCCGAGGTTCGTCTGTGGAATAGCGAACGAGTCACCGCGCCAGCCTGGGTTTATCAGCTGGAGTGGTCGCCCAGGTGGGCAGGGCACCTGCGGCGGTCGCACAGAGGGCAGCCGAAGACCTCTGGCGCCCTCTGCTTCAACCCTCCCAACCGTGTATCCCACACTCATCCAGTTGCCTTTCAGCGAAAAACAACTCGGGTCATTGAAACTGCAACACCAGGAAGAATAGAAAACACTGGGCACATGCGAGTAGGGATCGCACCCTGAACTTTCCTCATAACTTAATTATGTGTATAGCGAGTTCATCCATTCCAGAAAGCAAGAATCTCGACGATTTTTGCTCGTTACTGACATTGATACTGCCGAGATATGCGTCCTGGGAATTCCAAAATTTTCGGGAATGTTTTAATTTTAAGTTTAGCCGGCGGGGGTGGCCGAGCGGTTCTAGACGCTACAGTCTGGAACTGCGCGACCACTATGGGACTTAACATCTGAGGTCATCAGTCCCCTAGAACTTAGAACTACTTAAACCTAACTAACTTAAGGGCATCACACACATCCATGTCCGAGGCAGGATTCGAACCTGCGACCGTAGCGTTCGCGCAGTTCCGGACTGAAGCGCCTAGAACCGCTCGGCCACATCAGCCGGCGGTCGCAGGTTCTAATCGTCCCTCGGGCATGGACGTGTGTGATGTCCTTAGGGTAGTTAGGTTTAAGTAGTTCTAAGTTCTAGGGGACTAATGACCTCAGAAGTTAAGTCCCATAGTGCTCAGAGTCATTTGAGTAACAAATGACAAAAAAATAAATTTGCTTCACATAATTACAAATTAACGATTTATTGTGTTTTTCCTTCATTTCTACCGTTAAACATTGCTTAGATTTTTATGAATGAATTTGCAAATATCAAAATATATGACATAATCGGCCATGTCTTTTAATTGCATTGACTTAGCAGCTTTAATTTTTAACACCTCGAAGGAAGCGCAAACCTTAGTAGGTGACGTAAATTTCGATTGGCGCATCTACCCGTTCGTGAAGATAAGGGGTCTTAAATCGCGGACAGACAGTCGGACAACAAATAACAAGAAAATCATGTGATATAATTAAAAATTAGTAATTTTCGGATAGTTTCCTCTATTTTTCATACTATACGCGGGTTCCCCAGAAAGTAATGCACCGCATCCCGTTCTATGGCCTCCCTCCGGCGGGAAACAAGGGCGTCTATGCCCTGTCGGTACCAATGCTTCTCCTGATGGCGGAGCCACTGCTTCACTGTATGAATCACCTCCTCATCGTCCTCAAAATGTCTTCCACGAATGGCATCCTTTAATGGTCGAAACAAGTGGCAGTCTGAGGGGTTAGGTCAGATACGTCAGGTCTGACAGCAGTGGATGTCTCTGCAAACCGTGGAGCTCCGTCGAACCGCCTTCTGATGACCTCACCCTTCGTGCACATAGACCAATTGTCCTTCTGTCGAAGGCAGATGCTCCATAGACTTTGCACAAGCGTTTGTGAATATTCCCCACTATTTCTTTCATTGCAGTGAGATATTCAATGACGTCACGTTGCTTGTAATGTTCATCACGTACAGACGCCATTTTAGAACTGTCCTGCAGCTACGCTATCTGTCGGAAGCGACGGAAACTTGGCGCCCTCCCTCAGGAGACTTCAGATAATACATACGTAACGTTTCACATTCGTAGCATTGTTTTCGGATGAGAAAAAAATTAGGTGCATTACTTTCTGTGGCAAACGTTGTATCTCGTTTCTTATCAATTGTCATACTTCTAGGTCAACAGGTAGTAGTAACCTATACGTTTAGTTGAGTGACTTTGCGAGCATCAAAATATAGGACATAATCGGCATATCTTTTAATTTCAGTGACTCAGAAGCTTCAGTTTTTAACACTTCCAAGGAACCGGAAACCTTACTATATGACATAAATTTCAGTTGGTATATCTACCCGTTCGTGACGAAAAAGGATCTGAACAGAAGGACAGACAGACAGCCGGACAATAAATGTCAAAAAAATCTTTCTTCGTGTAAAATAATTACAAATTATCAATCTTGGGATTTTTTCTTTTACTTGTACTGCCAAACTTTGCTACTTGCCAGAATTCATGATTCTAGGTCAACGGAAATTACAGTGTAGGTTTTGATGAGAGAGTTTGCTAGTATCAAAATACGTGACTTAAGTAGACGTATCTTTTGACTGCATCGACTTAAAAGTTTCCAGTTTGTACATCGCCAAGTGACCGTAGACCCTAGCATGTAGCATAAATTTCAACTCGATATCTCTGCCCGCACCTGAGAAAAACGGTTCTTAACAGTCGGACAGATGGACAGTGAAGTGTTTCAATGATATTTCCGCCATTTGACTCTACAAAATTATTTATTTCATAATATTGTCATAATTTCGGCCTTAAGTCATTCTCAAGTACAAGAGTTTTTGATATAATTAGTCTTTCTTAAGTGAAGTCATCGTCAGCCCCTATTGAACCTGCTGGCCCAAGGGTGTCGATAATTACAAACTCTCCAAAATGTATGGCGAAGACTAATTACACCCAACATTGTTGTACTTGATAATGGCTTAGGCCCGAAATCATGATAGTAATACGAAATAAAGAAGTTTGTACAGTCAAGTGAGCGGCAATATCATTCAGACATTACTACATGACGATGGGCCAAAAATACGAAAAGATAATGGACAATAAAATGTTTCTATAAGGATTCCGTTTTGCGGTACGAAAACCTAAAAACTAAATTTCAGTTTGTGTGCGTTTACAGTATGGTATTGTGGCTCGGTGGCTCAGTCGTGAGTACGAGACTACAAATCCAAGGATCTTGGATTCCATTCCCGGTCAGTCGCACGATTTTTCTCTGTTACTTATTACTTCTTTTACCTCCGGCAACGGTCGCAGGTTCGAATCCTGCCTCGGGCATGGATGTGTGTGATGTCCTCAGGTTAGTTAGGTTTAAGTAGTTCTAAGTTCTAGGGGACTGATGACCTCAGAAGTTGAGTCCCATAGTGCTCAGAGCCATTACCTCCGGCAATGTTTGTGACATGAAAAATGCCAAGTTGCACTGTGGCTCGGAATCAACATCACAGTGTAGGTCTTTGTTGATGAAAGACTTACGGGGTATAAGGTCGTAGTCCACGAAACTCTACTGTTCCTGCCGTCTCTTTGATAGATCCAAGGATTTGCACGCCGGAATACTTGGACTCCGAATTAAAGCGTCTAAAACAGACTTTAGAGAAAAATGGCTATTCTGGGAAATAAGTAAACAACGGAAGACCGGAGGACGAGCATGAAAAACAACAATGGAAGACTGTGGTTTTTTTGTTGAAAGGTAACAGATCAGATAGTAAAGATTTTACAGAAAGATGACATTAGACTCGCTTTTAGACCAACAAAGAAAATTTATCATGCACTCCGGATTTGTAAAGGATAAACGCCCTGCTCTGCCACTAGTGGCGTACAAAACTCTGTGTGTTTATATTGGGCTAACCGAGAGAAGCGTGAATACACGGCTAAAGGAACGCAAAAGTCTCTGCCGACTAGGAAAACAGACAAATCGACAGTAGCTTTAGCTGTATTTAGTCCTTTATTTTTAGATCATTACTGGCTTCATGACACTAAAAGCCACGTGTTCAGGTGAACATAAAACTAAAACATATATTCACCAGAAGATGTGGTTTTTAGTGCTATCAAACCGGTAGTGAGCTAACAATAAAGAAGTAAATACAGATGAAGCGGTTCATTAATAAACAAGATGATTACTCATAGCTGTGGTCGGTCTACCTACAAGGTTGTCATTTCAAACTGCAAAAATTCTGTTAATTATTTTTTTTAAAGTGTTAGCAGTTTAGCCAACTGAGGAGCCGCGCTTTTGTGTAGGAGCCGCTGGGAATTAGGTGCGACGGAGAGAAGGGACTGAGACATGCACGCTGACTTAATTCGAAACACTGGAAAAATCTGCCGAACAAGCTCATTCTGTGGTGCGGACGCCGTATAACCTTAAAAGACGTAATTATTATTATAGAACTAAGACGAAGAAATTCCGTAAGTTTTTGTGATGCGAGCACTTAGCATGCAGAGTGAGTGCGGCCCTGGGTGTAACGGCAGTTAAAAATACGTGTCATGACGAGTTATACGTGAGATATAGGGAACGCCTGCTCATACATAAATAGGGTGTTGTAGCCGCAATCTTGCCAATGTATATAAACAGATAAATATCCTTCTAAAGACCTGCTAATGAGCTGTTAGCATTCCTTATGGAATATTAACAGTGTGTGGAAAAAAATTACGTTTGCCTATGGGAAAAATGACGTGACTTACTGCAAATTTCTTTTTATTTCTTTTATACACAGTCTCGTATGCAAACAAATGGTTCAAGTGGCTCTGAGCACTATGGAACTTAACATCTATGGTCATCAGTCCCCTAGAACTTAGAACTACTTAAACCTAACTAACCTAAGGACATAACACACATCCATGCCCGAAGCAGGATTCGAACCTGCGACCGTAGCAGCAGCGCGGTTCCGGACTGTAGCGCCTAGCGGCTTCGTGTCTTCGGCTTCATCTTGACTGGCTTTTTGGTTGCCCATATTTCTTTCATCTTCCGGCTGTGATCTTGTTTGCGTTCTTGGGTCCATTTTACGCCTGTTCGTTTGTCACAGTGTATCTCATGTAGTTTACTTTTCTTAATGATGTTTCTGAATTTTATTCTGTCGTTTATTGTGTCTGCTGTTATATTGAGTTGGTTCTGGTCGTTTTTACCTCTGACACCCATTTGTTGTTTCTGGTTGTTACCCAGTCATCTGTTTGCTCAGTCTGTGTGATGGCATTCTGTATAGGTGTCCATAGAATTGTAGTCTACGTTTTGTAATCTTTTCTGTAATTGTCTCCGTATGTTCGTATAGTTCCTCTGTAGGTTTCTTGATCCATATTCCATTGTTGTTAGTTGCGCCAAATATTTTCCTAAGTATTTTCCGCTCTACTTTTTCTAGTTGTCTGATAATGTATGCCCTAGGATTAGTGTGGTCTCTGCTGCATATAGTGCCTCGGGGAGCACCACCGTGTCGTAATTTGGCTTTTTGTGAGATAGACTTCTTGTTGTAATGATGCCACACTACTTTGTATGCCTTGTCCAGTTTATAGTTTTTCTTTCTTCGTTTGAGTCTCTGTTATGTCCGCTCATTTGTAGTGTTTCACCGAGGTATTTGAAGTTTGCCGTTTTGTAAATCGTGCCGTACTTTGTATTCAGAGATGAGAGTTTCTTTGTGCTCATAAACTCGTGTCTTTTCGTAAGAGTTCTGTAGTCCAGTTTGGGAAGCGAATTGGTGTAGTTTTTCAATAGCGTCTTTTGTTCCGTTTATACCTTTCGCCAAATCGTTTGCAAAAGCCAGGCATTTAATCTGTAGGTTTCCTAGGGTTTTCCCCTGTTGTGATGTTTCCCATATATATATATATATATATATATATATATATATATATATATATATATATATATATATCTCTGTGTGTGTGTGTGTGTGTGTGTGTGTGTGAGAGAGAGAGAGAGAGAGAGAGAGAGAGAGAGAGAGAGAGAGACACTCACTGGCTGTCCTGCCGCTCTGTGTAGCCAAGGTCTCCACGCAACGCGGGGCGTAGCAGGGAGCCAGGAAGCCAGCGCCGGCAAAACTGCACGGCGTAGCGTGACGTCAGTCACACCCCGCTGTTCTACCTGCTTGCTCTCCTTCTTCTGCCACCTAAAAACACAGTCTGAGCTGACATGTGTGCTACTCAAGTGGTAGGGCTGTTGTTACTACTAGATCGTCTTTAAAACATGTAATTTTCCGCTTTTGGCTGTAGCTTTATATTGCAATTGCAACATTTTATTGATGTGGGACCTGGAACTCTTTTATTTTATGAAGTGTTTATTAAAAGTCGGTCACAGTTGCAGTACAGTTATTTTGGCGCCTAGTTTCGAAAGGACTGGTTCGTTCTCAAGACTGAACTACAGAGGCTGCACTGAAAGTACCTCATCTTAATGACAACCGCCTAAAATTGGCAAAACATGGTTGGTTTGAGGGATAAATGGACAAAACTACAAGGTCATCAGTCCCTTGGCAAAACATGCGTCTCGCAGTGGCGGCAGATAAGTGTAGCAGTAAATCGGCGGTTGGCATTTGCAGTTACTACAAATAACGAACACATCGAGGTACATAATTTTTTTCTTTTAATAGGAATGTGTACTGTCTGCATTCATCGCAAAGTAACGCTGTTGTCGAATTTGCTAGTGACCTTAACTTCAAAACCTTTTCACATAAACACGAAGTTTATACCATGCATTTCTGTTCTCATAATAAATATATCGTTTTGGTCGTCAACTGCTTCGGTTATTAAAGGCAGCTCGTAATGTGTGTTGCAAATCAGACCCAGAAATGAAGAAGAGAATCAGCAACTTTAGTTTAAAGTTATTTGTCTACTGTTCTGTAAAATATTACGCCAGCCACAATGCAGTCCAACTGTGTATGTTGTTTTCGGGCACGGAGTGAGTTAGTTGCTGTTAAAGAGTCGTACAGCAGCAATGTTCATGAAGTTTGAAAATGTTTGCGTGTTGTGGATGTGCACAGCCACGATACTTGGTGAGGTGTAGTAGGTGCAAACTTGACGTACCGCTCACGTCTTGTACCTCAGAAATTAGAGCAGCTGTCGATAACATTTTGCAAAGTTGTTGGAATCTGTGCGCGATTTGGGAACAAAGATATTATACAATCGGTTGTCGAGAGAGCACGGAATAGAAGGCGAACTATCACATTTCTTGGAACCGGAATTAGCCGCTCACTAACTAAACTAAACTCCGTCCGAGTAGACCTCGGAATTGCCAACGATACCGACTGGCCGCCGTGTCATCCTCAGCCCACAGGCGTCACTGGATGCGGATATGGAGGGGCATGTGGTCAGCACACCGCTCTCCCGGCCGTTGTCCGTTTTCGTGACCGGAGCTGCTACCTCTAAATCAAGTAGCTCCTCAGTCTGCCTCACAAGGGCTGAGTCCACCCCGCTTGCCAACAGCGCTCGGCAGATCGGACGGTCACCCATTCACGTGCTAACCAAGCCCAAAAGCCAAAAGCGCTTAACTTCTGTGATCTGACGGGAACCGGTGATACCACTGCGACAAGGCTGTTGGCGCTGTAATCCGCGAGCCCGCAGATAGTGTGTGGCGGAGGATACTTCTGGAACTTCTATCATTTCCTCCTCTCGCTTCCCATTCGTCATTGGTGGGCAGTAAGAACGGATTTTACAGGTAACGACCCACGCGATGCACACCACCTTACTTGTACAGTATATCATTGCATTTTTTTTATGCAAGTCTGTGGCACTCTAACGCTGAACAAAAAACGCATGAAGAATCGTGCAAGCGTTCTTCATTTCTGCTTGCGTTAAGCGATGTTAACAGTCCAACACTGACGAACAACGAAGCTGCCTCCCTCGTGCGTGAATTATTCTTTGTAAAGCCGTCTTTACACGGGACGAGGCAGCTGAGGCCGACTTTCACGCAAGCGCAATATCCCACGTCTCGAGACACAGCATCGTCGGCACACGACGTGATTTTGCGATTTCAGCGCTCACCAGCGGCAGTTGTCGACATTATTTTGATCCCAAACCGTACAGTTTGTTCACGAACATGGACTCATGTAGAATTCCTGCGTTAATTCTACTAAAAAGCATATTTCCTTTCTGGACCGTAAGCTAGTCATGTTTTTCTGTCTGTGGTATACATACAAACTTCAGTATTCATGATCGTGTAATAAGACAAAGATGAAAGATACATGTCCAGTCAGGAAGAACATCAGTTTATATAAGTTCACCAACTCGAATAAACTCACTCCTGCTGTAATAAGAAACTCCAACAACATTTTAGAAAATGCTAAGATGGAAAAAATAATTGGATACAGAGATACGCGGATTCTCTTTCGATCCACTGGCCGTTCCGGATAGTGGTGCCTTATTCATCTACGATATGTCAAAACGTAAGTTCTGTCTGCTTCGTATTTTGTGTTACAGTCATCAAAAGACTTTAATTGCTGAAATGTTGCTGACGGTCAGGTACGTCAAATCCTAACAAGAACGACACGTTTTCATGAATCTTCAGTGGGTCGTTGACTTAAATCGGCTTACTCTCGCATCACGCGAGCTATAGTGCGGAATAAATAAACACGAAAATTCTGTAACCCCCAATGCGACGGACGTTTCCCGTCATTTTATTACAATAAATCGTACTAATCGTTCTGGAGACATTCATTGTTCTGATGCTTGGAAACGGCATATATTCTTGTGGTGTAACGTAGAACATAAAACCCACCGAATATGGACTTCTACTGTACACGATAATTACAAGCGTCTTACTTTCTGCTTGTGACGTAGAGAGCGTTCTTGCTTCCTATTGGTTCCACTTTAGTAGGCATGTTGCCGAAGCATCACAGATCTTATTTTATGTTTCCCGTGACGAAATGGCTCCTCAAAGAGAAGTAGCAGGAAATGACGTCACAAAACTCGTCAACGTTAACTAAGTCGTCCAATGTTCAAAAATGGTTCAAATGGCTCTGAGCACTATGGGACTTAACATCT
This sequence comes from Schistocerca serialis cubense, assembly GCF_023864345.2. Taxonomy (NCBI): domain Eukaryota; kingdom Metazoa; phylum Arthropoda; class Insecta; order Orthoptera; family Acrididae; genus Schistocerca; species Schistocerca serialis. Next base: position 1,284,066,127 of record NC_064638.1, on the reverse strand, counting down.
GAGGTCATCAGTCCCCCAGAACTTAGAACTACTTAAACCTAACTAACCTAAGGACATCACACACATTCATGCCCGAGGCAGGATTCGAACCTGCGACCGTAGCAGCAGCGTGGTTCCGGACTGAAGCGCCTACAACCGCTCGGCCACAGCGGCCGGCTCGTCCAATGTGCCGACGACTTAAGGACGATTCCGAAAGATCTGAGTGTGGCACCTTCGTTCCTCACCTAGATGACGTAATCGTTCCAGGTGGCTACTGATTCTAGTGACTGATCGCTGATCGTAGTCTCAAACGCTATCTGACCTTTTCATCAACGTGGAATTGTGGGTCCGCGCTGATGTAAAACACTTCTGTTCCTTATTTATTTACTTATTCCCAAACAAGTTTCAGAGCCATTGTCGCCATCATCAGTTGGTTCTTTAATTCTTATTTACTTTAAGTCGCAGCATCGTTTTTACGATTGTTGCCGCTGTTTCCAGCATATTTTCGGTTTTTTTCCGGCATACATCATGTCATCTGCGAGGTCACTGAACGGGTTGCAGCTGCTATTCTAAACAGAAAAACATAACGTTTGCATCTTGTTCGTAATCGAAAACATTAAGAACTTACAGACGACATAATTTACGCCGAGAAACCAGCAAAAAAATAAATAAAATAAAATAAAATAAATAAAAAACCGCCGGAATCTGCGGCAACAATTGTAAAAACCGTGCTATGACGTAAAGTAAATAAGAATAAAAGAACCCGCTGATGATGGCGATATTGCCGCTGAAATTGGTTTCGGAGGAAATAAATAAAAAACAAAAGTCATTTGCATCAAATCGGACCCACAATTCCATTTTGTTGTATTAATGCAAACACGGACCAGTGAAAAAGTTTCAAAGAAAAATGATCTTTTCATCTTTAACGTGCAGCTCGTAACATTTATTTCAGTTATACTGAGCTACGTTCTTTGCACGAGACAGTGATCTTTAAGTCTCCACCTATTCGCAAAGGAGTTACTGTCGATTTCGTCTCCCCTTCGTGTAGAGAAATGCGCCCCACAGATCGGCAGCAGACGCCATCCGCCAGGGCTATCCCACTGCAAAACAACGGACGAGGTGGCGGTCTTATATACAGCCCTGGACGAGCGTAATCGCCCAGGTCACGTGTCGCTGCGAGCGTGACCTGGAGATCACGTGAAGATCGGCCGCACTCTGCTGGCTGTGTTCCTATAGTGTGGGAAGTAACGCCACATTGGAGGCGTTCTACGTGTTGCTTTCGGCGCCTTCCCTAACCAGATCCACACATACGCCTGTCTCAGCGGTAACACTGTGTTGTTATGTCTGTCTCCGGAACGAGCTCCATACTTACGTCACACTTTCACGGTCGCGATACAAGACATCCCACGAAGGAAAAACTGCTGGCAGCAACAGGAATTAAACCCGGGCCCACGTTATGGCAGTCTCGCACGCTGACAGCTCAGCTGCAGTCGAAGTCTTAACAGAGTTGTAGCTCTCAGAAATATTCCAGTGGTGATTTGCAGGCGGCGTTGTTAAACTACGTAGGCACGAAGCGGTAGCATACTCTCGTTAAAGAAAACAGCTCCGCACTTGAGTGGGACGTGTTTGTGGGCTCTTTCCTCCGCTTCATATTCATGCCGCGAGCCGGATGGGACGGGAAGCGCTGCCCCGAGCAATAAAGTGCGTTTCGCGGGGCGGGGCGGGGTTTCGTATTCAGGAGCTGCGCGGCGGATCAGCCGACGGCAAGTGAGGTATTGGGGGCGGCCGGGAACAGATACAGCCCGGGGCAGGGGCGCCATCTGCATTCCGAGCAGCCGCCACGCCCCGAATTATCCTCACCCGGAATTGTGTTTGCTGTACGTGCGCGCAGCCCAGTCTGCAGTACGATACAGCCACACACTTCTGCCGTAACTGCTTCCAGCTTCTTCCGCAGACTGTGCAACCAACTCTCGACGTAAGTATGTGCTGGGTAGTGGTCTTTATAAGACATAAAAGTGCAGCTGTCTTTGTCTGCGCCGTGGGCAAGTCACGAGCTGCACTCCAACGATAAGGCTCGCAGATGACTTTGCCCCTCTGGTTCTGTGTAACAAGAAATTAGAAGGCTCATTGAGAGAAATGGAGGGTGTAGTTAGCACATAATGTGATTCAGAGTGGTGAAGAATATGATGTATACATGCAGACTGAAGCGACGAATGAAACTTTGTACCAAGGCTGGGATTCGAACTCTGATATCCTGATCACTAGGCAGACGCGCTAACCACTACGCCACCCTGGCACTGTGGCTTTGCACAGCTGCACGGACTACCCTAGCGCGCCTCTCTCCTCAATCCAAATTCCCATTCACTGCTCGGCCCACTTGGTAATCGTCCTAAACTTGAACAGCATTGCAGACGCTCTCCAGCTGCACTGGAATAGCCCCTCAGCAGCGAACGAAACGTGAACGAGACCTGAAAATATATCTCTGGAACCATATAGTTTCATTTGATAATGAAGAATCGTTCAAATGGCTCTGAGCACTATGGGACTTGAGATCTGAGGTCATCAGTCCCCTAGACTTGGAACTACTGAATCCTTACTAACCTAAGGACATCACACACATCCATGCCCGAGGCAGGATTCGAACCCGCGACCGTAGCAGCAGCGCGGTTCCGGACTGAAGGGCCTAGAACCGCTCGGCCACATCGGCCGTCTACCACTGTGTCGACGGGATGTGAACCACTAATCTCCTCCTCCTCCCTTGAAAAATACTCTGATTCCAGAGAGAGAGAAGCTGTACTGGTGACAGCCACGATGTAGGTCGATCACTTCAAACACGCAGATACTCATAACAGGAGCTAGCGTTGCACAACCAGTATAGAGCACGATGGCGGGAGCCACGGGTAGCACCATGCACAAAAACCAGCCACTGATTGTGAGTCGTTTTGGAGATATCATTAGCCTCAGCCACAAATACTCAAGTATATAGCTGCTGGAATTGAAATGAAAGTGTAAGATTACGGGGATAAGAGTAAGTACTTGAAAACAGTACATCGCAGAATTCAGTTGATTGTGTGAAATAAAGGGACTGTGATCGTAATCAGGTCAAGGTAGAAAATGAAAATATCTTTTAATTGATTTGTGACTGTGGCATCAAACATGAAAAAAAACATTTTTGTACATATATATATATATATATATATATATATATATATATATATATATATTGGTTACTATGTACGGGCTTATGATGATTGGAAACGTAGTTAGTAATCGAAGGCTTTCAAATCAACTAAAATATCTAAAACCGGTACGTCTTCAGGTACCTACGAAATGCATACTGTGCAGAACTTACTAATGAATTAGACGCACACTTGACCAGAATCTGTTGTAAATCGCTTGAGAAGAGAAATGTTCCCCGTGGCTGGAAAAGAGCACACGTCAATCTCACCTATACAAAACGTAGAACTGATCCAAGAACTACCGCCCTATGTCACTCACATCTGTTTCTAGCAGAATCCTCTGCAGATTCGGAGCTCAAAAGCTGTGATCTCCCTGGACATTAATACTAGGTGGGTTAGATAAGGTATGGACACACTTTTCTCTGAAAGCTGGTTGGTTTTATTTGGGATTCCAATACACCATCTTATTCCCCACTCTTTTGGCTATAAAATCCTATCGCTAATTTACTGGGGGCGCCTGTATGCCCGCACAGTACCACCCTATTGGTCGACGTCGGAACCGACGTCTTGCTGACCCAGTGACCTCTCGAGCACCTACGTACAGCTTCCCACGGATTGCATCCTCCATTGGACCATACAGAATGAGGAAGAACTGCCCAATGTTTCGTCGTCTGCAGCGTTGTCGCAGAAAAACTCGTCGCGATCAGCTTCGCAACGCCCAATCAGTTTCGCGCAGTTAATCCTTCGTTACTTTTTACGGGCTGCCGTTAGGCGGCGTGGAACCCAGCATTGACACAGATTAGAGAGATTAGATTACATTAGATTAGTACTTGCTCCATACATCATGTATACGACACTTGGTAATGATGTGGAACGTGTCAGGTTAATAAAAGGTGTCTATACAAGATATTACATTACACAAAATATTACATGACACTTCATATTTTTTTTGTGGCGGTTGGGGAAATTACCCACTTACTATATCCAAAAATTCATGTGATTAGTAGAAGGAGTTGCCATTAAGAAATTTTTTTAATTTCCTTTTAAATGCTATATGGCTATCTGTCAGACTTTCGATGCTATTAGGTACGCGACTTTTGTGGCAGCATAATTTAGCCCCTTGTGAGCCAAAGTTAGATTTAACCTTGAGTAGTGAAGATCATCCTTTCTCCTAGTGTTGTAGCCATGTACACTGCTATTCCTTTGAATTCCTTCGGATTGTTAATAACAAATTTCATAAGTGAATATATATATATATATATATATATATATATATATATATATATATATATATTGTGAGGCTACAGTGAAGATCCGTAGCTCTTTAAAGAAGTGTATGCAGGATGATCTTGGATGAGCTCCAGCAGTTATTCTGATTACACGCTTTTGTGCAATGAACACTCTTTTACTCAATGATGAGTTACCCCAGAATATGATGCCATACGAAAGCAGAGAATGAAAATAGGCGTGGTAAGCTAATTTACTCAGATGTATATCGCCAAAATTTGCAATGACCATAAAAGCATAAGTAGCTGAACTCAAACGTTTCAGCGGATCCTCAGTGTATTTTTTCCAGTTCAACCCCTTATCAATGCATACTCCTAGAAATTTTGAATATTCTGCCTTAGCTGCCGATTTCTGATCGAAGTCTATATTTATTAATTGTTCATTCCATTTACTGTGTGGAACTCTATATACTGTGTTTTGCAAAGTTTAATGAGAGCCCATTTGCTGAGAACCACTTAATGATTTTCTGAAAAACATCGTTTGCAATTTCACCAGTTAATTCTTGTCTGTTGGGTGTATCATCGGCAAGAAGTACCAGCTTTGCATCTTCGTGAATATAGAATGGCAAGTCATTTATATATATATATTAAGAACAGCAGAGGACACAAGACCGAACCTTGCTGCACCCCATTCTTGATTGTTTCCCAGTTTGAGAAATCACCAGTTTCTTGCATATTATGTGAATTGCTTATTTCAACTTTCTGCACTATTCCAGTTAAGTGTGATTTAAACCATTTGAGCACTGTCCCATTCACACCAAAGTACTTGAGCTCATCTAGAAGTATTCCATGCTTTACACAATCAAAACCTTTTATAAATCACAAAAAATCCCAACGGGTGACTTCCGGTTACTCAGAACATTTAATATTTCATTATTGAAAGTATATATAGCATTTTCCGTTGAAAAACCCTTCTGGAAACCTAACTGATATTTTGTTAAAACTTTATTCTTACAAAGGTGTGAAGCTACTCTACAATACGTTACTTTTTCAAGAATTTTGGATAAGGCAGTCAGAAGAGATATTGGGCGGTAGTTGTTGACATCAGACGTATCCACATTTTTATGCACACGCCTGAATACCCCAACTGGTGGACGTGTGTCAGCACTACCGACAGAGACGCCCAGCTGTGCAGCGTGGTCTTTGATTGTGATGCGTGGATCACCACGAATGGGAGTGCCCGGCAGGTTCCAACTCTGCAGCAGTCACAACTGTGTGCGACCTTGCTGTGATGACGATGATGGGTGCCCCGCCCGACAACTCGCTGTGCTTTTGTTCACTGCCAGGTCTTCGTGGACTTACTACAAGCGCCTGTCGATGTTTGTGAAGCTCTGGTTTTCCGCCAAAAGAAACTCAATGACAGCTCTCTGCTTGGAAGACCCCTCCGATACAGACGCCATTTTGAAGGGTACCTATAGGGCTGCCACCTATCGGAACCTCATGGAACTATAGGGACTGAAGTGGGGATACTTCCCGATGTCCGACAACAAATTCCGCGTGTTTTTCAACCGAAACTGGCCGAGAAAAAGAAATATGTTGGAGTACTTATTGAAAGCCCCTCGTATTGTACGTAGAAACCAGGATGGGTTCCGAAACACTCATAATGCGAAACTCACCTTTCACATACGATATTTTTAATGTTGTGGATAGCTGAAACCATATGAATCCGGTGTTCCTAGACTTTAGAAAAACTTGTTAGTTAGTACTGCATTGACGCCGTTTAACAAACCAGAAATTTCCTGCCACGCGGAACGCAGCACGCTATGCTGAACGGACAATCACCTACAGTCACTGAAGTTGTTGGCCGTACGGTTCTAGGCGCTACAGTCTGGAGCCGCGATACCGCTACGGTCGCAGGTTCGAATCCTGCCTCGGGCATGGATGTGTGTGATGTCCCTAGGTTAGCTAGGTTTAAGTAGTTCTAAGTTCTAGGGGACAGATGACCTCAGAAGTTGAGTTCCATAGTGCTCAGAGCCATTTGAACCACTGAAGTTGTATCTGCTGAGCCTCAGACCGGCGCCATACGACCGTTCTGTTTATTCTATACTTTGTTGACTTCGTAGTGTTTGTTTCAATCCCAAGCTTTTCGCAGATGGTACAGTCGTGTATGAGGAAATTCTGTAGGGCAGAAATTGCAGTAATAATCAGATCTGGACGCAATATCAGCTTCGTGCTGAGAATGACAACTAGCGCATAGTATAGAGAGGTGGAAAGCTGTACCCGAGGCACCATTACGCTGTATCCTTTGAATACGGGTTATGTGAGTCGCATCTAACATCAACCACGCCATACGTGTATTCGGGAGCAACAGAGTGTAGAGGTATGAAGTGGAAGGCGCACATACGCCCACTTTTGCGTAGTTCAAACGACGGGCTTTAATTTACTGCTAGGTGCGGAAATATTTTCATATAACACGTAGCTCAACAAGCAGTAATTTATTACTAAATTGGCACCCCATTAATAGACTCTTAGAATGGTTTATGTGACAACAGACGCTAGCTATACACTACTGTAACTAGGAATTTCTTTTCGGCGTGAACATGTCTAATAAGGATGTAGTTTGTGCAAAGAATTTAAAGATGCCATCGTAAAGCTATGTTATGCTTGGTATAATGTGTGTGTGTGTTTTGGATGCAGTGGTTTTGAGACCACGCTGATTGGCGACAGTTACAAATGTAGTCCGATTTTGGTCACAGTTACAAATAGTGTCCGATTAAAATTCACACTTCACGCGTTGGAGCTGGTTTCATCCAATCAGAGCTCAGCGTCAAGCCCGAACCGTTCTCCGCTGCCAGACTGTCACAACAATTACCTTATTTCCAGTTTCTCATCCGGTTTTCTTTCTTGGTGTGTTTGGATCCAGAATAAGGGGTCCGGCCCTTTTATTTCGTATTTTATCACACATGATAACAACACCAAAAAACTACACATATGCACAGACATGCCAACAACACATACACGTTTCATACACAGCACTAACGGAACAGTACCGGATCCTGCAGGGCAAGACGCGATTCAGCGTCACATATACAAGGCATTATAAACACAGAGATCGGCTTAGTTTAGATAAGTTTCGTACGACACTGCATGAAGCCGAACTTTTTGAAGACAGCAATTCATTGTTGCGACCGCATCACCATAATCATACAAGTAGCATTATTATCCGGGCAGTGACTAGAATAGTAACTTGATGTGAAGAAAGTCGTAAGCTCGAATCTCGTCAAATGCACAAACTATTTTATTTATAAGTCTAATCAAAAGACTTCGATTACTATTTTTATTCAGTTGATTGTTGTAAATCTATTTCTTTATTTCTAATCCTTTGCTGCGTTATTTTCATTAACACACTGACTTTTTTATTCGGTCATATTTTTCTTCCTGTCGTTCTTTTTTCGTTTGAGAGCTGCCTTTGTAATCCAAAACCAAGCGCCAACCAATACTGCCCATCTGTTGGTAACGTGGCAGCTCGTGTAGCCAGTATGAGCATAGTTTCAGATATGCAATGACAGCGAGAAAATACAGTTTGCTTTTAGCGCTAAAAATGAAAATTTTCTATTTTATGTTTGTTCGTTGAGGTTAGCGTGAAGAAAGCGATCGTGAGTTTGGTCCTGACCCATGTTGTTGACCGCCGTTTTCTCGGCTACATTGCACATCACGAAGTTGTGGTAAGGTGAGGACGTGAGTTTAAACTGAGGGCCACAAAACGCTTCGCATGCTGCAGTTCATTCATTGCTCAGCTGTTGGCAGGACACGCCGAATTTCCGTATCATTTCTCGCTGCGACCGCTTCCAACATTGGTCAGCGTTACACATTAACAGCATTTGTGTTTCGCCTAATAGCGAGCGGTAGCGAACAGCCGATGTGGCAACACTGCAGCGGCAAGTAACAGACCTCAGCTGTCAATTAATTTTAATCGGACTATACGCGTTTTGTGGATAAGAGATGCTTTCAAAGTAGTATTTAACTAACTGAAACCGCACAGTCTGTATCCTGTTTTCGACCTTCAGTAACGCGATGGTCCCTAGTAACCAGGGGTACCTCATAATTTTCCACATCGTATCGAGATGTGGCCGATATAATCTATGGAACAGGATGCTAATTTGCTATTTGATGCAATTCGCCCTCAAAAGTCGACGCTTTCTAAATGCGTAGGTGCCTAGCGCTGTAGGAAAGAATGTTCTTGATTACATTCAGGCTACTGGGGTGGCAGAAGTTTAGCCTTTCCAACGTTTCGAATGAATTGCAAACACTTTCATTTAAGGGGAAAAGGTTCTAAATATTCTATGAATTTTTCGATTCCAGTTTGCATCTTAAAACAGGAGAGCGATTGCTACGGGCTGGCCCGTTACCCTTCGCAAACTTTTCCGAAGAAAATCGTTCGTTAACCGAGCAGAAATTAGTTTCCAAAGAGTTCATATTCGCTAGAACTTTCCACCCTCTTCAGTTTTAAAGTTTAATAACTGGAACAAAGGCGCTATGAAATAAAGAAATCACATCTCGTTCTTTTTCATTGGCTGTCAGAATCGATATGGCGCATAGCAGGGTACCCACAAGTTCGTCATCGTGTCTGGAATTCTACGGGAGCTTAAGCCTTCCAAGTCGGTGTGACAGGAATATTTTCATTTCGTGTGTTTTCCTAGCTTCGTAGGTGATAATGACGGTAGCTATCATAAAGATGTGCAACGACTTTCTGGATATAAGCTAATCATGTGCAACTTGTTCGTAGTTTTTGTGCTTCGTCTCGCCGTACGGGTGAAACACAGCTGCCTGGTTGACACGATGTTTGACACACTGTTTGTTCTACATATGACCGGCCTATTCTGCGATCATTACGTAGAAATGTTATGTTTTTAATCCTTTTCTCTCTAAGGCTGATTTGCTGTAGTTATCCTTTCTAACTGTCCATTTCAGCAAAGTGTCTCGCGCCCTTGCGATTCTTTTCTTGTACCCCCCCCCCCCCTCCCGCACCTTTAGCTACAGTTCTCAGTGCCTATCCAAAGGATCTTTCCGCTTCCTTAAGTTCTACATCAAACATTTTTTATCATTGACTTGTTGCAGGACCTCTTCATTCCTTTTTCCATCATTTCTATTACAATAGTGTCATATATTTTATTCGAATTAAGGCCTGTGGGACAAATAAAAATATTTCCAGTCTTTGAATGTAAACTTGCAAGGAGTATCCAACGAGAGATGCTTATGAGGAACGAACCAAAGCAAAGATATAACTAATGCTCACACCGTCGTGCATTCAGTGTTCATAGTTACCAAAACATATTACATGAAACAATGACTCTAGAAGCAGGAACAGAAGAAACATTTTTACAATAAAATACTCTGTTGTTCAAGAGTGTACTGCAAAACGAAAATAGTGACATCTGAGAACCATCGTAAGAATAATGTAGATTCACATGTAGGTGTTGACAATAAACAAGTTTTTGACGTATTTACACGTAGCAGATGATCACTTGTGTCAGTGACCACATTTGTCTAAGGGTGTGTGTTTGGTTCTGTAGATGTATCGCATTTCAAATAGGGCACTGCTGCCATATTCATATGATGTGCTTTGACGTGTGATTGTCGTTTGATGTTTTGTAAATGTCAATTTTGTGATGGTGATGTCAACTGAAACCGGTAGCTATAATATTAGACTGCAAAACAGCTACGTGTCATGCATAAGAAAATGTAACAGATCGTGGCCTTCAAAAAATTTTCAAAATTAAAGTGGTGGATGCAACATGCTGTGAATAACTGGATGTACTCCGATCAGTTTCTGGCAATGGGATGTTCATTTAACTGTGGTGTTCAGACGAATGCCCATTTCCCTGCATGCACAACTCATTGCGCCTTCTAAACAACCTGCAGACGTCATGTGAAGTTGCTGCTATTACGAATCTACAATCTTCTTGGTTGAGCTATTTGATGTCGTGTACAGGGCAGGTCTGAATACACTAAGAAACAGACAAACCCAAAAGCCACAAATTTCAAACAGTACATCGAAGAAGCGTGTTGCTTCGTGCACCATCAATTTTACAGCTTGTGCATAGGTGTCTTAGAAGGTGCACTGAGTTGAGTATTCAGATAAATGTGCGCCCACATGAACATTCCGCCACCAGAGCATTCATCTGAACACAGCCAAATATGTACAACATGTTGGGTCAACTCTGAATGATTCCACGAAGGGCGTTCAGTAAGTAATGTAACACTTTTTTTTAAAGCAGATTGGTTTTATTCAGGATTTCAATACACTATTTTATTTCCCACGGCTTTGACTACAAAAAGCTATTTTTCAACATAATCTTCGTTCAATGGGACCGCCTAACGCCAACTTACTAGGAGAGTCTGTATGGCCACATTGTTGCGATCATGACAGACGCCTCGCCCAAAGGCTAACCGTACTTTTCCCCACTGCCAGATCTCCGTAGACATTCTGCAACCGCCATCGAATATTTGAGACGCTCTGGTTTTGCGCCAAAAGACAATGACAGCCCTCTGCGTGGAACGCACCCCCGTTGCAGACGCCATTTTGAAGGCTACGTATAGGGCCGCTACCTATCGGAACTTCGTGAAACTATAGGGTCGTAAGCGGAATATTGTACCATATCCCACAAAAAAGTCTCATTTTTCTCAACCTATATTGGCCCAGAAAAAGAATGTGTTGCATTATTCATTGAACGCCCCCTGGTAGCGTGCTCATTAAAATTGACAGACGTTTGATTTAAATCGATTTGCACTGAGTCGGTTTAAATACATGAGCTATGTGATAGGAAAAATGTTACAGTACCGCGATATTGTCATAACTCCATTGAAAGGAAAACGTTTCTTACATCAAGCTGTCGAAATAAGTATTCCTTTCACTTATTATTCTGTAAGTTATAAGGGAAACCACTTTAACTTTAACACTCTGTATGTGGTAAATAGTGCTGACAAAGGACAGGAGCGCTTGCTACTCGTGTGTTTTCAAACCTGTGTGCTAAACCGTTTCACAGCTTCGTGGTTACTTTTTGCCTTGCGTATAACTCCTCAATTTATCTCCAATCCTTCGAGTTCACCTTTTTCAGTTTTTGAATTTCCGTCATCTGGCCCCATTTCATTCGGTCAGGACTTTTCCGGATCTATCTGCGTTTTCTCAAACCAAGTCGCTGCAAAGTAGTCTCGAGTTAATTTTGCACTCAACAAGTAAGCCAGAAAGTACCTAATATCAGGCTTTGTGTCCGCTAACAGCTGTAAATCTTAAACGTAAATTTTTATTATTTAAACAGACAAAGTCAGTAGAAATCGTACCTAAGACCGAGTTGACGAAAAATTTCAAACAGTTAGGTATAATAATTCAGCTTAACCGCTTCAGACTTCTTATGCACAGAGGCACCTGAACGAATTTGAATTACTTTAGTGAATCGGTTAAATTAACTTTCTGCAAGCTTGGAAGTGGAGAGCGACAAATATTGACTCACTCGCATAACATCAGCTTTATAAAAATTTCGTTTGCTCGTCCGAAGTTGACATCTGGGGTATTATTTCTGCTCTCGCTTTTAACTGTCGATTTCTGAGTCACCTGGAACTTCAGTAAGAATCTTGTAATAAAATTAGATTACAATTCAAGTAACTTCTACACAAGTGCAATCATTTCATGTTTCTTGATCGGTAAATGAATCATTTCTCACTTTCAACGATGTGCTTTATTTGCACTTAGTCCTTATAATAACGTAGATGTTGATTGTAAGCGGTCAAGACAAGAACTGAACCAACAACCATTACATTTTCCTTTAGACATTGATCGTCTACGTTTGTTTGTTTGATCGTCCACTTGTAGTTGTTTGTTATATACATTTATCTGATTTGAATGAGAGGGCGATAACACACGTCGTCTGGATAGGGTGTTCTAGCGCACGATGGCCTTCGCCTGGTGAACAATAGCGGTCAGTTCTCTGGCTGGCGGCTGCGCCAAAGACGCTGCCGTCGTCGCGCGGCTGCGCCCTCACGCGGCACGTAACAGATAGGAGCCAGTCCACTCGTTATTCAACCGTAGATACAAGCCATTTAAAAGCAACCACACAAATAACATTGACAATAATCTTACGCCTGTAAAATACATACAGCATACGATTATGTGCAAACTGAGCGGTAGAAGACAGAGTGTAATTGCCTTAATACTCGGTTACGCTAAAAACTTTAGATGCAATGATTCCACGTTCACTAGTAATGCATCACAGTAACGGTACAGACAGGATCCTGCACGAACGGTAAAACGGGAAAGACTGGACCGTGTAGTGACCTAAGGCCTCACAACGCACAGAAGTCCCGTCATAATGTCCCACCTTCGCACGGGGCGGGAAAAAGTTTTACGCTGGACAACAGCAGCGATGGGAGGAATTCAGTCACAACTGTGAAATTTCCGGCGATGGGTTCTGCTCCTGCGCGCGACTAATGGCGGACATCTTTATGAAAGATAATAACTGCCGCCTCGCCCTTCCACCCCAGGCGGACAAAAGAAAAGGAAATTAGCGGCGGTGGTTAATTAAGCCGGCTGGCGTGGCGAGGCCCGGCGCTGTGAATCAGTCGGCGGCCATCGGGCCGGAAGTTCATTCTGCGGCCGCCTCATTAGCACCGGGGGTCCGCCTCGGATTAAGGTTTACGGTTCTGTTCCGCTCTGGTCTGGTCTGCCACGGGCCACTCGCTCGGTCGCCGCTAATTTTTTGCCGCGTAATCCGAGCAGAAGGGTGAGTGACGTCACGAGCACGACAGGTCTGTACTCTGTACGGGCGCGCACAGTGCACACGCGCTCTCCAGAACCTGCCCGCGTGCTACACGAGCTGTAGGAAATGGCGTTCGTTAACTCCGAGAAATGACGAGGACCGAAAATCGCGGTAGGCGTAGTGGTCGGAAAAACCCTCCGAAGACGAAAATGTCGAGAAGGGGCAACCACACTGCCGCGGTCATTCTTAGCTCGTACCGCACTTGCGGCGATTTAACGCGTATACACAATCGGAAGGTATGTAAATGATTAGAGTTGCAATTCTCTGTGACAGGTGGAACTACGGATGGCAAAAATCGACCGGTTAAATCTACACTACTGGCCATTAATATTGCTACACGAAGAAGAAATGCAGATGATAAACGGGTATTCATTGGACAAATACACTCCTAGAAATGGAAAAAAGAACACATTGACACCGGTGTGTCAGACCCACCATACTTGCTCCGGACACTGCGAGAGGGCTGTACAAGCAATGATCACACGCACGGCACAGCGGACACACCAGGAACCGCGGTGTTGGCCGTCGAATGGCGCTAGCTGCGCAGCATTTGTGCACCGCCGCCGTCAGTGTCAGCCAGTTTGCCGTGGCATACGGAGCTCCATCGCAGTCTTTAACAATGGTAGCATGCCGCGACAGCGTGGACGTGAACCGTATGTGCAGTTGACGGACTTTGAGCGAGGGCGTATAGTGGGCATGCGGGAGGCCGGGTGGACGTACCGCCGAATTGCTCAACACGTGGGGCGTGAGGTCTCCACAGTACATCGATGTTGTCGCCAGTGGTCGGCGGAAGGTGCACGTGCCCGTCGACCTGGGACCGGACCGCAGCGACGCACGGATGCACGCCAAGACCGTAGGATCCTACGCAGTGCCGTAGGGGACCGCACCGCCACTTCCCAGCAAATTAGGGACACTGTTGCTCCTGGGGTATCGGCGAGGACCATTCGCAACCGTCTCCATGAAGCTGGGCTACGTTCCCGCACACCGTTAGGCCGTCTTCCGCTCACGCCCCAACATCGTGCAGCCCGCCTCCAGTGGTGTCGCGACAGGCGTGAATCGAGGGACGAATGGAGACGTGTCGTCTTCAGCGATGAGAGTCGCTTCTGCCTTGGTGCCAATGATGGTCGTATGCGTGTTTGGCGCCGTGCAGGTGAGCGCCACAATCAGGACTGCATACGACCGAGGCACACAGGGCCAACACCCGGCATCATGGTGTGGGGAGCGATCTCCTACACTGGCCGTACACCACTGGTGATCGTCGAGGGGACACTGAATAGTGCACGGTACATCCAAACCGTCATCGAACCCATCGTTCTACCATTCCTAGACCGGCAAGGGAACTTGCTGTTCCAACAGGACAATGCACGTCCGCATGTATCCCGTGCTACCCAACGTGCTCTAGAAGGTGTAAGTCAACTACCCTGGCCAGCAAGATCTCCGGATCTGTCCCCCATTGAGCATGTTTGGGACTGGATGAAGCGTCGTCTCACGCTGTCTGCACGTCCAGCACGAACGCTGGTCCAACTGAGGCGCCAGGTGGAAATGGCATGGCAAGCCGTTCCACAGGACTACATCCAGCATCTCTACGATCGTCTCCATGGGAGAATAGCAGCCTGCATTGCTGCGAAAGGTGGATATACACTGTACTAGTGCCGACATTGTGCATGCTCTGTTGCCTGTGTCTATGTGCCTGTGGTTCTGTCAGTGTGATCATGTGATGTATCTGACCCCAGGAATGTGTCAATAAAGTTTCCCCTTCCTGGGACAATGAATTCACGGTGTTCTTATTTCAATTTCCAGGAGTGTATATTATACTAGAACTGACAGGTGATTACATTTTCACGCAATTTGGGTGCATAGATCCTGAGAAATCAGTACACAGAACAATACCTCTGGCCGTGATAATGGCCTTGATACGCCTGGGCATTGAGTCAAACAGAGCTTGGATGGCGTGTACAGGTACAGCTGCCCATGCAGCTTCAACACGATACCACAGTTCATCAAGAGTAGTGACTGGCGTATTGTGACGAGCCAGTTGCTCGGCCACCATTCACCAGACGTTTTCAATTGCTGAGAGATCTGGAGAATGTGCTGGCCAGGGCAGCAGTCGAACATTTTCTGTATCCAGAAAGGCCCGTACAGAACCTGCAACTTGCGGTCGTGCATTATCCTGCTGAAATGTAGGGTTTCGCAGGGATCGAATTAAGGGTACAGCCACGGGTCGTAACACATCTGAAATGTAACGTCCACTGTTCAAAGTGCCGTCAATGCGAACAAGATGTGACCGAGACGTGTAACCAATGGCACCCCATACCATCACGCCGGGTGATACGCCAGTATGGCGATGACGAATACACGCTTCCAATGTGCGTTCACCGTGATGTCGCCAAACACGGATGCGACCATCATGATGCGGTAAACAGAACGTTGTTTCATCTGAAAATATGACGTTTTGACATTCGTGCACCCAGGTTCGTCGTTGAGTACACCATCGCAGGCGCTCCTGTCTGTGATGCAGCGTCAAGGCTAACCGCAGCCACGGTCTCCGAGCTGATAGTCCATGCTGCTGCAAACGTCGTCGAACTGTTCGTGCAGATGGTTGTTGTCTTGCAAACTTCCCCATCTGTTGACTCAGGGATCGAGACGTGGCTGCACGATCCGTTACAGCCACGCGGATAAGATGCCTGTCATCTCGACTGCTAGTGATAAGAGGCCGTTTGGATCCAACACGGCGTTCCGTATAACCGTCCTGAAACCACCGATTCCATATTCTGCTAACAGTCATTGGATCTCGACCAAAGCGAGCAGCAATGTCGCGATACGATAAACTGCAATCGCGATAGGCTACAATCCGACCTTTATCAAAGTCGGAAACGTGATGGTACGCATTTCTTCTCGTTACACGGGGAATCACAACAACGTTTCACCAGGCAACGCCGTTAAACTGCTGTTTGTGTGTGAGAAATCGTTTGGAAACTTTCCTCATGTCAGCACTTGATAATTGTCTCCACCGGCGCCACGCTTGTGTTAATGCTCTGAATAGCTAATCATTTGCACATCACAGCAACTTCTTCCGGCGAGTAGGATAATAATCGGTAATTTAGTTTTGAATAACCGGTATTTTTCGGTATTTCTTTGCTCTTGGTTATGACAGGTGTTTTTCATTTTTTTTTTTTACTAGTCCCTGGTTGAAAGCAGAAATCTCGTTTAGCCATAGCAGCAGTGCTAAAAGTTTTGGTTTTTAAATGAAACGTTTTTAAGTGTGGGTCATTTTTATTCGTGAAACTTCTTTTGCTTTGAAATATTGCGTTATTATAGAAAATGGGAAAAGCGATCGGTTCTATTTTAATAAAAATTCAGACCGAAACGAGC
Organism: Schistocerca serialis cubense; assembly: GCF_023864345.2. Taxonomy (NCBI): domain Eukaryota; kingdom Metazoa; phylum Arthropoda; class Insecta; order Orthoptera; family Acrididae; genus Schistocerca; species Schistocerca serialis. Next base: position 1,284,049,558 of record NC_064638.1, on the reverse strand, counting down.
AACAGATTCATGGTATGAGAACTGGCACAGTATTAGTGAATCAATGATGTACCTGTCGCCACGTGGCATGGCCTGTTGGATGGTTCACGAGCAGACGTTGTGTGCAAGAGTAGCGCCTCGTGGTCTATACGGTAGTTTCTCGCTGTCGTCGCTAGACATCCGTTGCATCACAGAATGACACCATCGCTAGTCTAAAAGTATCTTACAAAGCCCCGTACCAATTAAGTAAAATGCTCTGTTTGCTTTAAAAGACTAAGAACGGGGGGAGCCACAACTAACTTACGACATCATCTAAGAAGATAACTTAAGACTCAACAATTCATTCTTAGTTTACAATAAAAATGCAAAGTAGGTGATCTGCTACCTGTGTCTACATAATACACCTTTAGCTGCTTGAAACCTTTGAAAACGGACGAATTTACACGTAAAGTAGAGTTCTTAAACCTCAGGTTTCGCGTTTTAGCTCTGACGATGCGTAATGCCTAACGCAAAGCGTTGTTGCTTCTGGCTTCCGGTGTGGGTAGCGGTCGGGTATGACTTCAGGGCACAGCTGGTTGTGACTGAGTCAATCTGACTGCACAACGGTACGCCACCGACATTCTACATCCTCATGCATTACCTCTCATGCGACAGTATCCTAGAGATATTGTTGATCAGTCAGTGCTCACCCACACATCTCACGTGCGTCTCAGCACTGCGTAATTTTGAGATACTATCATCGTAGGAAATTCCCCAGATCTGACCCCGACAAAACATGTAGACAATTTTAGACCTATTTCTATGCCATCAGTGTTTGCTAAAGTTATTGAAAATGCTGTGTGTGTAAGGATAGTTGATCATTTTATATCACACAATTTGCTATCAAATGAACAGTTAGGCTCTAGAAGTCGTTTAACAACTGAAAATACTATATTCTCTTTTCTCTGTGAGGTTCTGGATGGGTTAAACAAATGGTTTCGAACGACAGGCATGTTTTTTTATTTAACTAAGGCGCTTGATTGTGTTGATCACAAAATATTGCTCCAGAAGCTGGACCATTACGAAATACGGCTAGTGGCTCGCAATTGGTTGACCTCTTACTTTAGCAACAGACGCCAAAAGGTCATTATTGCCATTATTCACAGTGTTGAGAATGGCTGTGATGTGTGGTCTGAGTGGGGTACAGTCAAAAGGGGGGAGGGGGGGGGGGGAGTCCCAGGGATCAGTGTTGGGACGACTGCTGTTCCTTATTTATATAAATGATATACCCTTCAGTAGTACGGGTAACTCTAAAATATTTATGTTTGCTTGGTAGTAAAGGTTATTGTGTGCAACACTGGCTCGATTTCAAATAGTGCAGTACATGACCTCAGTTCATGGCTTGTAGAAAATAAACTGACGCTAAATCACAGCAAGACTCGGTTTTTACAGTTTCTAACACACAATACAACTAAACCTGCCTTTTTAATTTCACGGAACGGGTATATGATTAGTGAAACTGAACAGTTCAAATTTCTAGGTGTTCAAATAAATAGTAAGCTGTCGTGGAAAGCCCACGTTCGGGATCTTGTTCAAAGACTTAATACTGCCATTTTTACTATTCGAATGGTATCTGAAGTGAGTGGCTGTTCGATACGAAAATTAGTCTACTTTTCTTATTTTCATTCGCTTATGTCGTATCGTGTTATATTTTGGGGTAACTCTTCCCATTCTAAAAGGCTCAGAAACGGGCGGTTCGGGCAATAAGTGGTGTAAGTTGACGAACCTCTTGCCGACCCCTGTTCACGAGTCTGGGTTTTTTGACATTGGCTTTTCAATATGTATATTCCTTACAGTCATTTCTTGCTAACAATATTAGCTTATTCCCAAGAATAAGCAGCTTTCACTCGGTTAATACTCGGCAGAAACCAAACCTGCATTTGGATCGGACTTCCTTAACTCTTGTGCAGAAAATTGTGCAGTATACTTCTGCATCCATTTTCAGTAAGCTACTGCTCGAAGTTAAAAATCTTAGCAGTAATCCACGTGCTTTCAAATCGAAACTGAAGAGTTTCCTCATGGGTCACTCCTTCTATTCTGTCGAGGAGTTCTTTGAAAAATGAAGCTGATTCTTGTTATACGTTGATTGCGTTTACTTAAACGTCAGGATTGACTTTTTTGGATTCATAAACATTTTATTTTTAACTGTTATTACTTTTGCGTTGTAATTTCATGTACTGACACGTTCCATGAGCTTGGAGATTTGCTCCTCAATTTGATCCTATGAAACTCGACGTGTAAATAAATAAATAAAGAAATGTGTGGGACCACGTCGGATGTTATTTCTGTCTCAATGGCAGTATCCGGGATGTCACTGACGAGTTACAACAATTTCTGAGGCAGGTTTCAACGATTTATTTATTCAAATAAGAAAACATATACAACACATGGTAGCTACCATTACAAACAAATGAAAGAAAGAATTATCCAGCTACACTACTCTTGACCAAAATCTTGCACCCAGTGCCGCAAGCTGACGATCTTCTGTGCAATAATGCAGGGCATAGTTTACAGTTCAGTGTGGTGTCCACTGGCAAGTGCCATTTCTGGAGGCTACTCCCAGATCTTCCAGCTCCAGAACGAAGACGGTTTAGTGACCTCCACACTATCCAATTCTTATCAGGTGGCAGGGTGTACAGAGGGAGACACCAGGCAGAGTTATTCTCAAGTCGAGTGATCCACAATTGTTTTTTTTTTCTGTAGCTGCTGTTGTTTGCAAAACTGAAGTAAGTGTTCTTCAGGAAACTTCTTTTGGACCTCAACTTTGGGGCTACTGGAACGTACCAATGTAGTGGTTGGTTTTCCTCATGGGCCTTATTTGTTATCTCCGCGTTGGAAGCCACTTCACAGCAGTTATCTGCTGGCGCTATTCCTGTGTGTTAGTAGAGTTTTTCAAGTGGTCTAGGTTTCAGACAAACTGTAATAAGCTTACACGTTCATTTAGCACCTTGTCCCTTACCTGCACTTATGCGTGGATGGATTTATGCCAAACGTATCTGTAACATATTGCTAGTTCTGAGGGTTTGTGATCGAAAGCCCCTCAAGCTATCACTGATCTTGCGAAATATATTATTTTGGCTTCCACCTCCATTTTAGTACTCTCGAGTGCTGCTTGTAGGTCAGAGTATGATTCAGAGCGACTCCCAGACATTTTGGATGGGTACCTGTATCCATTGCCTTGTGATGACGTGCTTGGTTGTGCTTAGGATGAAACGCACACAGCTGCGTTTTAGCTGGGTTTGGACAAAGGTGACAGAGTAACATGCACTCAGCTCCCCAAACGCGTCCGGCAGATGAGCTTCAACATTTTCAAAAGCCTGCCCTTAACTCGCAAGTGCCAGATCATGGGCATAAAGAAAACTTGTGTTCACCGGAGGTGGTTGGTCATTGGTGTAGATACAACAGCTTTACGATACCCTTCCCAACCAAATCAGTCTACGCATCCAGATCAGAGTGGGTGCAACATCAAACTGATAAGTGGGCTCATACTGTCAAGTTCTTTGAAAATCCGACTCCATTTTGTAATCACTGAAATAACGTCATATAGCCTCTCAACCCCGTTTCGTTTCGTTTTATCACACCGTTCTTGGAGCTTCACCTTTAATTTCAGGCTGTATAAAGTGGCGCTGTTAGGCCTGTGTGTAACGTCCATTGAACACAGTACAGTTTTCGCGACCTGTGCTAAGATGCTGTAAACAGTGAAGGAAAACCGCTTGTTGAATCAGTCCTTGTATTCGTGTCAGATGTGGGTTCAGTGGAAATATCATGAAGGCAGGTGTACACTGCGGCCGCATTGGTTGGATTTTATATTCCGGAACTAATTTGTCCACAGTGTACACCTCACATATAGACACGTTAAAAGACGATAACGTACAGACAAAACGTTACATAATTCACACACTATGTCGACAGAAAGGACATCCGAAAACAAAAGTTGAAATAAAATAAATATTTGCCAGATAATGCAAATAATGGACGCCCTACGTAGGGGTAGACACTTTGCAAAAGCACACACACGCACACACACACACACACACACACACACACACACACACACACACACACAAAGAAAGAGAGAGAGAGAGAGAGCTATGGGGGCTGCTATCTGTACCTACAAATTATTGTACAGTGCATGGGAGAGGGTGCTTTTTTTACCAATATTACCACCACTCTGTCCTAGTCCTGGGAAATTAAAGCTCGCTGCTGGACGGGGTTCCGAACCGAGATATATCGCAGCGATGCATCGCCTCAACATGCGATCCGTCTGCGTACTGCTGACCCCGAAGATCGACCGCTGATCACTCACAAGTCCCATGCAATCTGATCAATTGCATACGGTGTAATGCGGCTGCTTAACTGCAAGACTTTTGTCGAGCTATGAAGCGTGGTTGTGTGGCTTACTTTCGTTTCTCTTTGCCCTCATTCAGTAGAAACTCGGTGTTACAATTTAAGGTTGTTCGGGGGGCACATACAACTCTGATAAGTGACGTTGAAGCCGGAGGTATCATATATAAGTATAAATACTGTATAATAGCTCTGACTAAAGCATCTGCTGTTAACGTGGCATTCTTGGGAAGTCATCATGTTATACAGCGCCTCATCTAGTGATATTTATGAAAAACTAGTTGCATTGTTAAAGTTTCTTCCTTCTAATCAGCACGACGGATCATAATATTGAGTGGACATTTTAATATAAATTTTTACGGCAAACCTATTCTGCAGCTACACTCAAGTCTTTTATCAATTTATATAATGTAATGGGAGCAGCATACATTGAAGTGCTCAGGAAAATCTACGAGAATTCTTCAGCGTATGTTAACATCGGCGAATCAACTCAAGAATTCCGCATCATGAGGGGTGTCAAGCAAGGCGATCCCATCTCCCCAAAACTGTTCTCTGCTGTATTGGAAATGGCTATGTCAAAGCTGAGCTGGGAAGGTAAGGGAATTAGAATTAATGGAAGAAGGCTTACCAACTTGAGATTTGCTGATGATGTTGCCTTACTGGCAAAAGACTTCGCAGAGCTCCAAAACTTAGTTACAGATCTTGCATCGGAATGTCAGCTGGTTGGCTTGAACATGAACCTTTCCAAAACAAAAGTAATATCCAACAAATGGGTCCCAGCTGGAGATGTGAAAGTCAAGGACAGTCTACTAGAAGAGGTCAGTGAATGTGTCTACCTTGGCCAGAGTATAAATATGAAGGGAGACATAAGATCAGAAATCTATCGACGCATCAAGCTTGGCTGGCAAGCATTTGGGAAGAATTCAAAAGTATTCAGATCAAAAATGCCAGTAAATCTGAAGAAAGCAGTATTTGATCAATGCATTCTTCCTGTGATGTACGGATGCGAGACATGGACACTGAACTCATTCACAAAAGGGAAACTTAGGACAGCACACAGAGCCATGGAGAGATCAATGCTGGGCTATACAAGAAAGGACAGGAAAAGGGCAGATGACATCCGGTCTGTGACGAAGGTTAATGACATCTTAGAGAGAGTAGGTTCCTTGAAATGGCAGTGGGCTGGCCACGTCACAAGAAGAAAAGACAACAGATGGACGAAGTTAGTACTGGAGTGGAGTCCGAGAGAGCACCGGAGGCCTAGAGGAAGATCACCAGGCAGAAGGGACAAAGACATCAAGAAGATCGCTGGTAACACCTGGCAGAGAACTGCCCAAGACCGTCCCACTTGGAGAAGACTTCTGAAAGCCCACCTGAATCCACGACTCGAAAAGGCCACATCATCTAATGATTGAATTGGCTGATGATGGTGATGATGATGATGATAATGTAATTCCCTCTTATACCATTTATAACTAGGGTTATGGGAATTAGCAGTACTGCTATCGACAGCATTTCTATAGACATATCGAGATTGCAAAACCATTGTGTAAATACTACTACAACACTAATAAATGCAAAAGGAATTGTACTATCAGACTGTGAACATCTACACAGTCCACACTGCTCAACGACAAACGTACTGTGTTCTCTTAAAGTAACGAACTGTTCACAAGAAAAGGGTGTCAAAGCAAGTTTAATAAATTCAGTTCTCGTTTTTATTACATTTTCACTTTCTATTTATACATCTACTGATTTTGCAATTGTTTATGGAGTGTGCCCCGGCAGCCAGAGACAGTGGTCATGTGTGTGGGCGTGTGAATGTGTGTGTGTGTGTGTGTGTGTGTGTGTGTGTGTATGTGTGTGTGTGTGTGTGTGTGTGTGTGTGTGATGCTTTTTCTTGTATATACAGGGTGATCCATTGACAGTGACCGGGCCAAATATCTCACGAAATAAGCATCAAACAAAAAAACTACAAAGAACGAAACTCGTCTTGCTTGAAGGGGGAAACCAGATGGCGCTTTGGTCGGCTCGCTAGATGGCGCTGCCATAGGTCAAACAGATATCAACTGCGTTTTTTGTTTTTTTGTTTTTTTTAGGAACCCCCTTTTTTATTACATATTCGTGTAGTACATAGAGAAATATGAATGTTTTAGTTGGACCACATATTTGCTTTGTGATAGATGGAGCTGTAATAGTCACTAACGTATAAGTACGTGGTATCACGTAACATTCCGCCAGAGCGGACGGTATTTACTCCATGATACATTATTCGTGTTAAAATGGACCGTTTACCAATCGCGGAAAAGGTCGATATCGTGTTGATGTATGGCTATTGTCATCAAAATGCCCAACGGGCGTTTGCTATGTAGGCTGCTCAGTATCATGGACGACATCATCCAAGTGTCCGGACCGAATGCCGTATAGTTACGTTATTTAAGTTTTCAACAACATGTGAAACGTCAACCACGACCTGCAACAAATGATGATGCCTAAGTAGGTGTTTCAGCTGCTGTCGCGGCTAATCCGCACATCAGTAGCAGACAAATTGCGCGAGAATGCTACATCAACATCGATTGCACCCGTACCATATTTATGTGCACCACGAATTGCATGGCGACGACTTTGAACGTCGTGTACGGTTCTGCCACTGGGCACAAGAAAAATTACGGGACGATCACAGATTTTTTGCAAGCGTTCTATTTACCGACGAAGCGTCATTCACCAACGGCGGTAACATAAACCGGCATAATATGCACTATTGGACAACGGAAAATCCACGATGGCTGCGACAAGTGGAACATCAGCGACCTTGGCGAGTTAATGTATGGTGCGTCACTATGGGAGAAATGATAATTGGCCCCTATTTTATTGATGGCAATCTAAATGGTGCAACGTATGCTGATTTACTACGCAATGTTCTACCGATGTTACTACAAGATGTTTCACTGCATGACAGAATGGCGATATACTTCCAACATGATGGATGTCCGGCACATAGCTCGCGTGCAGTTGAAGCGGTATTGAATAGCGTATTTCATGACAGGTGGATTGGTCGTCGAAGCACCATACCATGGCCCGCACGTTCACCGAATCTGACGTCCCCGGATTTCTTTCTATGGGGAAAGTTGAAGGATATTTGCTATCGTGATCCACCGAGAACGCCTGACAACATGCGTCAGCGCATTGTCAATGCACGTGCGAACATTACGGAAGGCGAACTACTCGCTGTTGAGAGGAATGTCGTTACACGTATTGCCAAATGCACTGAGGTTGACGGACATCATTTTGAGCATTTACTGCACTAATGTGGTATTTACAGGTAATCGCGCTGTAACAGCATGCGTTCTCAGAAATGATAAGTTCTCGAAGGTACATGTATCACATTGGAACAACCGAAATAAAATGTTCAAACGTACCTATGTTCTGTATTTTAATTTAAAAAACCTACCTGTTACCAACTGTTCGTCTAAAATTGTGAGCCATTTGTTTGTCGCTATTGCAGCGCCATCTATCACAAAGCGAAAAAAGTGATCCAACTAAAACATTCATATTTCTTTACGTACTACTCAAATATGTAATAAAAAATGGGGGTTCCTATTTTAAAAAATCGCAGTTGATATCCGTTTGACCTATGGCAGCGCCATCTAGGGGCCAACCATAGTGGCATCTGGTTTCCCCCTTGAAGCTAGACAAGTTTCGTACTTTGTAGTTTTTTCGTTTGACGCTTATTTCGTGAGATATTTGGCCCGGTCACGATCAATGGACCACCCTGTGTGTGTGTGTGTGTGTGTGTGTGTGTGTGTGTGTATGTGTACGTTGTCAGTTTCGGAAGAAGGCATTCTGGCCGGAAGCTTACTTGTTTAGCGGTCTTTTTGTTGTGACTCTCTACGACTCAACATATCCGCTATTTAGTGAGTAGCAGCGTATCCTTTTCACAATTCGAGGTTTGTCCGGAAAATACGTATAAAAGTTGAATAATAGCTTTATTTTACAATTATTCAGGTGTTACAATATGGTCTCCTTCAAAGTACTCGCCCTGAGACGCGATACACTTCTGCCAACGCCGTTTCCACTGTTGATAACATTGCTGGAAGTCTTCAGTTGTGATGTTGTTCAGTTACCGTGTCGTTTCCGCCTTGATGGCTTCCACATATCCCAAGTGCCGCCCCCGAAACATTATTTTGCATTTCGGGAACATGAAGAAGCCACACGCGGCTAAATCGGGTGAATAAAGCGGTGGTCTGTCACGGTGATTGAGTTTTGGGCCAAAAACTCGTCCACAACGAGCGACGTGTGAGCGGGCGCATTGTCGTGATGAAGGATCCACCTGCACCCTTTTTGGCGAACTCGGGCCACACGAGCTCTGAGACGTGTCAGAACATCAACGTAAAAATTTCCGTTCACTCTGGCCGGGAGGGACAAATTCCTTGTGAACAATGCCCCTAGAATCAAAGAAAACAATCAACATTGTCTTCACATTGGACCTTGATTTTCGCGACTTTTTTGCTCTCGGTTCTCCTGCTAGTTTCCATTCCTTGCTTTGAGATTTGAGCTCCACATCGAATTGGTAAAACCAGGACTCGTCTCCAGTGATGACTCGGTTGAGGAAGTCCCCTCGTTCCTCTGCTTCCAACCAATCCTCACAGCACTCAACCCTCTTTGCTTTCTGTTCTGGCGTCAAGAGCTTCGGTGCGATTTTCGCACACAATTTTTTCATTTCAAGTTTTTGTGTCAGGATTTCGTGAACGATTCTTTTGAGGATTGACAGCTCGTCAGCAATCATTCTGACTGTCAATCTCCGGTCTTTAAGAACACAAGCCCGAATTCGTTCAACATTTGCATCGGCACTCGATGTCGACGGGCGTCCTGGGCGAGGGTCATCGTTCACTTCTTCTCGGCCATCCCAGAACCTTTTTAACCACTTGTTCACGGATCGTTCCTTCAGAGAATTGTCTCCGTAAACCTGTTCCAAACACTCAAAAATCTCACGGCCATTCATGCCTAGCTTTGCTAGAAACTTGATGTTGACGCGCAGTTCCTCAATCAGAGAGAGCTCCATGCCGAGGGCGGGTGAAAAAGGGTAACTGCCAACAAGCTGCAGCACACTCCCACCTTCACGCACAGTGCTCTGACTCGAACTGAGCGTTGATGGGATTGATTACAGCAGTAGTCCCACCAGGCGGTGACTGCAATTTGTAACATAAAGGCATTATTCAACTTTTATACGTATTTTCCGGACAAACCTCGTATTATGTTTATTCCGTCCTGAATTTTCCATTATTTGAGTAGATGTAAGTTGGAGGTGTGTCGCTAGCAGAGTGGAAGCTCAAGAGTTTTTCACTACGAGCATACGCCGACAAAGCCCACAGGTAGGACATGGTCTCCGACGTGGATGACACGGCAGCCGGCGAGAGGTGTTATCCAGTAGGAGGGCTGGAACGCCACGGGAAGTGGTCAGCTGTGAGCGCCCGCCTGCCGCCTGCCCGCGCCCCTAATGCGCGATCAATTATTCCAGACCTCGGCCGCGGCTGCGCGGCCGGATATTTTACACGCTCTCCATAATTAATACCGGCCACTCCTCGTCTGCAAACAGCCTTCCGCAGGATACCGGGTCCGCCGTCCGTGCTAAAACAGCGCCGTCACGTGCTCCCGCTAAGGCGTCGCGTGTTAAGTGTGGAACACATCCTACACTACCTTGTCAAAAGTATCCGGACATCTGTCAGTGCACATTAGTATGGGGTATGGCTACCTGTATTTCGAGTCGAATTCTGCTAGGGACATTTTCATTGAGATGTGGAAGTCCGTGTAAGCAACTCATTTTTCCTCAACAACCGAAACAAGAGAAAGTCCTACGCTGGGATTTGGTGCGGAGTAGACTTTCTGACTCACACGCAAGATGTTCCACTGGGTTCAGTTCGGGACTCCGGGCGGGGCACTCCATTCAGGGATATTGCTGTCCACGAACCAAAGTTCTTTGTCATCCCGATATAGTCACAATCTCAGAATTTTTCCTAGAGGCTTTTGTTTGTGTGAATCATGAAATTCTTCTAGATAAGCTTAAGTATTGTGGTACATGTGGGACAGTGCACAAATGGTTTAATTCACACTTAACTGGAAGAATGCAGAAGGTTGAAATTAACAGTACAGATAAGTCTAAGAAAATCACCAGACGCCTCTAACTGGGGAGGTATCAAGAATGGTGTCCCATAGGGTTCAATCTTGCGGCTCTTATTGTTCTTAATATATATTAACGACTTGCCACTCAATATTCATGAAGATGCAAAGTTATGTTCTTTTTGCTGATGATAGAAGTATGGTAATCACGCCCAAGAAGCAAGAATCAGCTGAGGAAATTGCAAATAATGTCTTTCAGAAAATTATTAAGTGGTTCTCTGCAAATGGACTCTCACAAAATTTTGAGAAAACACAGTTCATACAATTCTGTACAGTAAATGGCATAACACCATTGATAAATATAGACTATGAACGGAAGTCTGTTGCTAAGGCAGAATACTCAAAATTTCTGGGTGTGTGCATTGATGAGAAATTGAACTGGAAGAAACACATCGATCATCTGCTGAAACGGTTAGGTTCAGCTACTTATGCTATTAGTGTTATTGCAAATTTTGGTGATAAACGTATCAGTAAATTAGCATATTATCCCTATTGACATTCACTGCTTTCATATGGCATCATATTTTGGGGTAATTCGTCATTAAGAGAGAAAGTATTCATTGATCAAAAGCGTGTAATCAGAATAACAGCTGCAGGCCATCCAAGATCACCTTGCAGACATTTATTTAAGGAACTCGGGATATTTACAGTACCTTCGCAATACATATACTCACTTATGAAATTTGTCATTAATAACCCATCCCAATTCAAAAACAACAGCGAGCTGCATAGCTACAACACTAGAAAAAAGGATGATATTCACTATTCTGGATTAAATCTCACTTTGGCACAGAAAGGGGTGAATAATGCTGCCACAAAAATCATTGGTCATTTGCCAAATAGTATTAAAAGTCTGACAGATAGCCAACCAACATTTAAAAGCAAATTAAAAGAATTTCTGAATGACAACTCCTTCTACTCAATAGATGAATTATTAGATATGAAGTAGCAACTGTAAAAAAAAAAAATAAAAGTAAAAAAATAAAAAATAAAAAAAATTAATTATGTTGTGTAAAGACAACTTATATTAAAGTGACACGTTCCGCAACATTACGAAATGTCGTATTCATGATCTATGGAACAAGGATTAATGTATGCATGTGTGTATCTCCTGTGCGCATGTACAGAGCTGTAAAATGTCTTCATAAACTACTGCATTTAGCGTCTTCTTAAGTACAATGAAGGGCTCACAGCTTAACCACGAGAAACACGCTCATACCGTAACACCACCTCTGCCGCACTTCACAGTTTGCACTAAACGTGATGGCAGGTAAGAAATTCGGACAAAGCCAGACCCTTTCATCCGACTACCGCAGCATACAGTGTTATTCGTCACTCCAAACCTGCTTCACCCAATGGCCTGTAGTGCAGCTCTTCACGCCATCTCAAGCGTCCCCCAGACTACAGAAATGTGTGTCATCTGAGCTGCTCGACCATCCTCCCCCGTCACACAGTGCTTGCGCTAAATAGAGTGCTGGTAGCACTATGGAACTCTCATTTCTTCCACAGGTTTCACGCGATTCTCTATAACCGCCCATTGCAATGGTCGACGGTCCCCCGGCCGTCAGAACATACGTCAGTACGTAGCTGTTCCTTCGCGTTTCCACTTCATAATCACACCACCAGCAGTCGCCTTGGGCAGCTTTAGAAGGGTTCAAAAATCCTTAATGGATCTCTTGATCAGGGGACAACCAATTACTGGTCCACGTTTGAAGTCAGTGTCCTCTTCTGACAGACCCAATATGCTGACAACAAATCTCCCACCTTCTTTTACTTGTAATCTCACACATCACTAGTAAAATTCTCTATCTCTGCACAAGTTTTGAAAGCTTCGAGAGGCGTAAGATATAGAAAAAAGAAACTTTTTACTTATCTTCATTTTCTCTTCTTTTTGTTGCCTGTAGGTATTGCGTCTAGGGTTACATTCTTGCGGCTGAAATTTTGATGTATAGCGTTGTGGGTTCCCGATGACTAAATAAATGATGAAGATTTGTGTCTATTATTATTTGTCACATTTTTCAATATCACACCGTCTTCACAATTTCCACTTCCATCACACCACAAATTACATTATTAGTGACACAATCAAAAACACGACTGATTCCATCAGAGGCATGCCCCACTACAACTTACATTCTGCAGTACTCACAATATTCCAGAGAGTTTACAAATCAAAAGAATTTACAAAAAAAAGTGTGTGAAATGTTATGGGACTTAACTGCTAAGGTCATCAGTCCCTAAGCTTACACACTACCTAACCTAAATCATCCTAAGGACTAACACAAACACCCATGCCCGAGGGAGGACTCGAACCTCCGCCGGAACCAATCGCACAGTCCATGACTGCAGCGTCTAAGACCGCTTGGCTAATCCCACGCGGCAATTTACAAACTTTCTTGACAAAAGATGAATCTTCGCTAAAATTTATCATTATTTTGTAAAGAAATCCAGAGTTAATTTTAATAATAGCATTAAATTGTGCAATTAATAGCATAAATTTTAAATATGCCAGATATTTCGCAATTTCAAATATTTCTAAGAGAAGAATAATTTTAACTGTACATACAGAGTACTAACAAATTGATTTCTTTGTACAAATTTTAGCCCGAAACATAACACATCGTGTAAAAATCATCTGAAGTTCATTCTCTTAAACTGCTGATATAATGTTCACCTATACAACAATCGATAGTACACTTGGTGTCGGTTATTTCTCTATAAAAAATAAGGTAATGTTAGAGAAGGGTGTCCTATTGCAGCCTCTCGTGGCATCTAGTCGTCATTTCCGATTTACGTAGGGCTGTCCCCTTACTTTTGAACAGATAGTGTTCCTTCCAAATTTATCACCAGACGCGATACATTTTTTTATTTACACAATTTAATGCCTTCTCAAGGGGGCAGGGTGGTTGTAGAACTCTTTTCAGCCAAGTGTCTGTATGTCCATCTTTTCATAGATGATTGTGGGACCTCGGCTGTTCAGTACAGAACGTCAAATCAAACACTTTTCCGTCGTCTAAATTTCCAGATTCATGTTTTATTCGACTACCAATTTCAGCGATATGTTACGCCGTCTTCAGGTCCCCTGACTGACGTGTAGGAAGAGTCCCACCTTTCGCCCAATCAAAATTGTGGGCCAGCATTCAAGGACTGATATCCGTAGATTTTTGAGACAGCGGTCACTTCAGACGTGACCTGCTCACTGTCGGCAGGTGACGTTTGAAGTAATCGCTATTTCAGAAATCCACGGATATCAGTCCTTGAAAGCTGGCCCACAATTTTGATTGGGCGAAAGGTGGGAATCTTGCTACATGTCAATCAGGGCGCCTGGAGTTGGCGTAATATATCGCCAAAACTCATAGCCCAGTGAAATAATTTGGAAATTTAGACGGCTGAAAGATGTTCGATTTGACATTATGTCTTTCCTGCCAAGTCCCTGAAAGCTGAGAATGGGTCAAAGTATTTTCGTATTGGAAATATATCGGAACAGATTTCCAAATCCGTCGGTTCTCTGATAACTAAGGGAAACGTCCAGAGAAATTCAGTCGGAATCGAGGGATTGTTGCTGCAGTTTGTTTCAAATCACAAAGCTGTATCTTCTGTGCAAATGAGGGTAGCAACTAGGGGTGAACTGTAACTGAGGCATAGAAACTAGAAGTTTGCGTTGGCTCCAACTGTGAGTTTCCGGTAGGGCTCCCCAGCTAGCTCGCTCGCCCTCGAATCTGCGTTGAGTCAACGTGACGACAATCGGTTCGTCGTGCCAGCCGAGAGGCAGCTGTTCTTGATTTGTGTCTGGCGGCGGCGTTTGTGTTTCAGACCTCTCAGGTCTCAATTGCTACAGGGTTTATCATGATGGTGACAAAGAACGTCTAGACTTTTGCGACTTCATTCTGGACGTGGAGGTGCAACATTATGTCATTCCACGTTAGTGTTCAGTGATTAGGCTACGTTCCATAAAAAGGAAAGCGAACCGTTACAAGGTAAAAATAAAAGTACATCACCCACACTCCATATTCGTGCGTGAGCGAGACTTTGTAAGGCTTCATGTGTTTTGCACCGTTTCCTGAGAAAGGATTACGACCCGCCTTCTTTCGCGGAAAATACAGTTATAGGAATCCCTCTCCTGTATATTTTGAGATCTGGCTTTTTCCACAGTTGCTAGAAAGTGTCGAAAATTTAATTTCTCAACAGAACGGAGCACCACTGCACTGGTACCTGTACGTAACAATATTACTGTGAGAGGTCCCAATTATGGATCGGCGATAAGGGAGGTACAATCCTTATAATATCGGCTTTAAAATCGCCTGCTCTCGGGGTATGTGACATTTTTTGTGTGCATTTGGGGAAGGATGTGCAAAAGGTATGGGACGAGTTTGACTATCGTCTGAATATTTGTCGTGAGTCCGGTGGAGACGACGTTGTTTATGGAAGGTAAATGGAAAGTTTTGTTGTTCAAATGGCTCTAAGCACTTTGGGACCTAACATCTGAGGTCATCAGTCCCCTAGCCTTAGAACAACTTAAACCTAACTAACCTAAGGACGTCACACACACCCATGCCCGAGGCAGGATTCGAACCTGCAACCGTAGCAGCAGCGCGGTTCCAGACTGAAGCGCCTAGAACCGCTCTTCCACAGCGGCCGGCGAAACTTTTGTGCTAGACGAAAGTTTTGTAACATACCCCCAAGCTGTATGTGACGAAATGAATGCGAGCGCTCTACTTACTGAGACGAAGGAGAAAAAGAAGCCAAATCTGTATAACAAAACTATTAAAACAGGAGCATAGTCCCACTAGCAGGTTGCCGTCTAACGGCTTTCTGGGGCAGCAAAAATTTGACTTCCACTATTGACCGAATTAAAAAATTCAGAATGCTGTCGTAATCTAGTGGTTAAGAAGTGTAATCGTACGCTACAGGTTAAGCACAGTAGCCGGCCGGAGTGGCCAAGCGGTTCTAGGCACTTCAGTCTGGAACCGCGCGACCGCCACTGTCGCAGGCTCGAATCCTGCCTCGGGGATGGATGTGTGGGATGTCCTTAGGTTAGTTAGGTTTCAGTAGTTCTAAGGCTAGGGGACTGATGACCTCAGATGTTAAGTCCCAAAGTGCTTAGAGATATTTGAACCATTTAAGCACAGTAAGACAAGTACTGCAGTTAGAAATTGTGTGTGTGTCTTGAACTAGCGGAACTCACAGCGCGCGAATATCCGGACTTTATTCACGCAGTACTTCAGAATCAGACCAATTAGCATCTTCCAACAAACTTAACACGTAATTTCGAACCTTTCTTCCTGACACCACCCACAAAATGTTGAAAGAAAAAAACTTTATTGGTTACAGCATTTTTGCTGTTCATGTAGTAAAACTGCAGTATGAAGTATGACGTCCAAATTAATTATTTCACTACCATCAACAGTATTCGTTACGCATTGGACAGATAGTGTTCTTATGTACTGCTTAATTTATCTGCAAAATTATATCGTAGTACAATACACAGTTTAGGAGATAAACTGTCTTTTCACAAAAATATAAATAGTTCGCAATAATGGTTGCATAAATGTTCAAGCATTAAAATTAAAGCACAAAATAAACGGTTTGACACTGTGCACTGCTTGTTAAAAATGGCTTGCATAAACATACAGGGTGATTCAGCTGCCCCTCCCAATTTGTTCTATGCAACGTGCAACGCCTTCAAATGTTGTTGTTGTTGTTGTTGTTGTTGTTGTTGTTGTGGTCTTCAGTCCAGAGACTGGTTTGATGCAGCTCTCCATGCTACACTATCCTGTGCAAGCTTCTTCATCTACCAGTACCTACTGCAACCTACCTCCTTCTGAATCCGTTTAGTGTGCTCATACTTTGGTCTTCGTCTACGATTTTTACCCTCTGCGCTTCCCTCCAGTACTAAATTGATGATCCCTTGATGCCTCAGAACATGTCCTACCAACAGATCCCTTCTTCTAGTCAAGGTGTGCCACAAATTTCTCTTCTCCCTAATTCTATTTAATACCTCCTCATTAGTTATGTGATCTACCCATCTAATCTTCAGCATTCTTCTGTGGCACCAAATTTCGAAAGCTTCAATTCTCTTCTTGTCTAAAGTATTTATCGTCCACGTTTCACTTCCATACATGGCTACACTCCATACAAATACTTTCAGAAAAGACTTTCTGACGCTTAAATCTGTACTCGATGTTAACAAATTTCTCTTCTTCAGAAACGCTTTCCTTGCCATTGCCAGTCTACATTTTATATCCTCTCTACTTCGACCATCATCAGTTATTTAGCTCCCCAAACAGCAAAACTCCTTTACTACTTTAAGTGTCTCATTTCCTAATCTAATTCCCTCAGCATCAGCCGACTTAATTAGACTACATTCCATTATCCTCGTTTTGCTTTTGTTGATGTTCATCTTATGTCCTCCTTTCAAGACACTGTCCATTCCATTCAACTGCTCTTCCAAGTCCTTTGCTGGCTCTGACACAATTACAATGTCATCGGCGAACCTCAAAGTTTTTATTTCCTCTCCCTGGATTTTAATACCTACTCCTAATTTTTCTTTTGTTTCCTTTACTGCTTGCTCAATATATAGATTGAATAACATCGGGGATATGTTACAACCCTGCCTCACTCTCTTCCCAACCACTGCTTCCCTTTCATGTCCCTCGACTCTTATAATCGCCATCTGGTTTCTGT
Source organism: Schistocerca serialis cubense (assembly GCF_023864345.2). NCBI lineage: Eukaryota > Metazoa > Arthropoda > Insecta > Orthoptera > Acrididae > Schistocerca > Schistocerca serialis. Next base: position 1,284,032,335 of record NC_064638.1, on the reverse strand, counting down.
ACAAATTATAAATGGCCTTTCGCTCCCTGTATTTGCCACATTCCACCTTCAGAATTTGAAAGAGAGTATTCCAGTAAACATTGTCAAAAGCTTTCTCTAAGTCTACAAATGCTAGAAACGTAGGTTTGCCTTTCCTTAATCTATTTTCTAAGATAAGTCGTCGGGTCAGTATTGCCTCACGTGTTCCAACATTTCTACGGAATGATACAGTAAAGCTGCATGCCCTCGGGTAAAATTATGGCTGTAGTTTCCCCTTGCTTTTGCCGTTCGTAGTACCAGCACAGCAAGGCCGTTTCGGTTAGTGTTACAAGGCCTGATCAGTCAATCATCCGGACTGTTGCCCCTGCAGCTAGTGAAAAGGCTGCTGCCCCTCTTCAGGAACCACACGTTTGTCTGGCCTCTCAACAGATACCCCTCCGTTGTGGTTGCACCTACTGTACGGCTATATGTATCGCTGAGGCACGCAAGCCTCCCCACCAACGGCAAGGTCCATGGTTCCTTCAAATATTGCGTGCAAATATCCACGTTCTCTCGCTCGCTACATCAAACTATTAGTCCCACAGGAAAAAATTAGCTGGATCTTTTTGAAGGAAATTTAAAGCAGTTAGATATTTTCTTCTGGGATACGTTTCTGCTAGAGGCCGTAGCTTTCGAATTATTAAAGAAAAACATGCAAAAGTGACCTTGAGCCACACTCGAAAACGGTGGCCTCTGGCTAAAACATAACCCATTGCAAAATTTAACTACATTAAATTTCTTACCAAGTCGTCGTGTTCATTTTTTCTGTAGGACTAACAGTTTGCGCATAGCGAGAGAATACGAAAATCCTGTACCTGGTTTGAAGGCATTGCAGGTTCATTAAAGCAACCAGGAGGGTCAGCTGAATCATCCTGTATAAAGGAGTTAGCACATTTAGGACTGCGACTTTTGGTTTTGATTTTTTTCATTTGTCTAGCGGTGAATAATCTGAAAAAATAAAACCTACATAATCAATAAGAATAAACAGTCAGGATCGCACAAAATCTAATTTATTAAATGACCGAGTTCGACACATTTAAATGGCCAGCTTCACATTAGGGGCACTGTAAAATATGTGCGTTAAGTAGGGAAGTGAGCATTTATATAATACATACAAAGATCAGAAATACTGTAGCCAGTTATTTGGCTGGACCTTTGCGTAACGTGTACAAAACATCGAAATACTGTAGTGTGGTGTTTGTGATTTTGACTGTTTTTTTCTAATCGATCATAAGCAATTGATCACTGTTACCTTCTTACCATGTTGGTTGAAATTATGAAAACCAACATAATTAGAGTTTAACGTCTTCAACTGTGATGGTTTTACACGCATAACGTCAAAATATTTGAAACATGAAACTTATTCGTAAAGCAATCAGACATTCGAAGCTGTTTTATACGTGGAGGTTCGATTGTTTAAAGAACCCGGGGTTGACAGTTACTGGTTATCTGGGTGCAGGAAGGAACGTTCACATAAAGAGCACGGAATAGCCCTGTAATTTTGTACGGTGTGTATACGTTCCACTGGGGATAAACATGGGGGGGGGGGGGGGGGGGGGTCCAGTCGGAGGAGAGAGGTTGTCGTGCGGTTACAGTTACCCTCGACAAGCCTGTGTATGTACAGGTTTCGGATGAATCGGCGAATTTAATCCGCCCTCGCCGGCGCGGCTTACCGCCCCTGAGGGAGCGGCGCCGGCGCCGGCGTCTGTTGTGGCCCAGGCGCCGCTGCCACGTGATCGCGGCTTCCGGTGTCCAGGGCTGCGGGAATTAGCCTCTGGTTACTGCGGACCGCCTGCCCCCGCCCCCGCCACTGCCTCCGGGGACGCCAGCGAGTAGCGCCAGTAACAGCCGACACAGACCACAGTTATTCTGATAGTACCGGTGTTAGCAGCCGGCCATCACTGCTCAAATAACTGAAACTCTTTAATAGTTTGTGGAACTTTGTAAGCAGGATACACACAGAGTGTTCCGGGTAGAAGCGCAGATATTTTGTGTTTTGGTGACTGAGGACAGTATACTGAACAACACTACATCAGTATTTACTTAATTTGCAGGGTGATAATTATAGCTATTTTTATGTTGGTTAGTACTTCCAAGTACGTGTGACAAGAGCAAGCCACCGATTTTCCTCTGGGCAGCGGGTCAGATGCTGAAGTGTGGCCGCAAAACGGTTAGTATATGCTGACAGACGTGGTCCACTTAATGGTGCACTTACGACCGTACAGAAACCATCAGGCACTAAATTGTGCAACAAATTTGAGGGAAGACTGTTAAACGCAGAGAATAAGCAACGAACCCACTTAAGTATTCAGATAAATATGAGCACATTGTCTCGACTTACATCCATAACACGCTAACAGTATTTGTGTATGGGGTTAATACAGGGGTCCTCCTTCTCACTTCCGATTGCTTGTTGTCCACCCAATCTCCATACTCCGCATCCCTACTTTACATTACGTCATGTGCAGAAATTAGTCTTCTGCTTCAATTGTGTCTATAATAATCTCCTCAACTTTTCTCCATATTTCCTCATGTCTTAAGTGATCCAATCTTGATACTGCACTACTCCTCTAATAGTCCATGTCCATTGGATGAATCCTGCGTTTATTTCTTTTATTAATTTCCCAACTTTCTAACCCACTCGTGCAATACTTTTCACAATTGAATGGTATATTAATAATCATGATAATGAGCGTATGGCATTGGTGGCCGGGAGTCCCCTCGCGGGGCGGTTCGGCCGCCGCTCCACAAGTTCTTTAACGCCACTACGGCGACTTGCGAGTGAATGAAACGATGATGAAAGACACACAACACCCTGTCATCTCGAGGCAGAGAAAATCCCTGACCCCACCGGGAATCGAACCCGGGACTCCGTGCGCGGGAAGCGAGAAGGCTACCGCAAGACCACGAGCCGCGGACAATGGTATATTGATGTTTTGGTTTTGTTTATTAGTGGTATGTCCCGCAGTGAGTATTGCACGCTACTAATGAATGGATGCCGAAGTACCAAAGAATAATGGCGCTCTGTTAAGACAACACATAAAGCAACGTAAATTCCCTTCAGAATAACCCAAAATAAAACATTGTCTAGGTCTGTTATGAGAATGTCAAAATACACAGTAACAGTTTCTTAGCCGGTACGAGCCATATCGTTTATGCTGGCGTAGTCACGAAATCTGCTCTATTAGGGAGCCACGGACGCTGCCGCCAAATGTCCATATATGTATGTAGTCCACGGATGATGCACTCGACGATTTCGACGCGTTATGCGATGCCATAAGTCGTGGGTCATGAACGTGACTGGCGTAAACTACGGAGTGTACTGCATCTTCAGCGAATGCAACTCTGATTTTGGAATTGCGCAGTCGGCGTTAACTTTACAGAAAGGTGAACTATGTACTCCTGATATCCACTGACTGGAGAGTGTCCGAACATCGTTCTATAAAGCCGCCGGCCGGAAGAGTGTCGGTAAAGCGTGCTGGTGGCACGTGATTCGTGGAGACGACAGTAGCGCCACATACGGCGAGCTCTGGTACCGTGGCGACTGCTGGAGCTGTGCTTCTCTCTGTGGTGTACTGGGAGAGCGGCAACCCGCCGTACACTCCTTCTGGGCTGGTGGGTTGTTACAGCTGGTAGTTTCTTATTCCATAAGTCAGAATTTAGCTGTCGGCTTGCCTTCTTGCCATGCCCAACTTAATTTTTTATTTCTTCTGTGCGTCTTCGACTGACATTTAATGTTACCCCAAGATACGTAAAAGCTTAACTTTCTTTTATGTTGCCAACATGAGTTCCCAAATCCATTGCATATTTTTCTCCCACAGCAAGATAATCAGTTTTACAAGATTTGTTGAAGCACCTCGCTGCTCTTATTGTTCTCCGAGTTTGTGGAACACATTTTCCACTTCTCCAACATCCGTTGCAATGGTCACTTGCTCGTCCGCAAAACAATGTATACCCGGCGTTACTCTTCCAACTGGAATTACCATACCGTATCATTTACGTTTCCATTCTTGTATATATTCTTCTAAATAGATTTCGAACAAAGTAGGAGTTCAAGTACATCCTTGGTGAAGACCTTTTGTGATTTTAAATTCAGCGTATACCTGTTTACTCATTTTTACGCAACTAGTGCATCCAGTATATAAAACTCGTTCACAGTTCATACAAAAGTCTTACAGACAGCATTCGTCCACATGCTCTTCCACATCTGGCTGGGCGGAACCACGTCGAAAGCTATATTTAGATCCACGAAAATCAAATGGGTATTCTGATTTCCTGCTATTCTCTTCTCTGTTAATTTTCGCAAATTGAATGTTCTATGAACACAAGAGCGTCCAACTCCATACCCATTTTGCTCTTTTGTTTTTACTTGCTATTTGTTCCTACGTACGCTTCTTTAGGACTCCACCACAGAATCTGGCAACTGAAGGCATCACACCAATCCCTCTGTAATTTTTACATCTTCTCCCGTCACACTTGTTGTATGCCGAAGTGGTATATGCTTTTTCGCGCTCATAATGCGTTTGATAACCTTTTAAACATTGATTGGAGACCCTCGACAGGCGCTGACAAGAAACAGTGGGTGTTTATACTAAACCAGCTTATATACTGATATTGGCGGGAGCGTAACCAGTCTTCATTTGTTTGATCGCACGTACTATTTCATCACGACTTACTGCCGACCGCCCACTTCCCTGCCACGTATTCTACAGCTTTCATATTCAACTCCATCTTATCTCCACAGTTCCTGATAATACTGCACACAACGATCCACACATATTGTGCTGTACCAGCCGAATCTCAAACTAACTAACTAAATAGCCAACCAGAGAAAAGAGATCTGAGCCAGCTGTGTTTAGGCACTGTTCATAGTTACTGACTCCTCATTTTCCAGAGCAGCGGCAAATTGCCTGCGTGCTCCATGTATACTCGCATTAGTGCAGATCTTTCAGACGATGGTGATAAACTAAAAATACCGCATCGAGCCTCTGTTCACATAAAAATGCGGACTAAATATTTGTTGACGAATGTGTCTGCCGCTCTGTACCAGGGGACAGTTGACACCTCGCGGTTAATTTTTCAGCGCGCTCACGATACACGTTCGTCACGGCCAGACTAGCGTAATTAAATAACACGTAATCTGGGCGGGAACTGCGCAGCATAATTAAACCCGTCGCGCGGGCGAACAGGGCCGCTGGGAACGTACGGCCCCGTAACTCTGGGTCACGTGACGTTGCGTCGCGTCACGTCTGCCAACACCGGCGTGGCCTGTCTGCGGTGTTTGGCCGGAACTGAACACACGACCACCGGTGCCGTGTTCTCCCCTCCCCTGGCCCTCTCCTCAACAAGTTGAGTCTGAACAGTTCGGTGAATGATGTCACAACAATACGTGATTAACATTTCCGTGCCACCACAGTGGGCTAGTGCCGGTCGCTATAATTAAGCCCAGCGCCGGTTAGCAACGGAGGCTAGTCCTTAGCCTGGAGCCGGTCTTCCATTAATCCGGCTAAATGTATCACGATCCGGACACCCCGAGCTGTTTGTCGTTCTTTTGCTTTCTCCGGGCTCATTACAGTTCCGTAATCTTTTCCAGTAGTTGACACCTCCTGTCCTATTTCTTAGAGCTCTTTTCCGTCCACTAGTAGAAGCATCATATCGTGTTCGAATCTCAATCTCTATATTCTTCTGTACAGCCCCAATTGTCACTCGCAATCTGGAACTCTGTAAATTAGTAACTGTTGTTAGAATTTCTACATTTCTTGTTAGTATTTTGCATTCTATACACGGTGTTTAAACGCAGCGCACTCCTAAGGGACGAGTTGAGGGGCGGGGTCAGTATCAAGACGCGGAGTTGCCCAACATTATTTTAGTAACGCACCAAGCAAGACTTGTGGGAGCTAAGTCATCTGGTTGGCTCAGGCATTCGTCTGTAGAAAGAAGGGCGTGAATAACTTCACTCTCTTGTGAGCTCTGCTCCATGTCAGGGGGGGGGGGGGGGGGGGGGGGGTTGGGTCATCTGTGTCTCCCTTTCTTTTTATTTCGTCTCCATTGGTTCACCTACGTTCCTAAAAATGTCACTTTTCCGTTCGAACATGTTCTTTGCCAGCCATCCTTGTTGCTTACGAGTCTACTAACCGGGTGAAGTTCATCTGCCCTGGAGGATCGCAAGGTAAATCGCATCACTGTAATCAGCACAGACTTCTTTGATTGCGTTTGTGTCTGTCAATCGCCGCTGACACAGCCATGTGCTCCACCTTGCCTACATACCATTCGGCGTCGTACACCCTTCCGCCTTGGATATTATCCCCCCTCTTTGGTAATATACAGCCAAGAAATTGTGGCAGACTCGATCAAAGCCTTCATGTGGGACTGATTTGGATGTCCGGTGTTTCTGGAAAATTCGTGCCTTCCAGGTTTCCAAAGAGGCAGCTGGACACAAAAAAAAAAAAAATCCTTCGGCGTCACATGCGGGCAACATGAAGGACGCGCTGGGAAGGAGTTGCGCGCCGCTTAGCCTCCGAGGGGCGCTACACGCTGTGTGAGCGCCCGCCTTGCCGTTCACCAAACTCCACTCTGCGCTCTGCAGTCCGGTACAGTTCTGGCCCAACACGAGGAGAGCGGGCCAGCCTCAGTTCCGTAGCTGCCAAGAAGGACTCTGTGATCACAATGTGGCTTTCATCCCGAGACTGGTCCAAGGTGATCACTGTGACGTTATCACGCTACAGCACGGCACATACAGATTAATGTGAAAACTACTGGACGTTTAGAATGTCAAATCAAACACGTTTCAGGCTTCTAAATTTCCAAGTTGTTATTTTATTAGACTACCAGTTTTAGCGATACATTACGCCACTTTCAGGCCCCCTGAGTGACATGTGGGAAGATTCCCACCTTTGGTCCTGTCAAAATAGGGGCCAGCACTCAACAACTGGTATCCGTAGATTTTTGAGACAGCCGTCACTTCAAACATCACCTGCCGACACAGATAACTTAAAGCCTGTGAAAGATATGGCTATTTCCTCCAACCGAGCATGTTTAACAGAAGATACTGCAGGAATCAGATGGTTGTGAACAATACCAGCACCCACATTTGTCGCAAATTTATGTTGGTCGTGGAAAATACAAGTTGGCCAAGAATTTTCCCAGACATGGATTTGAATATTCCTTCCCTTGTGAAAGCTGCCATGTCAGCAAACAAAACAGACATTTATAAGTCAGAAATACTTACAGTTTGGTGTAGATACCAGTGGCAGAATTTCACAAGCTGGGGAAAGCTATCTACTGATACATCTTGTTTTGATACTTACCCATCTGGTGCAGGACGCTCCACACTTTGATGTTGGACATATTAGGCTCCCTGGCTATGGAATGTGTGCTGGGGCTGGGGTCGCTGTAACGCAGCTTCCTCTGAACAGCTCGTACACTGCGAGTTCCCCATCGGTCTGGGCTGTGGGATGCTGTCTCAGGAACACGGCCGTCAAGCCTTTAAGTGTGGTGTTGGTTGGTAGGCACGTTCTTGGAAATCGTTTTGCGTGGAGGCACCTTCTTGCTCGACTGTCACACTGCGCCTTTCCATAAATGAGAGGCATGTCAGTTAATTCGGTTAGAGTGTAATTAGCCTTCAAGAATTTGTAAACATCAGTAGAAACTTCACGCAGACACAATATGACATTAATAGTAATAGTAACAATAGTAATAAAAATATTGTAGTTATTGACCTAGGTACCTGGGAAGTACTATCACGAATGAAAACATACCTTCCCTAGCAGGAAGATATAAATGTTTTGCAAATCAGATTGCAATGTCAACGTGTTACATGCGAAGTGATCGGAACAACTGTGAAAGTTGGCCTAAGGAAAGTCCAGCGTGAGACCACCCAAGGGCCCCAAGCGGGAAAACAATGCACCTCTGCCATTTATAACACATAACAAAAGTTTTGCCTCTTAACCAAGTTTTCATTAATCTCCGTTGATTCGTCGTGCATACGGTACAGCGGACGGTCAGTCAAAGTAAGATCACCAAACAACCGTACGTTCTCGTAAGTTTTTTATTTACACGACCAGTTTCTATATCTCATTAATGCCATCTTCGGGCTCCTATGCACTCCATATGTGTGATTCTCTATACATGGAGTGCACAGGGGCCTTTAGGTGGTGTTAATGAGATGCCAGAACTGGTCGTGTAAGTAAAATAGCAACTTCTGAAAACATACATTTGTTTGACGATTTTTCTGTGGTAAACGTTTTTATTAGATTGCTTTCCTGTATATCTGTTTGGTACAAAATTTGCAGTTGATTTTAAACTAACTTCCGTATGAGCTAGAGACTTGAAACTTTCAACATAGCTCAGAACTGGCTGACAATACAATAATAATTCGCTTCCCTGTCTGCTGTGTGGTGGGGGGTACACAGTGCTACTTTCCCCTTTTCCTGTTCTAGTCGCGGGGGAAGAATGATTGTCGGTAAACCTCCATGTGAGATCTAATATCTCTAATTTTTACCTTCACTGTCTTTTCGTGCGATACACGTACGAGGAAGCAATATATCGGCTGTGGCAGGTGAAGAGAGACTGAAACAGACCTGAAATTGACCATCTATCTCAGGTAGAATCTCATCAAAGTGTTTGAAACTGACTGGAAAATTTCACACGCATCAGGCCAAATCATAGATAATACTTCTTCAAATAAAAATTGTTTTCATTATACCGCTTTTTAAATTGACTAAAAAGTATAAAATAATTTCCGCTAGTCCCAATACACACAACCCCCTACACATACTCCTGAAAATTTGTGATTGTGTACGTCGACAAGGCGTGAAAAAACTTCTAAAATTGGAAACGAAACACCCTAGTGCTCATGCATGACGTAACTGGTGCATGACTGATTCACCTCCTCGTTACTACACTATTTATTAATTGGTTCATGAATAGTTCACGTCGTTGCTATCATATACTGCATGTGCTCCACGATTTCGTTTTAAATCTTAGAGGTATTTTCATGACTATTACAAATTCACAGTCACAAATTTTCAGTACTGTATAGGGTTATGAATCTGTATGGAGGTAGGAGAAATTATTTTGCAGTTTTTAGTCCGACTTAAAAAAAAGTGGTACATTCAAAATTCTGTTTTATTTAAATAATTATAAACTCTTGAAATATCTACAAATTTGTACACGTGGTTCTTTTACACCAAGTGTGAAAGCACGGAGACTGTTGCCGTACGATGATGTTTTAGGTAGAAAGTTGAACGCCAGAAAATTGTAGTGATGTGCAGGAAGATATGGAGAGGATGTTTGCTGGAGGGACTGGCACGTGACCCTGAACTTAAACATATATGTGACGTACTACACAGAAAGAGACGAAAACAAACTATCGTTTAAGCTACTGACGATTTATCTCAGGATATATTAGCAATCGTAAAATATCCGGGAGTAGTAGTCCAGGACAACGTAAATTCGAAAGACGAAATAAAACTAGTTGTACGGAAAGCAGTTTTCAGGCAGAGATAACTGAAAGAATTCTAAAAAATGCGATTATTTCACGGAATAAGAGGCACACAAAACACGCTTTCGACAGCTTCAGTACTGTTCTTCAGTTTGGGACCGTTACTAGTTTAGGTAAACAGAGGAGATAGGAAAGACCCGAAGACTAGCGGCACATTTCGTGACGAGATGTTTTAGTAAACGATACAGCGTAACGTAGATGGCCATCAAACTCCTGATGCAGATGCTACAAGAGAGGCATTCTGGTTCCGTGAAACGGCGTTCCAGAAAGAGTTAGCCGACATGTTAATTCCTGTCACATAACCTTAACGTTATACGTATGTCGTGACTTGCTAAGTGACCATGTCGTCAAAACCAGAGAAATTCAGACTCATATGAAGGCTTACCAACAGATGATCTTCGCACGCACCATTAAACGTGGAACAGTTTTCTTGTTTCCCGGAGTACCGTGTGCCACACACCGTATGCGGTCTTTTCTAGGCTAACGTTAGCTGCATTTTACGGAGGCGTCGAATGCCAACGTTTACGTTACAAGTGGCACTTGCTGGACTAGTTGCAGAAGAATTGCTGCCGTCACGTTCTTTATGGATCAGTTCCGGCGACCAGGGCAGCGGATCGTAAACACAACGCCAGCAGAGCCGTGTGCAGAAGTCTGCCCCGCGGTGCTGCAGGCCTACCCGCTTTGTTTTAGTGCATCCCGAAGGCGCGGAGACGGCTGTTATGTTTATAGCCGCGCTGGCGAACGCCGCTGTAAAGTTTTCCAGCGCTGCGTGTCGCCTCCTGATCCCGGGTAATAGCGGCCTGGAAGTGCCGACGTATGCTGCCCTGGCGATGGCCACTGCCTCTTACACTTCCCACTGGTCGCGGCGCGTTTCGGCGGCGCAAGAGTGACGTCTGGACGCTTAGGAGCCCGCTGGCGTCGTCTCTGGTCAAGAAAGGTGGCCATCTTCCGATCAAAAGCTATCCAAAAACAGTAACGGATTTAGAAAGCATCGCTCGTGCGAAAGTGAACTTGCATACATCTACATCTACGTGATTACTCTGCAATTCACATTTAAGTGCTTGGCAGAGGGTTCATGGAACCACAATCATACTATCTCACTACCATTCCACTCCCGAACAGCGCGCGGGAAAAACGAACACCTAAACCTTTCTGTTCGAGCTCTGATTTCTCTTATTTTATTTTGATGACCATTCCTAACCTATGTAGGTTGGTCTCAACAAAATATTTTCGCATTCGGAAGAGAAAGTTGGTGACTTAAATTTCGTAAGTAGATCTCGCCGCGACGAAAAACGTCTTTGCTTTAATGACTTCCATCCCAACTCGCGTATCATATCTGCCACACTCTCTCCCCTATTACGTGATAATACAATACGAGCTGCCCTTTTTTGCACCCTTTCGATGTCCTTCGTCAATCCCACCTGGTAAGGATCTCACACCGCGCAGAAATATTCTAACAGAGGACGAACGAGTGTAATGTAAGCTGTCTCTTTACTGGACTTGTTGCATCTTCTAAGTGTCCTGCCAATGAAACGCAACCTTTGGCTCGCCTTCCCCACAATATTATCTATGTAGTCTTTCCAACTGAAATTGTTCGTAATTTTAACACCCAGGTACTTAGGAATTGACAGCCTTGAGAATTGAACTATTTATCGAGTAATTGAATTCCAACGGATTTCTTTTGGAACTCGTGTGGATCACCTCACACTTTTCGTTATTTAGCGTCAACTGCCACCTGCCACACTATACAGCAATCCTTTCTAAATCGCTTTGCAACTGATACTGGTCTTCGGATGACCTTACTAGACGGTAAATTACAGCATCATCTGCGAACAACCTAAGAGAACTGCTCAGATTGTCACCCAGGTCATTTATATAGATCGGTAACAGCAGAGGTCCCAGGACGCTTCCCTGGGGAACACCTGATATCACTTCAGTTTTACTCGATGATTTGCCGTCTATTACTACGAACTGCGACCTTCCTGACAGGAAATCACGAATCCAGTTGCAAAACTGAGACGATACCCCATAGGCCCGCAGCTCGATTAGAAGTCGCTTGTGAGGAACGGTGTCAAAAGCTTTCCGGAAATCTAGAAATACGGAATCAACTTGAGATCCCCTGCCGATAGCGGCCATTAATTCGTGCGAGAACGATGTTTCCTGAAACCGTGCTGATTACGTATCAATAGATCGTTCCCTTCGAGGTGATTCATAATGTTTTGAATACAGTATATGCTCCAAAACCCTACTGCAAACCGACGTCAATATAGGTCTGTAGTTCGATGGATTACTCCTACTACCCTTCTTAAACACTGGTGCGACCTGCGCAATTTTCCAATCTGTAGGTACATTAAGGTGACCGAAGTCATGGCATTGCGACATGCATGTATACAGATGGCGGTAGTATCGAATACAAGGTAGAATAGAGCAGCGCGTTGGCGCACCTGTCACCTGTACTCTGGTGATTTTTATGTGGAAAAGTTGCCGACCTGCTTATGGCCGCAAGACAGGGATTAACGGACTTTGAACGCGAAAAGGTAGCTGGAGCAAGGTCCATGGGGCGTTACTTTCCGAGAATCGTTTGGGAATTCCGTACTCCACTATCCACAGTGTCGAGAGGTTGTCCAGGGTACCAAATTCCGTGCATCGCCTCTCGCCAGTGACACCGCAGTGACCGACAGCCTTCACGTAACGACCGAGAACAGCGACGTTTGCGTAGAGTAGTCAGTGCTAACAGACCAGCAACACTGCGTGAATTAACCGCAGAAATCAATCTGGGACATACGACGAACGTATCTGTTTCGAAAGTGCGGCGAAATTTGGCGTTAGTAGGCTATGACATCACACTAGTGATGCGAGTGCCCTTGCTAAGAGCACGATGTCGCCTGCAGCGCCTCTCCTGGCCTCGTGACCATATCAGGTGAACCCTAAACGATTGGAAAACAGTGGCCTCGTCAGATCAGTCCCGATTTCGGTGAGTAAGAGCTAATCGTACGGTTCGATTGTGGCACGGACCCCACGAATCCACGAACCCAAGTTGTGAACTAGGCATTGTGGAAGTTGGTGGTGGCTCCATAATGGCGTGGGCTGTGTTTGTATGGAAGAGACTGGGTCTCCTGGTCCGTCTGAACAAATCATTGACTGCAAATGGTTAGGTTCGGCTACTTGGACACCATTTGCAGCCATTAATGTACGTCGTTTTCCCAAACAACGATGGAATTTTTATGGATGGCAATGCGCCATGTCACCGCCCACAGGTATTCGCGATTGGTTCCAGCAACATCCTGGACGTTTCCAGCGAATGATTTCGCCACCCAGATCGCCCGACATGAATCCCATCGTACATTTAAGGGACATGGCCATGCAAAGGAGGTCCGATACGATATTATCAGGTACCCCATGATTTTTTTGTATTCTCGCAATACATTCTGCGAACAAGTGATGTAGGGAAAAAAGAAAGGTTATATATTCCTGTTTCCGGACACCGTATGAAACGTTTCACACTGCAGACTGTTAATAAATGTCCGAGCATACTAATAAGTTCTCAGATATACGAGTGGTTCGAAAACGTTTTAAGCAACAGACTCGAGTACGTTGTGTTGGACTGCGAGTATTTATCAGAGTCGAGGTTAGAGCGCCCCAGGGAATTGTGAGAAGATCGGTCTTCTTCTCTGTTTACGGAAACGATTTGGTGGACAGGGTGAAGAGCAGCGTGCCACTGTTTGCTGAAGACGTTTTAGGGTACGGGAAAACTTCGTCGGGGGGGGGGGGGGGCGGAGGACGACTTTAGGAGGATACAGGTTGACTTGGGTAGAATTTCTATTTGGAACAATGAGTGGCAGCTTGGCTTAAATGTGAAAAAAAATAATTGTACAGATGAGTGGGAAAAATAATCCTTTATCTTAGAATACAGTATTAGTGATGTGCTGATTGACATCACCTCGATTATCTATCTATGCGAAAGTGGTAAAGTAAAATGAAAAGTAACAAGTACGAGGTCAGGGAAGGTGAATCGTCTACTCGGGTTTATTAAGCGAATTCTAAGAAAGTGTAACTCATCTATAAAGGAGACCATGTACAGGAAACATTTGCGACTCTTTCTTGAGTAGTACTTGAGCATTTGGGATCCCCAACTGGCCGGACTAAAGAAAGACATCGAAGCAATTCAGAGGCATGTTGCTAGATCTCTAAACGTTGGGTTCTATCAACTCGTTAGAGTTACGGAAATGCTCCATTAACTCAAAGTAAATATTTATAAGGAAGAAAAAATCTTTTTTCCCAAACACTATTGAGAAACTTTAAAGAACCGGCGTTTGCGACAAACTGCAGAACGACTCTACTGCCTCTAACGTACATCCTGCATGAGGACAGCGAAGGTAAGAATGAAGAAGGAGGGAAGATAAGAATTTAACTTCCCGTCAACAGCGGGGCTATTACAGACGAAGCACAAGCGCAGATTACGAAAAGATGGAGAAGGAAATCGGCGGTGCCCTTTCAAAGGAACCAGCATTTGCCTGGAGCGATTTACGTTACTCTCAGAAAACCTGAACACGAGTGACGCACTGGGATTTGAACCGTCGTTCTCCTAAACGCGTATATAGTGTGCTAACCACTGCGCCACTTCACTCGATGTAATAAGATAAGAGAAATCAGGACTCGTACAGAAGCGCATAGACAGACGTTATTATATTCGCTCTATTTGCCAGTGAAACTGGAAGAGGAATGGTTAGCAGTGGTACAAAGTACTCTCCAAAATACACCACACGATAGCTTACAGAGTACGGATGTAGATATAGTTTGGATGTTTTTGTTTCTAAGACATAAGCGGTCAAAACTGCTTAAATAATTAAGATAAAGTCTCCATGAAGTGTAATATGGTTAAATTGTGGAGCATGGCAACCGGATAAAGTATGAAAGCTATAAGGCCTAGATCACTACACTTTCTTCACATAAGGCGATCTGTTTCAGCCGCGTTTCCCGGTCGCAACAGACAAGGAGAAATCATCAGAGAATGTCTGTGAGATAAAATACTACACTTAGCATGACAAGTTGCGATTTAGTGAGTTATTGCAGTAACGGCTATATTGAATGTTCTGTAAATTTGGTTTTATGTATTATTTTAACCGATTGGCCTTTCCTAATTATTTCTCTTCGTCTATTATTGTAAGGTCTGAAGATGACCGCGAAGTGTGGTTGGAACTGAACGCCTTGTATAAAGAAAGTGTGGCTCTCTGGACATCACAAAAAGCGTTATACATTATCGTAGAGACTTGCCTCACAATTTACACTGATGGAAATGAAAAGAGTTATACTACGTGGCAAATGTGGAGACGTTCATCACACAACGGGTATTAAATGATTAAACATTCATTCTATTCGGAAATGGTCTCCATCATCATCATTATTAGTTTGAAGCATGGAAGCAGACATCCTCCGAACGTGGACTTAAGGAATTTCTTCCAACATCTGAAGCGCAAAGAGTGTCACTTCGTGAGGTTCCTGGCTGGAAACTAGTATAAAACTATAGGTCTTTCTTTATACCCGTCTATGATCACAAAATTGTTAGATCTTTAGACTACCGATTTCAGTCAGCATTGACCATCCTCAGATCTGTTGTAAAGGCATATCTAATATAAGGGACACGTAGTGGCATCGACAAATCAGTTTAGCATCGTCGCACATGTTTATCTTTTGACGATGCCATTATGGCTGCATTACATTAGGACATTTTTTATAACAGATCTGAAGATGGTCATTGCTGACCGTAACCGGTAGTGTAAGGGCCTAACAACTTTGCCATCATAGACGGATTTAAAGGAATTTGTCCTACGCTTTGTGGATCACTGTTCTGTTCTCGACCATGTCGTAGCTTGTGTATAAGTCTTTCCAGTGCGTGTCAGGCATGCTGTATGAGGCGCAAATCATGAGGCCGCGTAGGCTAGTGTAGGATTCCGAGCATTTATGAAGGCTTGTGTGGTGTGAAGTGTGGGGTCTTCAGTTATCCTGCTTGAATATGTCGTTCGGTACTCTAGTCACGAAAGTATTGTCAACGGGAGTTACCATTCTGTCCTTGTACTGGGGAACATTCAGCCTCCGTTAAACGACTAAATAATTAATCCTGTTGTCGTATCCAGCAGTTCCCTACAATACTGGTCCAGGATTTGAAGAGGGATGGATCTCTTAAATCCTTTCTGCAAAACGCCTTCGAGCAGGCAGAAGGGAGACTTAATGAGGCAAGGCTATTCGAGATCTCAACCCAACTTCCAGCAGCCTGGTTTGCGCGTTTCGTGGTGATAACTGTATCCGGCATTCGGCTGTTTTCGTCTGTCTATTCATTAGAGCAAGTCGAACAATCCTACGCTCGTCTAGTGGTACAGTTCTTCTGGAAGGATCCGGGTCTACGCTTCTTGCCACACTGTTCTTTTGAGTCCATCGCTTCTTCAGTCATTGCTCTGCACCCAACTTTCTGTGCGATCTATCGATATGATACTCCCTTGGCCCTTAATGCTAATGATCCAACCTTTCTCCGGCACCGAAAGACGGCCATAATCTGCACATCCTCTGCGCATACTGTGTTTTGGCCTCCACCTGAAAAGTTCGTGTAACGTGAGATGTGCCAGATAGCTCTCATCTATTTGCACCATTCTTCACCTCCGAGAATTTTATCGTATACTGAAAATAAGCTTCAATTAGGAGGAAACTTTAGTCAAGACATGCCACAGTCGTGGCAATACTGGTTCGGTAGCGTTCGGTCGAGGTGCTGGTTGTAGAACTCTTTCCATTGCTTGCAGAGTTATTGTCATCATTTTGTTGCTCCAGTGCGTTCAAAAACGTCACTTCTAAATCACAAGTAGTCAATACAAGGTAGTGAAGGGGTAATCGGAAATTATAAAACAGAAATTAATTTAATTAAAATAGAAACTTACATCGACATAACGAAAATGAGACATTAAGAAGTCAAGCTTCTTTAAAGGAGTCCCTCAAAAAATGAAATGTGACGTCAGAATACCCAGCGTGATTGGAACACTAATAATGACTGGTTTACCGTGGTACAAGACTCGTAAGGAAGTCTCAAATTCTACTAGATGGAGGATACATGTGAAATATGCCAAAAATAACAATTCAGAGTAGTAACAAACCTGCGATTGTGAATGAAATTAGAGAAATGAGAGTAGCCAGAAATGAAGAACAAAAAGAAAGCCTGTGTCAACAAATGCAACTGTGAATCACAAATATAGACAGGAGATAATCGTAAACGATGATTGAAAACAAACCTGCGATTGTGAATGAAATTAGAGAAATGAGAGTAGCCAGAAATGAAGAACAAAAAGAAAGCCTGTGTCAACAAATGCAACTGTGAATCGCAAATATAGACAGGAGATAATCGTAAACGATGATTGAAAACTGTGAGACTATCATGCAGGACACTATTATTGCTCTGTGAAACAGAAAAAGCAATAACAGCAATGTACGTATTGATACGTGCTGTCGTCACAGTCACGAATTTATACTAAAACTATTACAGAAAACTTAATAATATGCTTGTGCGTTTAATTTCTGTCAGAATGTCTGAATAGTGTATGCTCTAGAAGTACACAATATAAGTGAAAGTGAGGTATGTAGTGCACGTGTGACCGTAACAAATTTTGTATCTCTCACAGTACATTGTATGAAACATTGTTTAGTACAAATTGACGATTATGAAAAGAGCACAAATCAATACTGTTTTGCGATAACCGTGTTGTATATCTGATAGATCTTTGTGGTGTGTTGTTCGAGGCTGTACAACAAGAACTGGTATGTCTTTAGCAGCTACTTAATGGAGCGCTATTTGTATTGCCCGCCGTTTGCGATAGCAGATATGGCCATCGATAGGGCCGCAATGCTCCTGACCGTGGCATAACGGCCTCCGATAATGAGCCAGACACTGCTTTGAGCGTAATATGCGGCTTGTAGCCGGCAAGCGGCGTCGCGGCATCCCTTCGTGCTCCGCAGTGAGGCGGGCAGTATCAGGCGGCCGTTAGGGGCGGCGCCGCGCGGGTTGTTAACGCGGCTGCAGGTGCCATTACGGCAGGGCGAGTTACGGCAGACTGCCGACGCCACGCCCCGTAAAGCAGCGCCAGCGGCCGAGAGTGAGTGTGCGCGGCCCGACAGCCGCCTCCCGTCCACTAACGCTCGAGTAGGCGAGCTTCCGGGAGGCGCTTTAGCAACTGTTAGGTGCCTGCGGCCTGGGGCTGACTCTTGCCCTTCGTACAAGGAGAGGTCACATCCTATGACCCACAGATTTCGGCGAGCATCATCATACTAGTGAAGAGCAATTCGAAAATAACTCCTGTGACTTTTTCGAAACGGGGGCATACCTCTTACATAACTCTACGTTTAAAAACTACAGTTAACACTCGAAAGTAAGAAATTTTATCACACATATATCGTGGCCTTAACACAATAGTTTTCTTGAAATCCAAGAATTAATTATTAAGATACTTAACAAATGTACTTGAGAACATAAACTCTTACCCTTCAGAGAACTTTTTAGTGCGTTTTTTCTCTCACAGAAACGGTTTTCAAGAAAATGTGAAGAAATAAGTAACGAAAAGTGTTACGCAATTACGTCTCTTGCACCCTTTGTTTCTTGTACACTCGATTTTATTCCTGTCGTAGTAAGTCTTCGAAGTGAATCGGGTGGTATTCATCACAGAATCGGAGAAAACAGAGAAACTGTCCGCAACGAGCACACTAGACGAAAGCCATTTGCCAGTAAACTCAATTCCCAACCAGTTCGTGATGGACAAAATGTAACGGCTTTCTTTAAACAATAAAGTTCACAATTATTTGTGATAAGTAAAGCTTGCCGAAAGAAAAAACATCTTGAAGGTGGCAAAGAATTTTGGGAGTCATGTGTGGCTATGTCATTCTGATCAGCTGATCCATCCATCAGTTACTATTCTAATGTACCTGACTCAAGATTTGAAAACGTATTGGAGGTACAACTTAAAATGTATTGTACCGAAGACGAAACAAGTGACATAAAAGTTAATATGCACGTATGCTGAAACATTTTTATTTTGCCCCCAAAAAATTTACTTCATTTAAAATAACAGTACGTAAACTTTATAATAGACTGAATTTCTTGCCAAAGAGTGAAAAATATTGCCTTAAGTTTGGACAGATATTGTGATCTGAACAATGGTCTTAGGCCACAAGGCCATCGCTGCAGTTGGCAACAGGTTGCTCCTCAAATAAAGTCTTTCTTTTTTTTTAAAAAAAAAATAAGTTCAAATGGCTCTGATCACTATGCGACTTAACTTCTGAGGTCATCAGTCGCCTAGAACTTAGAACTAATTAAACCTAACTAACCTAAGGACATCACACACATCCATGCCCGAGGCAGGATTCGAACCAGCGACCGTAGCGGTCGCTCGGTTCCAGACTGCAGCGCATGGAACCGGACGGCCACTCCGGCCGGAACGTCTTTTTCAAAAAAATGGCTCTGAGCACTATGGGACTCAACTGCTGAGGTTATTAGTCCCCTAGAACTTAGAACTAGTTAAACCTAACTAACCTAAGGACATCACAAACATCCATGCCCGAGGCAGGATTCGAACCTGCGACCGTAGCGCGTCTTTTTCAGTTGGAGGAGATGCAAATACAGAATAATTCGAGTAACATATTCCATGTAACATGTGCAACATATTTGTTGACTAGAGAGACACACCTGATTGCAGAGAAAAGATTTTATTTCATGTAGTGGAACTCTAGTTGCCATGGGTTTATTTATTGGCTGTCATTTTCGTTTTGAAGTGCAGGTTGTGAAGCTGTGCTTGAGTTTACTGAAATGGAGCAGCTAGCGAGGAGCTAGAAGCGCTAAGTGGATAGGAAGCAAAACTTGACAAGTGCACCAGAAAATACATTTATTTTAAAACATAATTTAAAATTAAATACCATAAAAATTCAGTTATTCCAATTTGCTTCTTATTACAAAATCCTCGCTTACGGTAACAGGATCAATGATTCTTTAAAAAATTGAAAGGATGATAACGATAGTTAGCGAGTAATAATAATATACCAAAAAGATTTCTCTATTGAAACAGTATTGAAGCAAATGAGGAACCATTTAAAAACATTGAGATGTCAATAACATAATTAAAGGAGGTGCGGAAAGATGAAATTTAATTAATTGTAGTCTTCGTTGCCCCTGGTTCAATCTATACCAAACAGACAATACTAAAACAGAGAAAAGTTACGTTAGATATATTGATGAGAAGCAGCATTCGAGAAGTTTAAGAATCGGTCCGATTCAATCAGTGAGCCGACATATCCACTAACTATAAGTACAAGTGGCGCAATACAGGTTATAAGAGCGGTTAAGAAAATGGGGCTCCAATTACTGCACTAACAAGTGTGCTGAAAATAGTGAACATCAAGCAGATGCCCACTTTACACCAAAAAATTTAGAAAGTGACAATTATTGGGCAAATAAAATTTACACGTATTTTTTTTTATTTAAGCAATATCTAAACAAATGAATAACAGACGAAAAAGGGGTACCAGTAACTTAGAGCTTGAAGGACTCAACTGGCTGAACTAGCTCGTGCTTAACGAAACCACTTCATCTCGTCTAGCACACATAAATATGAAAATGTGGCCAACATAGACCAGTTCAACCGTATAAAAAAAGTATAGAAAACTTGAGCACGCAAGTGTACTACAATCACGTGGCAGACGCTTGTTAAACACATACACGCCAAAGGCAAGTGCTGCAGTTGCACGTCGGCAAAATAACCCCATAACACCGCTACTGGTACATCTCACTTGAAAGTGCGTACGCTCAACCACTGAGCACAAGCACACTACAGGACCAAGCAAGATACTCACCAAACAAATGCGTCCCGCTGTCCGCTTTGTCCGTATACCCACTGAGAAAGCAGCAAAGGCCAACCAAGGCCGTTTTGGAATTCGAGCGTTATGTTTCTCAGACGAGTGAGCCTAGCAAAAAGACCCGCCCACAAAAGATCGCAATGCTGAAAAAAGCTCATCAGCTTACAGCCTCACGGGATGACGACTTGTGGCTGCTCTGGAATTTCCTCCTCCAGCTAGCGGCAAGACGGAACTGCACAAGAGCCAAAGCGGCTCGGTGTTAATTCACCACGGGCGGCAGCGCACGTGTGCTCTCGCGTGGCGCCAAGAAGTAGTTTGCTTAGCTACCGTCAGAAATGTAGACTCGCGCTGTTAGTGGGAGGAATCGATAGCACACGGCTCGTTTAAATAACTGAGTTCTTCAGTTGTCATTGTCATTGTGATTTTTCTTGTGAGTTCTACTGTATTGTTTTAGCGCGCACGTATTTATGAAACGAGAGTATCCCATTGCGGTAGTGTGTACTGGACTTGTGTTGGAGAAGCCACTGGTGCTTCTAGAGGATACGGTAGTTGATTTCCCAAGCGTAGAGTACCAGATTCAAGAGTATTTACTCGTGTTTCCACGTAACTGCGTGAGACTGATGCAGTGACCGGCAGTCGTATTTCATCTTAACGTACAGATTAATACACTACTGGCCATTAAAATTGCTACATCATGAAGATGACGTGCTACAGACGCGAAAGTTAACCGACAGGAAGAAGATGCTGTGATATGCGAATGATTAGCTTTTCAGAGCATTCACACAAGGATGACGCCGGTGGCGACACCTACAACGTGCTGACATGAGGAAAGTTTCCAATCGGTTTCTCATACACAAACAGCAGTTGACCGGCGTTGCCTGGTGAAACGTTGTTGTGATGTCTCGCTTAAGGAGGAGAAGTGCGTACCATCACGTTTCGGTTTATCGTATCGCGCCACTGCTGCTCGCGTTGGTCGAGATCCAATGACTGTTAGCACAATATGGAATCGGTGGATTCAGGAGGGTATTACGGAACGCCGTGCAGGATCCCAAAGGCCTCGTACCACCAGCAGTCGAGGTGACAGTCATCTTATCCGCATGGCTGTAACGGATCGTGAAGCCATGTCTCGATCCCTGAGTCAACAGATGGGGACGTTTGCAAGACAACAACCATCTGCACGAACAGTTCGACGACGTTTGCAGCAGCATGGACTATCAGCTCGGAGACCATGGCTGCGGTTACCCTTGACGCTGCATCACAGACAGGAGCGCCGGTGATGGTGTACTCAACGACCAACCTGGGTGCACGAATGGCAAAACGTCATTTTTTCAGATGAATCCAGGTTTTGTTTACAGCATCATGGTGGTCGCATCCGTGTTTGGCGTCATCGCGGTGAACGCACATTGGAAGCGTGTATTCGTCATCGCCATACTGGCGTATCGCCCGGCGTAATGGTATGGGGTGCCATTGGTTACACGTCTCGGTGACCTCTTGTTCGCATTGACGTCACTTTGAACAGTAGACGTTACATTTCAGAATGTGTTACGACCCGTGGCTCTACCCTTCATTCGATCCCTGCGAAACCCTACATTTCAGCAGGATAGTGCACGACCGCATTTTGCAGGTCCTGTACGGGCCTTTCTGGACACAGAAAATGTTCGACTGCTGCCCTGGCCAGCACATTCTCGAGATCTGTCACCAACTGAAAACGTCTGGTCAATGGTGGCCAAGCAACTGCCTCGTCAAAAAAATGGTTCAAATGGCTTTGAGTACTATGGGACTTAACATCTGTGGTCATCAGTCCCCTAGAACTTAGAACTACTTAAACCTAACTAACCTAAGGACATCAAACACATCCATGGCCGGGGCAGGATTCGAACCTGCGACCGTAGCGGTCACCCGGTTCCAAACTGAAGCGCTTAGAACCGCACGGCCACAGCGGCCGGGTAACTGCCTCGTCACAATACGCCAGTCACTATTCGTGATGAACTGTGGTATCGTGTTGAAGCTGCATGGGCGGCTGTACCTGTACACGCCATCCAAGCTCCGTTTGATTCAATGCCCAGGCTTATCAAGGCCGGTACTACGGCCAGAGTTGGTTGTTCTGAGTAGTGATTTCTCAGTATCTATGCACCCAAATTGCGTGAAAATGTACTCAGATGTCAGTTCTAGTGTAATATATTTGGCCAATGAATACCCGTTTATCATCTGCATTTCTTCCTGGTGTAGCAATTTTAATGGCCAGTAGTGTAGTTTGAATAAAGTACAAGGCATTATTTATTTTTTAGATCGTAGTCCTTCAATAAGCATGCGCGGAATTCCTGTACGTATCGGTGTTCCACATACAAGAACATCGTAGACAGTACGTATGCACAGCCTCTGTCCTTATCATTTTCAGCATATTCCATAGCTTGGAGAAGGAGATGAAGGAAGACCGTTGGAATTTTGTCGCTGACTAACAGTAAACAGCCGAGTACTCGCATTAATACCGTTTACTTATGAAGTTACTTTGACACGTGATAGTATCACTCGTAACTCACATTGGTGGTCTGACGGAAGCCCACATGACTTGCGGAGACACATTTTCAAGAATTTTAGTCTGTACTGTGTGTCGTGGTATGAGAGACAATCAGTTGATTAGGCCTCGCTCATGAACTCGACGTTGAGTGCCCATAGGCATCGAGTGCTCGTAGGCTCCGGTTAGGCCTGTTGCGTTTCTACATTGTTTCATGTGTCACGTTCTTGTAAACGGTCTTCCACCATTATTATCCGGTAGAAGTGGTCAGGTTTGTTGATCACCACGGTCCCTGGACCTTATCCCTTTAGATTTCTGGCTACAGGGCTGGCTGAAAGGCAAAGTCTGTGAAGAAAAAGTAAACAAAAGGTGAATTTAGCGTTTGGATTACGAATAGTAACGCCCTCATAAAATAACGCCGAGACGACCTCAGAGGAGTTAATGAAGCTTTGTCAGGAGAATTAGAGTGTGCGTTGATACCGGAGATGGACTTTATGAGAGTCAACTCTGAATCATTTAGTGGAGCGCATGTTGAAGAGGGGTGTTTACATCTCTAGAAGCGACGGTCATGGTGACTTAGAGCCTCGACCTCCGAAAAGTCGAGACGCGAAGCAGCGATCGGTCCGTACTCCGTATTCAAACGGCAGCCTGTGACGGCGATTTATGGCGCTTTGGTGTGTGGCGGAGGCAGCTTCAGCTTTTTTTTCGATTCCTCCTGGCTCAGTGCCCGCGGGCAGTAAACCACCATCACAGCTCACCTGTTGGGCTGCCGGAACCGCATGTTGTTCACACCGGCCGCACCTAGAGGAACAGTTATCACTTTCTTTATTATTTCACCTGCCTTCTGACTGATTTGGTGCAGCCCTACACAACATCCTTCCTGTACCAACCTCTTCGCCTCACACGCAAGGTACTTATTTATTTGTGAGATACGTTCCGATCTCCTTCCTCCCCTATAGTTTTACCCTCTAGAACGCCCTCTACAGCCTTGGAAATTGCTCGATATCGTAATGCATGTACTGTCGTGCTTTCTCTTGTTTGTGTCAGTTTCCTCGACGTATTCCTTTCCTCTGCAATCCGGCGGAGAGCCACAAACGTCATTGTGAGAAATAAGTTACTGTAAAGCATTTTGTGTGGTTGTGCCTTTACTCGCATGCTCGGTGATTAGCGACTGTAGTCAAGTCTGAAAATATACAATACTCTAAATTGTAAACCAAACGGTGAAATAATATCTGACAACCGTAAGCGTAAGCGGAAAAGGCCATGAAGGCTGTGGGGGCATCCAACGTTAAACTAGTATATGTACGCAGGGCGTTCAGAAAGTAATGGATCACAGTTTTTCGCTCTGCCAGTTTTGGTTCAAAAATATGGAGTTTGGTGTGGGACATCGTGGAGTATTCCCGCTTCAGCCCCTATAATTTCATTAAGTTCCAAACAGAGAGGTATCATTGAGTTTATTTTGGCGCAACACCAGAGCATGGCAGATATTAATCGGCACTAGCTGTATGTATGTGAAGACTTGGCAGTAAAGAAAAAGCACGATGAGTCGGTGGGCGAGGCATTTGTCATTGTCGCAACAAGGTCGCACAAACCCGTCCAGCCAGCCGTGTGCTGGCCGGCCGCACGTAGCTGCGACTCTTGCAATGTTGCAGCGTGCTTACACTCTCATTCGAGGTGATCAGCAGATCGGGTACCTCACCGCACAACTGGACGTCGCTGTTGGTAGTGCTGAAACACGTCCACCATTTGGGGTGCTCAGGTGAGAGTTCCACGCCGCATAACAGAGGACCTCAGAGAGCAACGAAGGATCGTGGGTGCAGAATTGCTTGCACATTACGAGGATGATCGTGACAGTTTTTTGTCGAATTTTATCACAGGCGATGAAATATGGGTTCATCACCTCGAACTAGAAGCGAAAGAACAATCCACAGAGTGGCGCTAATACTGCCTCTCCTCCGAAGGAAAAGTTCGAAGCCCCGTCGTCAGCGGGTAAAGTCACAGCGACGGTCTTCTGGAACTCTGTTTGATGTCCTCCAGCAACGTGTAGCAATCAACTCTGAAATGTATTGTGCTGCCCTCAGGAAACTGAAAAAACGACTCCTTCGTGTTCGTAGCCACAAAGTGCAAACGAAGTTTTCCTTCTTCATGACAACGCAAGGCATTACGTAAGTCTGCGCACCCGACAGGAGCTACAAAACTGCATTTGACTGTTCTCCCTTGCATATTCCGACATCTGTTCGGTCCCATAAAGGACGCTGTCCATGGGTAGCAGTAGGTGGATCATGGAGAGCTTACTAACGCAGCAAGACGTTGGCTCCGACGTCGATCGGTAGGGCGGGCTTGCAGGTCCTAAACGGAGATTGTGCCGAAAAACTGGGTTTTGCAACCCAAAGAGTGAGCAATAATATGGTTTATTAGAATCCCTAAAAAAACAACGTGCTTTTATAAAAGGAAGTGTTGCATTACGTGTTGAACGCCCCTCGTAGTATGTCATGGCATAGAATATTTTATGACATCACAGTTGAACTCTGCAGCCATTCTGTTGCTTTATGCGATGTTTTCTTATTTCTGTTGCAGGTGAGTGTCGCTGCTCGCCACCGCAACGTGCTGCTCTTCCTTTGTCTGCGACTCGTTTGGCTTCAGCAAGGTAAGCGAGCTCCAGCCGCAGACCGGACTAGCCGCGCTCCAGAGCCCTACAGGGTGCTGTTGCACGAGGCGGACGAGTGCTTACTGCTCTGGCCGGGACAGCCGACACCTCACTTGCCTGTCGACTCAGGACACTTCTTGTCGCGGAAATAATGACTGTCAGCTTTCTAAATCCAGGCACTACTAGCAATTACTGATATGAGTGCTGCACGGGCTCGATCATTAAAAACGCATGATAACAACAAGTGTGCTCTTTAAGTCTATTTCACTATAATTTAAGAATTAAATTTATCGCAGTAGTTAAATCTTAATGCTTGTTCACAATAGTATGGTCAGATTGGTGATGTAACATTGTAAGTAGATCAGTAGCGCCGGCCGAAGTGGCCGTGCGGTTAAAGGCGCTGCAGTCTGGAACCGCAAGACCGCTACGGTCGCAGGTTCGAATCCTGCCTCGGGCATGGATGTTTGTGATGTCCTTAGGTTAGTTAGGTTTAACTAGTTCTAAGTTCCAGGGGACTAATGACCTCAGCAGTTGAGTCCCATAGTGCTCAGAGCCATAGATCAGTAGTAAAATACAATATGTGATCCAAAGTATCCGGAGACGTGGCTGAAAGTGACTTACAAGTTCGTGGCGCCCTTAATCGGTAATGCTGGAATTCAATATGGTCTTGGCCCACCCTTAGCCTTGATGACAGCTTCCACTGTCGCAGGCCTACGTTCAATCAGGTGCTGGAAGGTTTCTTGGGAAATGGCAGCCCATTCTTCACAGAGTACTGCGCTGAGGAGAGGTATCGAAGTCGGTCGGTGGGGCATGGCCCGAAGTCGGCGTTCCATAACATCCCAAAGATGTGTATTGGATTCAGGTCAGGGCTCTGTGCAGGCCAGTCCATTACAGGGATGTTATTGCGTAACCACTCCGCCACAGGCCGTGAATTATGAACAGGTGCTCGATTGTGTTGAAAGATGCAATCGCCATCCCCGAATTGCTCTCCTACAATGGGAAGCAAGAAGGTGCTTGAAACATCAATGTGGGTCTGTACTGTGATAGTGACACGCAAAACAAGAGGTGCAAGTCCCCTCCATGAAAAACACGACCACACCATAACACCACCGTGTCCGAATTTTACTGTTGGCACTACTCACGCTGGCAGATGACGTTCGCCGGGCATTCGCCATACCCACACCCTGCCGTCGGATCGGCACATTGTTTTTCCACTGTTCAATCGTCCAATGATTACGCTCCTTCCACCAAGCGAGGCGTCGTTTGGCATTTACCAGCGTGATTTGTGGCTAATGAGCAGCCGCTCGACCGTGAAATCCAAGTTTTCTCACCTCCCGCCTAACTGTCATAGTACTTTCAGTGGATCCTGATACAGTTTGGAATTTCTGTGTGATGGTTTTGATAGATGTCTGCCTATTACACATTACGACGCTCTTCAACTGTCGGCGGTTCTGTCAGCCAACAGACGAGGTCGGCCCGTATGTTTTTGTACTGTACGTGTCCCTTCACGTTTCCACTTCACTATCACATTGGAAACAGTAGACCTAGGGATGTGTAGGAGTGCGGAAATCTCGTGTACAGACTTATGACACAAGTGACACCCAATCACCTGACCACGTTCGAAGTCCGTGAGTTCCACGGAACGCCTCATTCTGCTCTCTCACGACACGATGTCTAATGACTACTGAAGTGGCTGAGATGGAGTACCTGGCAGTAGGTGACAGCACAATGCATCTAATATGAAAGACGTATGTTTTTGGGGGTGTACGGGTACTTTTGATCACATGGTGTGTATCCTGAAGAGGTGGCCGTAAACATTACGACACACGTTGCAGCTTAATCACCAGATAGAAAAAATTGTAAAGCCAATATCACATAAACATTTTTGTATTTACAACAATCGGTTTCAACAGACTTCTTCAGGTGTTCAGAAGTTTTATTGCAAAACTTGTTCATTGTGATCACATAGTGTAGCTAAAGTAAATAATGGCCTAGTGTCCAATGTTTTCGCTTACTTGTGCAGGCAATTCATTATCTTAGGAGATCGGCTGCCACTTAACTTGGATAAAACACAAAACAACCAGTTATTTTGTACCGCACGTAGCCCAACCATTTCACTGAACATAATGTAACCATTCAATTCTTTTACGTGGCCGCAAAGAAGAAGAAAATGCTACTGCGTGAAGGTTGATCTGCGACAGAGCAACAAGTGCAAGAGTTGTGGAGGAAAAGGCAGAACTGACGTGGCACGCAGTGATTCGACAAACGATTTGGTGGATTATTTCTTGCAAAGAATTATATATAACACCTTATTTGTTTAAAAGATACCGTGGTATTTTAGTTGTGTAGCTGTTGTATATAATTATGTATAAAAGAAAGATTTAACGGAATGAGAATCAAAGTTGAAAATTGCGCCAAATCCGTATGCTAATGTATTTTTAATCTGCCGGATAGAACGTCTCAAAAACCGGTTACCTTTCTTAAAATATGCCTATGACCTTCTCTGAGCCAATTTCACTAGAAATGTTTTTTTGTCATAGTAGTTGTCTTCGAACACGTAAAATTGAAGACGGGTAAAAGTGGAATTATGTAGTTGGGTTTTCAAAGTTTCAAAACTATGAGAAATGTTAGTAAGTAAAGCAACGCTTTTTTTCCTCGGCCAGTTTGCGCTGAAAAAGTGCAAAATCTGTTGTGGGGCATCGTGGAATATTCAGCTTCAGGCTCGTAGTTTCAAGAAGTTCCGACACGTGTCGGCGCTATACGTAGTCTTCAAAAGGGCATCTCTAACGGAGGTGCGTACCATGCACAGAGTTGTCGCTGAGTTTCTTTTGGCGGAAAGCCATAGTATCGCAGCTGTTCATAGGATCTCTCAGAATTTATGAGATTTCAATCTTTCTCGGCGTATTCCACTGATGAATTCTTCTCGGGTTATCAGCCGAGTGGTGGTGTCGTCTTGTGGCAACGTTTCAATGAGTTTCGTACCGATCATCTTCATCAACTCTCAGAATGTCTGCGGGACCCGTAATTAGAAGAGGCGTCTGTCACCATGGTAACAAGGACGCGTTAAGTGTTCGACGTCCCGCGTGCTGGCCGACCGCACACAGCAATGTTGGAACGTGCGGACACTCTCCCCAAAAATACAGAATGACGTCTCCTTCTACGTGACGACGCAACGTCTCCCGTATGTCCTCGTACCCGACAGGAGCTCAGGAAACGTCAGCTGACTGCCTTCACGCACCCTACAGCCCGGATATCGCAGCTTCCGACCATGAAGAGCGTACTCCGCGGGTAGCAGTGCGTGGATGCTGGAGAGGTTACTGGTGGAGCAGGACGGCGGCTCCCACGTCGACAAGCAGAGTCGTTCCGTGCGAGCGTACTGGTCCTCCCAGTAAGGTGGCGTAAGGCCGCCGCATTGCACGGAGGTTATGTTGGAAAATAGGGTCACGCTGCCAAACGACTGGGGAATAGTACGTGAATAAAAGAAACCTGCTTTGAGAGAAAAAGAAATGTTTTGCGTTACTTATTGAATGCCCCTCGTACTTACCTCGTTTTTCCTAACAGGTCTGACGTACTTAGAACTTTAGTGACGTGAGCCTTGCTTTATTCTTCTCAGACGTATCGCACTGTCTACGCCTTGTTTTTTGAGTAACGTTAATAGACTGCCGAGAGCAGCGTGCGAGTCGGAAGGTAGCTGTGCAGCTCCGTTTCCCGTTCCGGCCGCCCTTCGCCCTTATCTGGGCCCCGGCCGGTGGTAACTGCGCCGCCCTTTGACCCGGCAGCGGACGGCCCGGCCCGGGCTGTCCCCGCGGAAGGACATTGACGGCCACAATGGGACGGAGCCATTGTCTGCCGCATTAATTCCCGCGAAACAAAGAGCGCCCGGCAGCGCCGCGCCCCCCCGTCCCTCGCCGCGGACTGCCGTTTAATAATTCATGCGGCCGTGGCTGCCGCCGCAGCTGCAGCGGGGGCGTGCTGGACACGGCCGCTGGAGGCTGCACTGGAAGCTGGCCGCCTTCTTAATTAAACGCGCCGAGGCGCTGATTAGCCGCCAATATTGACATTCCATTATGGCGCCTTGTCTGGAAACGGGCGGGCGCCAGGCGGTGTGTGCGGAGCTCGGCGGCGTCGGCGTCGGCGTCGGAAACACTTGCCAGGCGAATGGAGAGGAAAAGATGGCCATTCGTATTACGGGTCTCCCAAGTAGTAAAAAAAGATCGTAAGAAAAAGATTTTCACGGTATTGACTCGCATTCACTCTCTGCAACTGTAAAATTATCAGAGGTAAAACACGCTGAGCGAATTGTGCGTGAACGCATTCACGGTTGACGTTTACTTCTGTTAAAAGTGCTGGGCTGAGAGGTTACTGTCGATTAATGTATTCATTCGTTTCCTCAGCGTCTCAGGGCGACATCTTCAGAGATGAAAGACTGGAATCTCTGTATAATGCTAATGGAGTCCCTGATTTATACAGACATTATCAATTGTGGGGCTTTCTATAAAGCCAGTGACGGCCCTAAAATTTCGTGGCCTCTTTGAGTTTCATCTCTGAAGAAGCCCCCGCATAGATGATGAAAACATTTATAAGTCATTTTATGAGCTGAACACCGCCTCGAAAGGTTGTCCATTACTTGTGCAACCTCCAGGTTACGGATATAAGAATCGAAGGACAAGAGAAGAGGGGAGAGGGAAGCAGTAGTTCAGAAGAGAGTGAGGCACGGTTGTAGCCATCCCAGATGCTATTCCGCCTCTACTTTGAACTAACAGTAAAGGCTACTAACGAGACATTAGGACAGTGGATTAAGGCTCAAGAAGAAGAAACAAAAAAACATTTGGAATAGCAATCCAAGTCTCCAGATATGGCAAAGGATCAGTTGTATGGAATTAATAATGCCCTCAGAACAGGTTATAAGAAGATAAGCATCAGCAACACAACGTTACGCTTAGACATGAGGGCTGTTCGGAAAGTACGTTCCAATCGGTCGCGAAATTGGAATCACTGTCAAAACCCGATGAAATTTTGCACAAACGTGTTCGGTTGTGTTTCTAATGTACTCGTCGATCGCAGGGCGTCACTCTTTTCAATTCTGCGGGCACAGTGAGCAAGTAAAGATGCCCAGAAAATTATGTCTCTCGCCAAATATGAGGGCCTGGTGTGAGATTTCGCCTGATGTCGTACAACCCACATAACACAACTGCCACGCGTTTCGTTCTTCATGAAAATTCTCTGCCGCACTCTGCAGGGGCAATGAAGATGCTCCTGCGGCGTTTCCGATGGGAAGTGTTTACATCAGAGCCCGTAATTGTCTCGCTCTGAGTCTCATCTCTGTTCACATGAACCGCTGGCTGCGAAGGCAGCATTTTGGCACAGACAACGAGATGTAGAGGAGCCTAGAGAATTGGCAGGAAGCAGTGGCGTCTGCTGAAAAGCTGGTACAACACTACGACAGATGTCTAAGTCGGAGCGGCGACTATTTAAAGAAGTAGCTGTAACTTGCAGCTAATTATTGCAAATTAAACAGTTTTGATTTTCACAGTGGTTTTCATTTCGCGACAGATCGGAACTTGCTTTCCGAATATCCCTCGTATTTCATGGATGTGACTGTAACAAGCAGAACACCTCGATCACTGTACTCTAACAATACAGGAGAGTTTTTTCACCTCATTCTGTTTCAAGCGTGCTGCATCCTCCTCCTGTCACTCAACAACGGTATCTCCCTGTACACGACAGCGTCGTCAACACGCAGCTACAGACCGCTGTTCCCCTTGTCCGTCATATTATTTCCGTGCATGGAGAATAACAGAATTTCCTTGGAGCACTCATGACGAAACGATTGTCTCTGATGAACACGCGCCGTCCGGGAAAATGTACTGGTTTCTGTCTCTTAAAAAAAGTCGTAGAGCCACTCACATACATAGAAACTTAAAATGGCTCTGAGGACTGTGGGACTTAACATCTATGGTCATCAGTCCCCTAGAACTTAGAACTACTTAAACTTAACTAACCTAAGGACGTCACACAACACCCAGTCATCACGAGGCAGAGAACATAGAAACTTATTCCGTACGTTAAAAGTTCACAGTAATATACCGTGCCGAACGCGTCCCAGAAATACAGGAATGTGGAATTTGCCTATTGCCCGTTATCTGTGGTCCGCATACTATCATTGAGAAAAGGCGGAGCATAGCGATGACTTGTAAAGCCGACCTCATTTGTGGACAGTAGCTTTTCTGTCTCGAGGAATATCAAGCAAAATGTGGCTATACATAACCGTTATTTTTAGTTTTCCTCCTCAAAGCAAAACTAATTTAGTTCTCGTGTGAATCCACTCCCGAGCAAGCAACCTAATGTTGCTCGAGGGACACACTTCGAGCAACCTGCAGCGGCGCTGGGACCTAAGTTTCTCTTGAACATGGACGTGGAATTTAAATTCAGGTTTGGAAGGTTATCAATGATAATATTATCGAATAACATCGGAACAGAAGAAATGTATAGCGCAACTTGGATTCTGCCGATGGGACACAGGATAGGGCATCAGGGAATGAGCTGGACTGGTATCGAGAGCTACGTCACACCAGTCTTTGGACAAAAGAACAGAACGACATACAAGCAGAGGTCTCACTTATGGCGGACCCCTTTCTCAAAATGAGGCTTTGAATTTAGGTGAATGTTGTTTTTGATTGCCTCCAGTTCCAAGCGCTAAACTTCAGTAATTATGTAGTCCTTACTTGTCTCGAGTGAACTGCCGCAATAAGGCGCCTAAATAAAAATTCTCCCGAAAATTTAAGTAACCGATATAAAAGTCATTGGCCCTAGATTAAGCACTTGACTTCAAAAAAATTCCTCCGGACAGTCGCTGCTAACAAAACAACTGAACAAAAAAATGTTAATTCCAAGAATAAATGTTTGTGTATGAATGCATGGTTTCGCGGCGATATCAATTAATAAAATTTTCTCGGGCTTCTAGCCGGGTCAGGTGGTTAAAATCACACGAGCTTTCGACCGAGCTCTCCCCGGTCATTGTCAAGTGGTAAGACTGACTGCTGTGTCGCGTGGCCGCCTCGTTATATAGCCGCACTGCTGGCTGTGACGTCACTGGTGCTCTCTTCCTCGCCATGTGTGGTAATGTTTTCATCCCGCGTCCGACGCACCCGTCCCAGGCTGTGCTGAGCTGCAAACCGCCGTCCTTGTTGATGGTGTTTTCAGAGGTTTTTATTTCAATAGCTTCTTTTGTGACGCTATTCCTAAATCCCTTCGTCCTCATAACGACAGATGTTTCGTCGAATAGAATTCGGTGTCCATTTCCTGAGGCGTGTTCTGCCACGGCTGCTTTTTCTGGTTAGCGTAGGCTGTAACGGATCGTGCAGCCACGTCTCGATCCCTGAGTCGACAGATAGGGACGTTTGCAAGACAACAACCATCTGCACGAGCAGTTCGACGACGTTTGCAGCAGCATGGGCTGTCAGCTCAGAGACCATGGTGCGGTTACCCTTGACACTGCAACTCTCGTGTTCCGTCCGGCGTTGCTCCACAGTTTGGCCGACGTAGTAACAGCCACACTGACGTGGTGTCTTGTACACTCCAGGCGTTCTAAGCCCTAGATCGTCTTTCACAGTCCTCTTGAGCTGACGAATTTTTGCTGGGGGCCTGAACACCGATGAAATATTATATCTCTTCAGGAGCCGGCAAAAAATTTCCTGACACGGCACTACAGAACGGGAAAAACACAAGTTTCTTGCTTTCTTCTTCGGTGGTGTTCTCTTCACTGTTGGTGTATTTCTTGCGTGTCACACCAGATATAGCCTGTGACACCTGTCCGTGGCTGTACCCGTTTTCCCGGAAGACTTTTCGGAAGTGGCTCAGTTCCAGTGGCAGACTTTCAGCGTCTGAGACGATTTTAGTACGGTGGACAAGGGTATTCAGAACGCCCCGTTTTTGTGCCGTACGGTGGTGGCTGAGAGCGTGCAGCTACCGACCTGTGTGTGTGGATTTCCTGTAGACACTGTGGCTGAGGTGCGCATTGGTTTTGCGTCGAACGAGGACGTCAAGGAAGGGCAATGCACCATCTGTCTCCACTTTCGTCCTAAACTTGATGTGGCCGTGAATACTGTTCAGGTGTTCTAAAAATTCTCCCATGCTATATCACAAATCAGTTTTCGTCATTCGTGTGATAGCATTCCGCACTCGTAGCCAAAGCCACCTGTTCGTTTATTTTTCATGCCCTGCACGCGAGACCAGCGAAGTAAGGTGCTGTTTGTGACATTCTGCAGAGACTGTGTGAAAGAACTTGCTCCCCTCCTAGCATTAGTTAACTGTAGGTCGTTGGACCAACTTGGCGACTGGAAAAAAGCACAGGCGATGGCCGTTTTCGAGAAGGTCCGCAGGACAAATGCAATAGTTATAGGCCCATATCTTTGAAGTCAGTGTGTTGTAGAATTATGAAACATGTTTTACGTTCATGTATAACGACATTTTTGGAGAACGACAATCTCCTATATGAAAATCAACACAGATTCCGCAACAGAGACATTGCGAAATACAGCTAACTGTTTTACTCCGTAAGATCCGCGGCGCTGAGCAGGTCAGCGTTCAGGCTGATGCCGCGTTCCTCGTTTTGCATTTGACACACACCCAGCACTGGCGCTAAATGAAAAAAATACGAGTTTACCCACTATCGAACCAGATTTGCGACTGGATTCGAGATTTCCTTGCAGATACAGCTCAAGACGTCGTCGTTTTTTGCAGAACAAAATCGACAGTCCCGAGTACCCAAAGGAAGTGTGATAGGGCAGTTACTTTTTACAATCTATATAAATGATCTTGTAGAATGAGTCGGAAGGTGTTGAAGGCTGTTCGCAGATGATGCGGTTGCATGTGAGAAAGTAGCAACGCCGGAAGACGGTAACGATTTACAGAAGGGCCTACGGAGGACTGATGAATGGTGCAGGAACTGGCAGGTAACCGTGAACGTAAGTAAATGTAAAATATTGCGTATACATACGAAAAGGAATTCACTACTGTACAGCTACACCATTGTTGACAAGTTGGTGCAATTAGTAACCAGCGTAAAAGATCTTGGAGTTTCAATCCGGAGCGGCCTTAACTGGTATGACCACATGAAACAAACAGCAGAAAAAGCAGATGCCCTACTGAGATTGACAGGAAGAATCTTAAGCAAATATAATTCGTCCAGTGGCTTACAGGGCGCTCGTTTGACCGATTCTTGAATGCTGTTCATCAATCTGGGACCCTTGAATTTAGGATTGATAGAAGAGAAACGGAAGATTCACCGAAGAGCGGCGCATTTCGTTACGGGATCGTTGAGTCGTCGGAAGAGCGTTACAGAGACGCTCAACAAACTCCAGTGGTAGACATCACAAGTGAGGCGTCGTCTATCACGGAGACGTACACTGCCGAAATACCGAGAGAGCCGTACAACGTGTTGCTTCCTCCCACATATGTCTGGCGAAATGATCACGACAAGAAAATTTGATAAATTAGACCTACACTACTGGCCGTTAAAATTGCTACACTACGAAGATGACGTGACACAGACGCGAAATTTAACCGACAGGAAGGAGATGCTGTGATGTGCAAATGATTAGCTTTACAGAGCATTCACACAAGGTTGACGCCGGTGGCGACACATACAACGTGCTGACATGAGGAAAGTTTCCAACCGACTTCTCATACAAAAACAGCAGTTGAGCGGCGTTGCCTGGTGAAACGTTGTTGTGATGCCTCGTGGAAGGAGGAGAAATACGTACCATCACGTTTCCGACTTTGATAAAGGTCGGATTGTAGCCTATCGCTATTTCGGTTTATCGTATCGCGACATTGCTGCTCGCATTGGTCGAGATCCAATGAGTGTTAGCAGAATATGGAATCGGTGGATTCAGGAGGGTAATACGGAACGCCGTGCTGGATCCCAACGGCCTCGTATCACTAACAGTCGAGATGACAGGTGTGTTATCCGCATGGCTGTAACGGATCGTGCAGCCACGTCCCGATGGGGAAGTTTGCAAGACAACAACCATCTGCACGAACAGTTCGACGACGTTCGCAGCAGCATGGACTATCAGCTCGGAGACCATGGCTGCGGTTACCCCTGACGCTGCATCACAGACAGGAGCGGCTGCGATGGTGTACTCAACGACGAACCGAGTGCACGAATGGCAAAACGTCATTTTTTCGGATGAATCCAGGTTCTGTGTACAGCATCATGATGGTCGCATCCGTGTTTGGCGACATGGCTGTGAACGCACATTGGAAGCGTGTATTCGTCATCGCCATACTGGCGTTATCACCTGGCGTGATGATATGAGGTGCCATTGGTAACACGTCTCGGTGACCTCTTGTTCGCATTGACGGCACTTTGAACAGTGGACGTTACATTTCAGAAGTGTTACGGCCCGTAGCTCTACCCTTCATTCGATCCTTGCGAAACCCTACATTTCAGCAGGATAATGTACGACCGCATATTGCAGGTCCTGTACGGGCCTTTCTGGACAAAGAAAATGTTCGACTGCTGCTCTGGCCAGCACATTCTCCAGATCTCCCATCAATTGAAAACGTCTGGTCAATTGTGGCCGAGCAACTGGCTCGTCACAATACGCCAGTCACTACTCTTGATGAACTGTGGTATCGTGTTGAAGCTGCATGGGCAGCTGTAACTGTACACGCCATCCAAGCTCTGTTTGACTCAATGCCCAGGCGTATGAAGGCCGTTATTACAGCCAGAGGTGGTTGTTCTGGGTACTGATTTCTCAGGATCTATGCACCCAAATTGCGTGAAAATGTAATCACATGTCAGTTCTAGTATAATATATTTGTCCAATGAATACCCGTTTATCATCAGCATTTCTTCTTGTTGTAGCAATTTTAATGGCCAGTAGTGTAATACAGAGGCTTACCGACAACGATTCTTTCCACGTACCATTCGCGAGGGTAGCAGGGAAGCGGGGACCAGTTAGTGGTGCCAGAAGTACCCTCCGCCACTCACTGTCAGGTGTCTGCGGAGCGTCGATGTAGTTGAAGATGTAGAGGAACATCCGTACAGTAATTCCCTCAACGCAACTTCTTTCTGTGCTACTACGTCACCCGACCAACGTCATATGATGTGGTGAGTTTCGATTTAAGTGGGGTTGGAACTTGCAGGCTGTTCGCAGACGTGTACCTTTGATAGCCGCTGCTGTACGCCGAGCGTCCCGGTGCCTAGCAGTCATTACAGTGCGAGAGGTAGTAGCTACAGTGGCGCAGAGGTACACACACACACACACACACACACACACACACACTGGGGCCGGCTGTTCCATTTCCTGGCCATTAAGGCGCAGCGATTGGCGGAAAGGGCGCGAATCTGCGCAGGCCCGGCAGGCGCTGTCCGGCACATAATTAAGGGCTGAGCGGACCTCTTTTATTGCGCCCTTCCTCCAGATTTATAGGGGAGGGCGGCCTTATTAGACGCGGCTGATTTACGGGCGGGATGGGACGCAGTTATTAGCTGCGAGCGGCCGCTAATCAAGACCAGCTGACCCGCCTTGTTCCCTACCCTGACTAGCTGCCACCTGTTCTGCGTCGCGGACGGGGAATTCAAATTGCAGAAGAGCCCTTCGACAGTGTGGGAAGTGTGGGAAGATAAATTACTTTCGATTAGAAAATATAGATCGGAATCTGCTAGACTTCTGTTCCTGTAAGGATCTATATTATTGTCTACCGCTCATGTACTATCCATATAATGTTAACTCATTAAGGATGCGTCGTTAGAAATGAGAGAAGGCCGCGACGACCCTAATCTCCCGCAGTTAGTTAAATGCTTGAATAAATGCTGAAATGAAAGTACAACGCCATCTACTACATTTGGAGTGCTTTTGAAAGTGACACATTCTTGTAATACTCTCTAAGGCGAAAAAAGGAGAAAGAAACGAGGCACCACAAAGGAGTTATCCGAATGGGACGGAAATCGGTAGATGTGATGTGCATTTACAGAAAACAGTTGATAAAGATTTCAGAAAAATTGTAAAATTGGATGATGTATTCAAGAGGAGAAGCTTCACAAGTCGAGGAAGTCAGTAAGGAGTTGGTCCACCTCTGCCGCATATGCAAGCAGTTATCCGGCTTGGCACTGAGCGGTACAGTTGTTGGATGTCTTCCCGAGGGTACCGTGCCAAATTCTGCCCACTCGGCGCACTAGATCGTCAAGGTCTCGTGCTGGTTCGAGGGACCTTCTCCGTAGTGCTCAATTAGGGAGAGATGCGGCAAACTTGGAGGATAAGATAAGGTTTGGCATGGCCGAAGATCAGCAGGAGAAAGTCTATCAGTGTGCGGGCAGGCATTATCATGCTGAAATGAAAGCTTGCATTGGAGGGCAACAAAACGGAACGTCGAATAACGTCGCTGTGCTGTAAGAGTGCCACAGATGACGACCAGGGGATGCAGTTGTGGAAGGAAGTCGTATCGCAGTCCACAACTTTTGGTTGTCGGTCCGCACGGCAGCTGACAGCCAGGTTGGTACCCCACCGCTGTCCGGGCATCCCTAGACAGGTCTTGGACTACAAATCTCGTTGACTGCAATAGAGTTGTCTTCAGCCATGAGTCCCGCCGCAAACTGTGCCTCGATGACCAGCGAGTACGTATCTGGAGGCACCCCCGACAGTGGAAGGATACCAAATTGACTGTCGCCCGCCGTATGGCCCGACAACTGAGAGATATCTTCTGGGGTACCATTTCCTTCCATAGTACGACCTTTCTAGTTGCCATCCGCGCTCCCTCACAGCACACTGCAACATCAACAATACTCTACCAACCCCCCCCCCCCCCCCCCCTCGTTTTGTTGCTCTTCATGGCAAGCCATCCTTGGCTTACACGTACATTCCAGCAAGATAACGCCCGCCCGCCCGCACACAGTGGGGGTTTCTACTGCTTTTCTTCGTGCTTTCCAATCCCTACCTTGGACAGCAAGGTCGCCGGATCTCTCCACAATGGAGTACGTTTGGGACATTACGGGGAGGGCCCTCCAACCAGCCCGGCATTTTGGCGATCTAACGCGCCACTTGGACAGAATGTGGCTCGATATCCCTCAGGAGGACATCCCAGAGCTCAGTCAGTGCCAAGTCGAATAACTGCTTGCATGGGTACAGAGATGCACCAACTTGTTATTGAGTTGAAACTTCCTGGCAGATTAAAACTGTGTGCCCGACCGAGACTCGAACTCGGGACCTTTGCCTTTCGCGGGCAAGTGCTCTACCAACTGAGCTACCCAAGCACGACTCACGCCCGGTACTCACAGCTTTACTTCTGCCAGTACCTCGTCTCCTACCTTCCAAACTTGCCCGCGAAAGGCAAAGGTCCCGAGTTCGAGTCTCGGTCGGGCACACAGTTTTAATCTGCCAGGAAGTTTCATATCAGCGCACACTCGGCTGTAGAGTGAAATTCTCATTTTGTTATTGAGTTGTTCAAATTGTGAAGCTCTTCCCCTTGACTAAACCATCCAATTTTTTCTGAAATTGCACTCATTTGTCTCTCTGCACATGTACATCACATCTTATATATGAATATACAGCCTACAGTTGCAGGTTAACTTTATCGTTTACCTAGGTTTCAACGTTAGTAATGACGTCTTCTTCAGAACATAAAATATTATTTAAATGTTTGCCTACAACAGGCCATGTCCTAAGTCAACTTCATAAAACTTGATGCATAACGATAAGGTTTTGTCACTTCTAGATACGTGCGGTTCTAGGCGCTCAGTCCGGAACCGCGCGACTGCTACGGTCGCAGGTTCGAATCCTGCCTCGGGCATGGATGTGTGTCATGTCCTTAGGTTAGTTAAGTTTAAGTAGTTCTAAGTTCTGGGGGACTGATGACCACAGATGTTAAGTCCCATAGTGCTCAGAGCCATTTGAACCACTTCTAGATAACCAGCTGTAGAAAATTCACTTTAAGACTGTAGTCTCTAGTCACACGACGGGGCCCATACAACGGGCTTAAAGTGAATTTTCTACGGCTGGCTTACTAGAAGTGACAAAACCTTATGGTTATGCATCAAGTTTTACGAAGTTGACTTAGGACATGGCCTGTTTTAGGCCATGAAGAAGACGTCATTACTAACGTTGAAACCTAGGTAAACGATAAAGTTAATCTGCAACTGTAGGCTGTATATTCTTATATAAACAATATCAGTTGCTGTCGCTGCATAAAAATGTTAAAAGCATGACATCTACCGATTTCCTTACCATTCGGATAATTCTTTCGTGGTGCGTCGTTTTCTTCCTGTCTCTGTATTTCGACTACCAGCGTTCAGAAGCAGCTTCCCGATAAGATCTTCTCGCGCTTCCAGCAGCGTCGAGTGCCTATACGTCAGTGAGCCTTCCTCGCCCACTGTCAAATGCTGACTGTAGTGTGTTCGCTGGCCGCAGTACTGGATTTGACGCCATCACTGCTTGGTCCATCGCCATATAACGTGTAACGCGATCATTTTTTTCTGTTTTTGTTTTGGGCGTTACTGTGTAAACGACACGTCCGCAGCACTTGAAGGAGCCATGCGTAGTCGGTGGGCCTAAGGTTTCGGCAAACCGGTTGCAGTAACACGGCTGTCTGTGCATTGCGAGACGGACCAGGCCAAGCACCTCAAGCCAAGAAGGAACTCGTGCAGGGGAACCAAGCAGTTCTTACGTCTTATTACTCCGCACTTGGCTGGCTGCAACGCGTCGGCACAGCAAAACGTGATGTAAATGATCTGGTTGTCATATGAAATCTTAAAAGACCAAAGCCAAAAACAGTGATCATTGTTTCTGCATTTGGCCTTTAGCAATACAAGTAACAATCAGACCATTTCTATCATGACATAAGCAGAAGTGGGAAACCTAAAAGCCGCGCGGGATTAGCCGAGCGGTCTAAGGCGCTTCAGTCATGGACTGTGCGGTTGGTCCGCCGACGGAGGTTCGAGTCCTCCCTCGGGCGTGGGTGTGTGTGTTTCTCCATAGGATTATTTAGGTTAAGTAGTGTGTAAGGTTAGGGACTGATGACCTTAGCAGTTAAGTCCCATAAGATTTCAGACACATTTGAACATTTTTTTGAAACCTGAAGATGTTCTAGAAACGAAACCAGTCGTAGCACAGTCATTGTGAATAAGTGCCGGTAATATATATTATGCTCCCTGAGGGTGCCACCACTAAAGCTTACAGGACTGACGCAAGCCTTAACATGCTTTAAAGTACCTGTGTTTACGACTTTAGTTCGACGTTACTAGATAACAGCCTACAGACGATAACTAGCAGTATATACATACTTTTACACTGTCGCCAACTCGTAAACTTAAGGCCAACACCAATACAAGGAGACGAGGGCATGATATTTCCTATGAGGGAGCAAGTAAAATGCGAGACAAGAAATGAGGTTGCCGACGCTATTTCACGTATACTGATGAGCCTGAACATTATGGCCACCTGCCTAACAGCCGTTACGTCCACCTCTGGTACGGATAACAGTGGCGAGGCTTCGTGGCAGGGAAGCTGTGAGAGCTCGGCAGGCCGCTGGAGGCAGCTGGCACCACATCCGCACACACAAGTCGCCTAATTCCGGGGAGGGGAGCTGCGGGCTCTGACGCCAGGGCGGCCACATCCCAGATGCGTTCGATCGGGTTCAGATCCGGCGAGTTGGGCCGCCAGCGCATCAATTGGAACTCGCCACTGTGTCGCTCCTGACCTTGTGACGCAGTCGGGAAATATTATCGTCACGAAGAGGTGTACGTGGTCTGCGACCAGTGTGCGATACTCCTTGGCCGTCACGGTGCCTCGCACGAGCTCCACTGGACCCACGCATGCACACGTGAATGTTCTGCAGAATGGAGCGGCCGCCAGCTTGCCTCCGTCCCGCAGCACAGGTGTCAAGGAGCTGGTCCCCGGGAAGACGGATTCGCGGCGTCCCGTCAGCATGATGAAAATGTTATAGTGATTCATCAGGCCATGCACCGCCCTGCCACTGCCCCAACATGCAGTGCCAGTGGTAACGTGCCCGTTTCGGTCGTAGTTGCCGATACCGTGGTGTTAACATTGGCACATGCAAGGGTCGACGGCTGCGGACGCCCGTCTTTGCGTGTGTTCGGTGCGCTGTGTGTGTTCAGATACACTTGCACTCTGTCCAACACTGAAGTCTGCTGTTCGACAGTTCGCTGCCTGTCCTGTTTAACCAGTCTGGCTGGCCTACAACGTCCGTCATTAGTAGCGAGGGGCGGCCGCCCAACCCTACGACATCTGGACGTGGTTTAACCCTGGTTCCTCCACGTGTTGAAGACACTCACCTCGGCACTCCTACAGTATCCCACAACTTGTGTAGTTTCCGAAATGCTCGTGCCGAGCCTCCGGGCCACCACAATCTGCCCTCGGTCAAACTCACGTAGGTCGCGCGCCTTCTCCATCCCACATCCGTACAGCACGCTCAGCCATACTACTCGTGCATGTACCGTGCGTGTGTCTGACTAGTAGTCATTCCTTGCCAGGCGACGCTGCTATCGCCTGGACAGGTTTATATCGATAGTAGGTAGGTGGTCAATATTTTCCGGCTGATCGGTGGCTGCAAACATATGACAGTAACCCAGAATAGAGGTACAGACAAGAGACTCAAAAGAGGATGAGCTGTTGGAGGACACGAGCACTGACACCAGCACAGACAAGAACGCAAAACTAACACTGACCGAGATTCACTACAATCAAAATCATACCTCTGTAATTTAAATTTATGACTAATACAATGTAAACAACGTGGGTAGAAACAAAGTGATGTTAACTGTCTCATGGCCTGTGCCCGTGAGAAGGGATGTAAAACCTGTCCTAGAATATACTTAGATAGTAGGCTACGCTAAGAGCAAGAAGAGACACTCACTTTGCAGCGCTTTTCACTGTGAAGCATTTAGTTTTCAGAAAAATTTAGGTTTATTAGTATAACAACGCGTGTCTCTAGCTGCTACGCTCCAGAACTGCAAGGCCCGCAATTTCTCAGAGGCTCTCTTGTTTCTCCTCTTTACTGCGTGTTTCCTAGCGTCTACTATTCAGTCATCTTTAAAAGGTGACATTGAAGTTATTCCTTTTCTTCTCACACAATGTAACTTCTAGTAGAAAAAAATAAAAAAAACTTATTATCAAAGGCAGCTAACCACCCACTTGGTTTAATTAAAGAAGAAAAAAAAGAAGTACATGGGACTCTCACCCATCGACATTAAGATCAACGTGATAATCAGTCTCTTAGTAGTGGCAGAATGAGCATAGGTCGTCTAGCAGACGTTTGCCCACACCAAAGCAGTCTCCAAGGTCTTAAATAAGACGTGCAGGCTTATTAGTGGACGGCTATGGCGTACACGACTTGCCATGGTGTACCACCTGCCACATATTGGTCCCCCAGACATTCGACGTGGCGCGGCTGCCAGGGTGGAAAGAACAGGACCTGGTCACCAAAAGTGGCCTACTTTTCAATGATCGTGTACCAACCGTTCAAGATTGAGATCCAGGAAAAGCTTCATGAAAACCAGCAACTGCAAAGCCAAATTGGAAACGTGGAAAGCTCAAGCTGTAAATGATCCTCATTTGCCCCAGCCATCTGAAAATCTCCCTCCTGTCCACCAAGAGAACTGGAATACGTGGTGTGATATCAGTCGCCTACGCTCTGGAGTCAGAAGATCAGGATATAATCTCCAAAAATGAGAACTTACGGTTGTAACAACCATCCGCGGCTGTGGAGAAGCGCAGGCCGTGGGCCACTGCAGTTGCTCTGCTGTCCAGTACGATTTACTTCAGGAGGTCCCACATGCTCTCCAGGGGTCCATTTTTGGTCATCCGTGGTGTAATCTTCCATTGCACTCACTCCCAATGACGTTTAATATAAATAACTTGTTTTATGTACCTGTATTTTGCAATTTCTCGTTTGCGTTTCTCTGTATTGATACTTCTGGCACGAATACAAAACCTAGGCAGTGGGT
This sequence comes from Schistocerca serialis cubense, assembly GCF_023864345.2. Classification (NCBI taxonomy): domain Eukaryota; kingdom Metazoa; phylum Arthropoda; class Insecta; order Orthoptera; family Acrididae; genus Schistocerca; species Schistocerca serialis. The sequence continues at coordinate 1,283,988,807 of NC_064638.1, read as the reverse complement.
GAACGACCGCGATTGAAATTAGGTGAAGCAGCCCCAGGAAAGGGATGCGCGCACGAAGTGCCCGAGTTTGGGGCGGGAGAACCGCCTCCGACGAGAGCGTGCCTCAAGTTTAGCGGCGCCGTAATCTTTCGAGAGTGAGTGAGGCATTGTGGCGGAGTCGAGAATAGAGGCGTCTTTTGTGTTAAGTGCGAGTCGAGGAAAACAGCGCCCCACAAAGGCGCGCGGCCAGCCACAACACGGAGGCCGATGTTATTAAAAGCCGGCCCCGGGCCGACAAAGGCGGCGTCGTTATTAAAACGTCGCGGGTCGACACCTCATAAAGCCCGGACCTCGCAGGGCGTTTCATCCCGCCCCCGCCAGAGGGCTCTGCGGGGAGCGCCCGGACCGCTGGCCGCCGCATCACCGAAGACGAGAGAGAAACAAGTTGCGTAGGCAAATATGGCCGCCCTCGAAAGGGGAACGCACCGCGTTTATACAGGCCAGTATTCTGTGCGTGCAAGGTCTGAAGGCTGCCGGTTCTGAATGTGGCTTCACATTTCCAAGACATCGACGCCTTGTAAAAAGAATACGTTCCTATTGTACACATAACCATCTGTAAAATCTCCTTCTGTTTTCTTCCAGGTAAGTAGTACTTGTTTTAACCCTTGGAAGATACTGTATCATTTGCATAGTGTGACTGAATGCAAGTGCTTTTCGTATATAGATCCTACCTAAATTTGTTTTAAATTTGTGATTCTGGCTCGTGTTACATATTCATCCATGCTGTCCAAGGCGCCTTACGGTGTGCGGTGGATGGTATTTTCTGTACCAATGATACGTAGGAGGAATCAATGTAATTGGTTGACTCTTCTAGGAATGTACGCGTTTACATGTTATGACGTCAAGTTTGACGAGATAGTGTATATCTATATTGGGCACATTCATTCTGCTTTTTGGTATCCATAAAGCAATGGCACACTTTCGGATCGTTTGAAAATGGTGTGAAGCCGAAACTCATAAGTTGTAATAAAATCAATACAGTACTGTGGTCAAGACAAATAGCGTCACTGTTGTTCAACTTTACGTAACGTAGACGTAAAATTAACAGCGCGAAAATGAATTCACACATGGTTTGGTCCTTAGGAAAGGGTCCAGAATGTACAGTTGGATGGGTTATTAATCATTAAGTGTTTATCTCTTTGTTGGAAGGGTTCCGTGGGATCACACCTGTATGTCCCTAAACATGGTGTGTCTGGGAAAGGTCGTTGTGTTACAACATACCAAAAGTAAATGGAGATGTATTATAACGTGTCCTTCAGAAAGCACTCTGAATTTGAATCACTTAATATACTTTTGTTTGTCGATTATCCGCATAGTATCATTTCGGTTTCCTTGAACATTCCCATTGTTGTTTCAGTCTGAATTTCTCACATTCCTTAATTGTGTGTCTATAATTGGGATGTGTGTGCTAATAGCGAGTCACCCAGAGTCAAGCAGGAAATGTGATATGTCTTCGCGCAATTCTAGGACCCATTGAAGCACCGAATGAATCGACGGTTAGCAGACTTACTGCAAAGATCAGTGGCACGAATTCAACAGTGAATATTAAGGGTTCTGAACTTCCCCGTTCTGACCCATGTGTGCAAAACATTGCGGTGGTCGGTGACACTGTGGCTGTTAGTCCAGTGGAGTCAGTTCTTCGCCGCGCCCAAGTATTGACGTACTCTTCAGTACGGCGAATTCTCCGCTATGATCTCCAGACCACCTTACTGAAGTCAGCGAAGCACCTGAAGGAGGTCGATCTTGAGAAAAGGAGATATTTTGTTGACTGGCTTCTGATAAGAGGACAGGAAGACGACTTTTTTGCGAGCAACATCATCTTTAGTGACAAGGCCCTCTTTAGCTTCAATTGATTTGTAAATAAGCGGAACTGCCGTATCTTGGGGTCAAAAAATTCTTGCATGAGTCGAGAGAGGATGTACAGCGACAGTGAGTTCGGTGTGGCTTTTGGGTGGCCAGCATCTCCAGCCTTACTTTTCGAAGATGAGGAGGCCAAGCAGTGACAGTTAATAGAAATAAATATCCTGCGACGATAAGAGATTTTTTGTGGCATCATTCAAATGGAACCGACGTTCGAGAGCCATCTGTCACACTTCCCGTGTTACAATTGAGTTGCTCCATGAACCGTTTCCGGATCGCCTCATCTGCGTAATAGTGACAAGTAATGAGCATCAGTGTAATGTCTTGCAAGGAGTACCAGTGTAATGTCTTGCAAGGCGTGACTATTGGGAGGGCGTAAGTAGATTTGGTTCTGTGTAATGAGGTACTCTCCCAGCTCGCTTCTTCCAGTTTTCCTTGGAAAGACGCTTGTGACCTTTGGTCGCCAGTAGGCCAGTAGGCACGGTGAAAGAAGATTCAGAATTAGTTATTTATTTCCATAAAAATACAGATAGCGTCTTGACTCGTGGTTAGCATCGTCTGTCAATGTCCACCGAGGATTCGCGTCGTAACCGGTCTTCAAGTCGCTCAAGGCAGCTGACGCCGCACACTTCTTTCCAGCCTGCTGCTGCGCTGGCACAGGTTGTTCTACGACACCGCGGCGGTGTGTGACGGCGGCGCGTGCCTCGAACTCACACACGTCGATTCGGGAGGTGCTCTGTCCCCTCCCACTCACCACCGACCTTCGTTATCCGCCGTACCGCGATGACGGTTGCCCTGTAGCCATGAAGTTGGACGATACCAGGTAGGCCCATTCAGTACGCCGGAATATCAGGAACGCTGGTGTGCTGAGCCTGGTGGGAAGGAAAAACCTCCAGGGCCTCCCATCCGCGACAGAGGGAGCCTGTGGTGTCTACTTCTGCGATTGGTGTTTATGGTGAGGTAGCAGTCTCTACCACTAGCGGTTGTTGTTGTCTGTAGCGTGCGGGAAATCTACAAGAGACTTGTGCCAGACGCCACTTCGCTGCAATCGAGGAATCGAGTGCGAACTTCATGTACATTATCGACCCGTTTGACCGACTGCCTTGTGAGCTAAACTGCAGGAGTCTTCATGGAGCGAAGTAGTGGCTAATTTACACGACACCATTCGTCATGACCGCATAGGGCGTGCTATTACGAAGGTATCAGCAGTTTTCCTTCTGCCGTACTTGCTTAACGAGCTTGTTGTAGTATAGAACGGTTTCCGTAAAAGCATTCTGCTGAAGATTGCTACCTGGCTCGCCAGAAGGGCCGATGTTGTCTTTCGCCCTGAACCGGTCTCGATGGCGAAATGTCTTCATCGTGACCGCCGCGTGTCGACATTGCCGTATTATAACGATGTAGCTTCGCTCTGGGAATGAAAATTTTACCCGTTTTACTGCCGTATACAAGGTAGGCATGCAAGAGTCCTTTAACCACTTTGGAGTTATCTTAAAGCATTGTCTGCTTCCGTAGCTGTGTAGCCAGTGCAGCTGAGTCATGCGGGGGACCCGGGTTCGAATCCTGGAGCTGCCAGAGCTTTTCCCTTAGTGGGAGAGGGGGCTGATGCTGCGTGATGTGGGCCTCGTGAGGCCACCTGACCGACCAGGAGGGGTTACAAAGTCGAGGAGCCCGGCAGCCGTCGGGAGAGCGCTGTGCCGAACACGAGCCCCCCTATAAGCAATACGTCTGCAGCTTGTGGTCTAATGGTTAGCTTGCTGCCTCTGGTTCACGGGGTCCCAAGTTCGATTCTTGTCCGCGTCGGCGATTTTCGCCGCGCGGGATTAGCCGAGCGGTCTAGGGCGCTGCAGTCATGGACTGCGAGGCTGGTCCCAGCGGAGGTTCGAATCCTCCCTCGGGCATGGGTGTGTGTGTTTGTCCTAGGATAATTAAGGTTAAGTAGTGTGTAAGCTTAGGGACTGATGACCTTACAAGTTAAGTCCCGTAAGATTTCAGACACATTTGAACGTTTTTTGGGGGGATTTTCTCCACCTGGGGACTGAGTGTTTGTGTAGTCCTCATCATTTCACCATCATTCGGGAAAATGGCGAGTCTGGACAGCGAAAAGATAGGAAATTTGTACGGGCGCTGATAACCAAGCCACTGAACGTCCCACAAAGAAACTTCATCATCATCAACTATACCGCATTCTATGACGCCATTGGCAAAGGATGACACGGTGGTTAGTCATGACCGATTGGTCCGTCTGTGACCAGAGGGTGGAACTTTACATCTTAAATCATTGCTGTATACCAATAACCCCCAACCATTCTGCGAGGTACGGGAGGAAATTCGCCTTGTTGTTGGCAAAATGTAAGTGGAGTCGTCATGCAAGTCATAACGAATTTCACGAACAGAGTACTTGCATGCCTGTCGATATGTCTGCGTAAGCAAAAGAAATTAACGATCAGAGTCCGAAAGCAATTTATTGGACTGTTCAATTAACCAAAACAAATTATCCAAGTATAACACCAACACAAAACAGTGATCCGTCTTCTAATCACAACTACATACAAGAATAATATAGAAAACAACTGAAATAATTTCCTACTAGTCTCCGCCAGAGACTTCTCCGATAGACCGAGCCTAATCCAGAGATCAGCGAGAAGATCCAAGTCGGGCTGCCGGGGAGACAGCTATCCACGTCTGCTGGCGGTTGATGAACTGCCGATGTGCGGCCGATCGCCAGCCTTTATAGCGCTTCTGCGGATGAGTACCTCGAAACTATTTTCCGTCAAGTGGTTTGACGTGTGAAAATAGTTCCGGGATCTGCAGCGACCTCTTCCTAATGTTTATGTGGGCCGGTAGTGGCCGCTTGTGGCCGCTGGTGTCTTTGCTGTGGTGTTGTTGTTGTGGTTGTTGTTGTGGCAGTTCATCAATATTGCCTGTCGGTTGTGTAGTGCTTCGGTGTGCCTGCGAGGCGGGCAACCCGCGGCTGCAGACTGTCAGTTTGGTTGCTGATACTCTAGGCGCCGGGATGTCTGGTGGAGAAGGCCACAGCACCTATGCAGTAGAGGAAGTCGTATGCCAGATATTATTTTCCATATATTTTGTTAATGTGTTTTGTAAAAATAAAGTCCTTAAGGTGATATATCAAAACTGGCGTCCTTTTTGAAACACCCTATGTCGTTGTTGTAGTCTTCAGTCCTGAGACTGGTTTGATGCAGCTCTCCATGCTACTCTATCCTGTGCAAGCTTCTTCATCTCCCAGTACCTACTGCAACCTACATCCTTCTGAATCTGCTTAGTGTATTCATCTCTTGGTCTCCCTCTACGATTTTTACCCTCCACGGTGCCCTCCAATGCTAAATTTGTGATCCCTTGATGCCTCAGAACATGTCCTACCAACCGATCCCTTCACCTAGTCAAGTTGTGCCACAAACTTCTCTTCCCCCCAATCCTGTTCAATACCTCCTCATTAGTTACGTGATCTACCCACCTTATCTTCAGCATTCTAGTGTAGCACCACATTTCGAAAGCTTCTATTCTCTTCTTGTCCAAACTAGTTATCGTCCATGTTTCACTTCCATACATGGCTACACTCCATACAAATACTTTCAGAAATGACTTCCTGACACTTAAATCTATACTCGATGTTAACAAATTTCTCTTCTTCAGAAACGATTTCCTTGCCATTACCAGTCTACATTTTATATCGTCTCTACTTCGACCATCATCGGTTATTTTACTCCCTAAATAGCAAAACTCCTTTACTACTTTAAGTGTCTCATTTCCTAATCTAATTCCCTCAGCATCACCCGACTTAATTCGACTACATTCCATTATCATCGTTTTGCTTTTGTTGATGTTCATCTTATATCCTCCTTTCAAGACACTGTCCATTCCGTTCAACTGCTCTTCCAAGTCCTTTGCTGTCTCTGACAGAATTACAATGTCATCAGCGAACCTCAAAGTTTTTACTTCTTCTCCATGAATTTTAATACCTACTCCGAATTTTTCTTTTGTTTCCTTCACTGCTTTCTCAATATACAGATTGAATAACATCTGGGAGAGGCTACAACCCCGTCTCACTCCTTTCCCAACCACTGCTTCCCTTTCATTCCCCTCGACTATTATAACTGCCATCTGGTTTCTGTACAAATTGTAAATAGCCTTTCGCTCCCTGTATTTTACCCCTGCCATCTTCAGAATCTGAAAGAGAGTATTCCAGTTAACATTGTCAAAAGCTTTCTCTAAGCCTACTAATGCTAGAAACGTAGGTTTGCCTTTTCATAATCTTTCTTCTGAGATAAGTCGTAAGGTTAGTATTGCCTCACGTGTTCCAACATTTCTATGGAATCCAAACTGATCTTCCCCGAGGTCCGCTTCTACCAGTTTTTCCATTCGTCTGTAAAGAATTCGCGTTAGTGTTTTGCAGCTGTGACTTATTAAACTGATAGTTCGGTAATTTTCACATCTGTCAACACCTGCTTTCTTTGGGATTGGAATTATTATATTCTTCTTGAAGTCTGAGGGTATTTCGCCTGTCTCATACATCTTGCTCACCAGATAGTAGAGTTTTGTCATGACTGGCTCTCCCAAGGCCATCAGTAGTTCTAATGGAATGTTGTCTACTCCGGGGGCCTTGTTTCGGCCCAGGTCTTTCAGTGCTCTGTCAAACTCTTCACGCAGTATAATATCTCCCATTCCGTCTTCATCTACATCCTCTTCCATTTCCATAATATTGTCCTCAAGTACATCGCCCTTGTATAAACCCTCTATATAATCCTTCCACCTTTCTGCCTTCCCTTCTTTGCTTAGAACTGGGTTGCCATCTGAGCTCTTGATATTCATACAAGTGGTTCTCTTCTCTCCAAAGGTCTCTTTAATTTTTCTGTAGGCAATATCTATCTTAACCCTAGTGAGACAAGCCTCTACATCCTTACATTTGTCCTCTAGCCATCCCTGCTTAGCCATTTTGCACTTCCTGTCGATATCATTTTTGAGACGTTTGTATTCCTTTTTGCCTGCTTCATTTACTGCATTTTTATATTTTCTCCTTTCATCAATTAAATTCGATATTTCCTCTGTTACCCAAGAGACACCCTATATTAAACGTGAAATAGAACACCCTATATTAAACGTGAAATAGTTATTAAAAGTTGATACCCGTATGACGGAAACCAACAAATGATGATGACTTAGTAATTTGTTGCGGTAATTCCACTGGTAAATGTATTACATTTCGTGATTTGCCGTGCGTCACTAGTGATGCTCCTAAGTAATTATGACGACGTTCATTACTATTATTTGTCTTTGTATCCGTTTTAAAAAGGGTTTTGGCAATTAATTATGTGGCGAACGCTGCTGGGAACAAGTCACGTAAAATGGAAAAGTGGACGGTGCAAAGTTAGGAAGAGTGCTGGCAGTGTTCGTGTGGGCGGCGTCCATTTTTCGGCAGCTCGGTGCTATTAGCGTCTGCGGCGCGGCACGTGGCGGGCCGCGCTAATCGCCGGGTCGCTAATTAAGCGGGCCATCAGCGAGGCGGGAAGTACTCGATAACGCGGGGGCCGCTCTCACTGTAGGGTAGGCTGCGGCGGACACGCAGAGGGCGCTGCGGGACCCCGCCGAGGAAGGCTTCTGACAGACAGCCGACGATGGCAGCGAGAGGCGCGGCACCGCCAATAGGCGTGCTCGGCGTTCTTAGGCTTCACATCTGTCACGTGCAATTGAGTCTCTTAGAGATGTACTACTTCAAAGGTTCTTAGAGGTCTGAGGTGTGTGGGGTTGATCTGTTATTCTGCGCAACGGATTAATCTGAGATGTACCCTTTTCCCTGTGGCTCCTGCAAGACGCAATTTCCACCCCCACACTACTACAGAAGTCAGACAGACGCTCCTAACGTTCTAAACAGAAATGCCTGAAAAACTTTCAGCAATGAATATCTTCTGGAGTCGTCCGCTGTAAGGAAATGACACAAAAATTCACAAAATTTCTTACGTAACTAGTGGGATACTTGGGTACTGGAGTAGTGCTAGTTCGTGTAAGAAAAACATGAAACTAACGAAAGTTATTATTTATTGTGCAAAAATTCTGAGAAATCACAATGACACTTTTAGTTATGAATTGAACAAGTTATATCCTGGTTCTTTTCGGAATGTGAAGCTACTTTTCAAGGATAGGATTCGCTAGTGAAATTTCTACACAAAGTTTAAGATGCTTGTTGCCTTGGCAGAATGGCTGAGAGGCGCGCCCACTCAACTTGAATAATTATCCTTTAGAATGTTGTTAGGTACGGTCGAGGCTGTCACGTGTTAAATGCAGTGAAGTGTACTGTTGTGGAGGAAATATGGGGCTCGCAATAGCTGTAGCGTGCAATACCATAAGCTGCGATGACTGCTGTCTGTGCTGCTCGTTGCTGATAAATAGGGTAACTCTAGTCCTATCTGGATTGACCTTCCCCAGTCAAACTCTCCCTATGCCTTGATGAAGACAAGGATTCCTATTCGCCCCTAGTCTAACTATTGGCGTGGTACACCGGTCAGATAACCAGTCCGTCCGCAGCTCGTGGTCGTGCAGTAGCGTTCTCACTTCCCGCACCCGGGTTCCTGGGTTCGACTCCCGGCGGGGTCAGGGATTTTCTCTGTCTCGTGATGACTGGGTGTTGTGTGATATCCTTAGGTTAGTTAGGTTTAAGTAGTTCTAAGTTCTAGGTGACTGATGACCATAGATGTAAAGTCCCATAGTGCTCACAGCCATTTGAACCATTTAGATAACCAGTCCACCGCGATGCCACTCAAAATTCGCTCGCAGGCGTTTAACTATAACTCTGTCCGTTCACACTGCACAACAAGTGTGTCGGCCAACACAGTGACCAAAGCTTAATCGCAAGCACTCTTAGAGTCGCCCTTCGATTCGCTCTCGACAGAGGTGCTCTCCCAGTGAAGTACTGAGGAGAGACTTGTTCCTCGCTCTTTCGAGTACACATATGAGCGCGCACGCTCTCGTTACGTGTTCTCGCTCCAAGAGCGACAACGGAACGGCGCCTCTCCACGCCAGACGTGAAGGGGTATATCTTTCGGTCTCTTCCATTATTCCTTCAGCTCAAGGCGTCAGAAATATCGTCTGCCAATCAGCATTGCTCTTCTAAAACGGGAGAATGACGTTTCGTTTAAGACGACCAAACCGGAAACTTGTAGCATTGGCGTTTAGCGCTTGCTGTCTCCCTGTGAAAATCTCTGAAACTGCGTGCTATGTGTTTTGAATGCGTAGGCTGGCCGCTCCCACACAATGTAGCGGAATTTGCTTTTAAGCCGAACACGGGGTCGTTCCCCCCTTTCTACTCGGGCCCACGCTGTCCGCTACGGGCGGTCACCGGCCGACATGGGCTGGGTCGTCCTCTGAAGGGCTTGGCGTCCCGCTGTGCGGCCTCTCTCCAGAACTAGAAGCCTCTGTGACCGTCGTGTCTGGAATGTATGCGTGCACGCCAGCCTCGAGTATTTCAACCACGGTGCGCTCACTTGTCAACTGCAAATCGTTTACATGATTTCGTACAACATTGACTTTATCTTATCGAGTTTGGGTTCGAATGAAGCGTCTTGATGTGCGGGACATGATTGTGAGGTCGGAATATGTAAGCAATGAAGGTCAGGAGACCACGACGTCTTACAAAGGTTTAAACACAAAAAAACACTGTAGTCAAAATTAATTATCTGAGTTACAAAAAATACTTAAGGGGGGTAGGATGTGAAGCGGGCCGACTTGGAGCAGGAGAGGCACCACAGGACATTTTAATTTACACTGTCTATACTTTTACAAATAAATTCATAAAACTTTGTGAGCATGGTCAGGAAGGATTCAGGATTCACACTCACAGCAGAGCAAGTCCAAAAACATAACAAAACAATTTTTTTTACATGTGAAATTTCATCATTTTTTCACTTGATACATCTAAATGATTACTCTGCAATTCACATTTAAGTGCTTGGCAGAGGGTTCATCGAACCACAATCATACTATCCCTCTACCATTCCACTCCCGAACAGCGCGCGGGAAAAGCGAGCACCTAAACCTTTCTGTTCGAGCTCTGATTTCTCTTATTATATTTTGACGATCATTCCTACCTATGTAGGTTGGGCTCAACAAAATATTTTCGCATTCGGAAGAGAAAGGTGGTGACTGAAATTTCGTAAATAGGTCTCGTCTTTGCTTTAATCACTTCCATCCCAACTCGCGTATCATATCTGCCACACTCTCTCCCCTATTACGTGATAATACAAAACGAGCTGCCCTTTTTTGCACCCTTTCGATGTCCTTCGTCAATCCCACCTGGTAAGGATCTCACACCGCGCAGCAATATTCTAATAGAGGACGAACGAATGTTGCGTAAGCTGTCACTTTAGCGGACTTGTTGCATCTTCTAAGTGCCCTGCCAATGAAACGCAACCTTTGGCTCGCCTTCCCCACAATATTATCTGTGTGGTCTTTCCAACTGAAGTTGTTCGTAATTTTAACACCCAGGTACTTAGTTGAATTGACAGCCTCGAGAATTGTACTATTTATGTAGTAATCGAATCCCAACGGATTTCTTTTGGAACTCATGTGGATCACCTCACACTTTTCGTTATTTAGCGTCAACTGCCACCTGCCACACCATACAGCAATTTTTTCTAAATCGCTTTGCAAATGATACTGGTCTTCGGATGACCTTACTAGACGGTAAATTACAGCATTATCTGCGAACAACCTAAGAGAATTGCTCAGATTGCCACCCATGTCATTTATATAGATCAGGAACAGCAGAGGTCCCAGGACGCTCCCCTGTGGAACGCCTGATATCACTTCGGTTTTACACGATGTTTTGCCGTCTATTACTAGGAACTGCGACCTTCCGGACAGGAAATCACGAATCCAGTCGCACAACTGAGACGATACCCCATAGGCCCGCAGCTTGATTAGAAGTCGCTTGTGAGGAACGGTGTCAAAAGCTTTTCGGAAATCTAGAAATACGGAATCAACTTGAGATCCCCTGTCGATAGCGGCCATTACTTCGTGCGAATAAAGAGCTAGCTGCGTTGCACAAGAACGATGTTTTCTGAAACCGTGCTGATTACGTATCAATAGATCGTTCCCTTCGAGGTGATTCATAATGTTTGAATACAGTATATGCTCCAAATCCTACTGCAAACCGACGTCAATGATATAGGTCTGTAGTTCGATGGATTACTCCTACTACCCTTCTTAAACACTGGTACGACCTGCGCAATTTTCCAATATGCAGGTACAGATCTATCGGTGAGCGAGCGGTTGTATATGATTGCTAAGTAGGGAGCTATTGTATCAGCGTAATCTGAAAGTAACCTAATCGGTATACAATTTGGACCTGAAGACTTGCCCGTATCAAGAGATTTGAGTTGCTTCGCAACCCCTAAGGTTTCTACTTCTTAGAAACTCATGCTAGCAGTTATTCGTGTTAGCTGCATTTGTTGCTGCATTTGTTGCTGTAGGTACACTTTTCTTCATAAGTAAGAGTGATTCTTCGATGAATTTTGCACAGCATTCAAACCATACTTACAGGTGTATGAAACTCTAGAATTTCCCAAATCTGTTAAAAATTGTGGTAAAAAATTGAGATAATTAACTATAAAATTCGAGTTTTCTCTAAACACGAAGTTTAAAACGTAACAGCCTATTCATTTTTCCATCGATTAAATAAATTCTAGAGTTTCATACAGCTGTAAGTACGGTTTGTAAGCTGTGCAAAATTCATCGAAGAATCTCTCTTACTTATGAAGAAAAGTGTACCTATAGCAACAAATGCAGCCAACAGTAAGTGAAAAAAATCATGAAATCTCAAATTAAAAAAATATTATTTTTTCGTGTATTTTAACTTCCAGTGCTATGAGTGTGAATCCTGAATCCTTCCTGGTCATGCTGACAAAGTTTTATGAATTTATTTGTAAAAGTATAGACAGTGCAAATTAAAATGTCCTGTGGTGCCTCTCCTTCTTGAAGTCGGCCTGTTTCACGTCCTACCCCCCTTAAAAGATAATTTTTTGTCGAACAAAAGTTGTAGGCCTACTACTCATATTTCAAGATATTACACGCGTGAAAAAAAATTTAAAATATACGCCATATCTGGTGAATAATTTTTCAAAGACAATATTACACAGTCTGACGGATCAGTCAGTTTATTTCTACACGTAGAATTCAATATGTTTATTGCTGAAAATGCTGCATCACCTAGGTTAACTGATCTAAAACGGCGATAAAATGTGCGATGCTACTTCTACAGTGATAGGGTAGGCTTTTATAATCACTAATTCCCAAAAGTTATTTTCGTTGTATTCTGACTTTAAGGAAGTGTCGTTTTGAAATCGAGTTATTTCCTCCACAAGCTCAGTCTGACTACAAGTGAAAAGGGACTCATTTCACTCGAAACATCTTCAACATCCACTTTCTGGAAAGGTTGATGTTTGGAAGCTAGAACACGTCCCGTTGTCTTGAATTCTGGAAATAGGTTCTATTCTTCCCACTCAGCATGCAAGTGGTATGTTTTCCTGCTTTTAGCTGCACTCGTTCATCACAAATACGTTATTGAGTGAGAACTACAGCCTTGCGTCATGGACTTCTAGTTTCGATTGTTAGCACTCGCCACCGCTCTGGAGGCTTCGCTCCGTAGTAGTTTGGGGATGTCCGTTGCCAACTGTACAACATACTATTTTCCGGTGTCGATTGCGTTGTCGCTGAGCTGTGATGCTGCTGTGTTGTGTATTTGGTGCGCTATTTTGATCGCGATTGTTTCGTAAATGAGTGATGAGGCTGTTGTTTGACATGGAAATACAAACAGCATCTCCGTTTCGATGACACAAAGTAGTTAACTAATCATTAACGTCGTGCACATTATTGTTTCGAGGCAGTTCGAAATCTGAGGTTTCTACTGCGAGCCCTCTCGTCTCTGATCGCCATCCCCGCTTACAACGGGCCAAGTTCCAACTCGCAAGTAGTAACTTCATCTTCCAAGAGGAAAGGCTTGCTTAGCGCGAGCTTGGAAGACGGTGAAATGCAGATGGAGACGAAAGAGGCGGAAACAGTGTCGTCAGATTTACCGCCTACAAATACTGTGCGAAATAATCATTGTCAATAACTGGTAATTTTATAAAAACAGCTCATTTAAACAGATTTCGGAGAAAGTGGCGATAAACGTTCCAGTAGTTTTGGTCTGTTTTTAAAAGCTGCACCGTCAGAGCACCTGGTAGCAATACCTGCAGAGGATATATAATACAGCGAGGTGTCCGACGTGAGTTGAAATAGCGTAAAAGACAGTTTAATAAAGTCGAGACCGAACCTTGTAACGTAACAGTGAATGAACTCTTAGTCGCCGCGCGGGATAAGCCGAGCGGTCTTAGGCGCTGCAGTCATGGACTGTGCGGCTGGTCCCGGCGGCAGTTCGAGTCCTCCCTCGGGCATGGGTGTGTGTTATTAACTAAATCAATTAAATTGTTTCGTTGATTATTAATTAAATTAAAAATTAACTTATGTGACGTGTTTGTTGGAAGGCTGTTCGGCGCAGAGGAAAACAAGCCAACACACTGATGTGTGAACATAAATATCTGAACTTATACACGTTGCACCCTGTATCGTATTAGCGATGTTCAAAACGGTTCAAATGGCTCTGAGCAGTGTGGGGCTTAACTTCTGAGGTCATCAGTCCCCTACAACTTAGAACTACTTAAACCTAACTAACCTAAGGACATCACACACATCCATGCCCCAGGCAGGATTCGAACCTGCGACTTTAGCGGTCGCGCGGTTCCAGACTGTAGCGCCCAGAACCGCTCGGCCACCCAGGCCGGCTACTATTTTACAACTTAACAGAAAAATTGTAAGGAAGGTTGTGTAGCAAACACTATATTTAGGTGTTAGTGTTGTTCGGATTACAATGCTGTCGATCTAAGGCAATACTACATGTTGAAAAACATTTCTTCTTATACGGAAGAACATAATACATTTTGCCATTTGAGAACCTGATTCCATGATAATTAAATCGAAACCCTTAGCTGCCGACAAGTGTTGTTGATATACATGAATGCGGGCAGCTGAAACTGTATGCCCCGATGGGGACTCGAACCCGGGATCACCTGCTTACATGGAAGACGCTCTATCCATTTTTTTTCTTAATCTCATTATGCTCGTTTTAGTTCGTTGCATCTGCTCGGGGTGGACGTCGCAAGACACCCATTTCAGTTCGTCGTTGGTCTATTAACTCAGTTATTTTATTACACAGGGCAGCAAACCCTCTGACCGAACACGCTGAGCTACTGTGCCGGCTGCCCGTCTGAGCCACCGAGGGCACAGAGGGTGGTGCGACTGCAGGGACTTGTCGCTTGCACGCTTCCCGCGAGACCCACATTCCCAAATGTCCAAAACCTACATTAGTAGTGTTCCTAATAGCTATTTGCCCATTCACTCATTACTCGCGCCAGACTAAGCTGATGAGTCCCATAAAAGTTCGAGCAAAGTGTGCGCATTCACTTCATATAGATCCTGCTTCAATTTAGCCATCTGTTCGAAAAAATCTCTGTTCTGGCTGAACCTCAGCTCGCTGCAGCGTTAGGATATTGTGTGGCAACGAAGGCCCATTGATGCAGGTATTTGACGTTTCTGTGTGGAGATTGTCTGCGTCTCTGTTTACAGGATGTCCCAAGAGGAATGGTCGATATTCTGGAATATAACAGCAACGATCATTCGAAGCAAAGAAGTCTAATTACCATGGTCTCTAAAATTTAAATCTTAGGAGCTATGAGCATTTCTTAGTAGAAGAGATGTTTCACAGTAGCGACGATGAACTACTCGTAGCTCTTAAGGGTTGCATTTCGTAACCCATGTTTACTAGATTTTTGTGCTGCAAATGATCGTTGCTGTTACATGCCTGCATGTTGACCATTCCTGATGGGACACCTTGTGTGTCTGTCGGGGGCAGTCTCAAGACTCGCGTCCCGTCGCAGCCCTCGTACTGTTCAAAGCTGACATCGTGCACACGCATTGTTTCACCAGCGTACTAGCGATTCACGCCCATTTCACACACGAAAACTGCCATGATTCATCCGTAAATAGAAGCACAATGATAACGTGCACATATTAAATTAAACACACGAAAGCAAATGCACCAGCCATGTCGGCATGTCAACAACCGTCTTCACTGTCGTCGCCGACGCTGCCCTTCGCTTGTCCAGTCACCGCAGTATTTCTCACACTGAAGATACACGACCACTGATGTAAGTATTTGTAATTTTTTAATATAATAGTACAAAAATGTATGTATGTTCCACATCTCTTAAACCAGTGGATAGATTTCTACCAAACGTGCTACACACATCTCAGTCAGACAACAATCGCTGTTGGCGTAAGAGCCACCTACCTATCATAATTACGGGGATGTGACGCTATAAACAATGAGATGCCTGAAAAACGGGCGCATCATGCAGGATCTTTAAATGTATTACATCTATAGCACACACTCTGTTCGCAATAAATTCCGCAGAGAGTATCCACAAATGCTGCTAAATGTATCTACAAAATTACACACATCAACAGAGTTTTGCCTCACCTCGGTTCCGAGAGTTCCGCAACCTGAACAGAAACTTGGAATAGAGATCAACATAAACATCGTTTCCGCCCTTTTCATTGCTCATGAAAACCACACATTACATGAAACTTCCTGGCAGATTAAAACTGTGTGCCCGACCGAGACTCGAACTCGGGACCTTTGCCTTTCGCGGGCAAGTGCTCTACCAACTGAGCTACCGAAGCACGACTCACGCCCGGTACTCACAGCTTTACTTCTGCCAGTACCTCGTCTCCTACCTTCCAAACTTTACAGAAGCTCTTCTGCGAACCTTGCAGAACTAGCACTCCTGAAAGAAAGGATACTGCGGAGACATGGCTTAGCCACAGCCTGGGGGAAGTTTCCAGAATGAGATTTTCACTCTGCAGCGGAGTGTGCGCTGATATGAAACTTCCTGGCAGATTAAAACTGTGTGCCCGACCGAGACTCGAACTCGGGACCTTTGCCTTTCGCGGGCAAGTGCTCTACCAACTGAGCTACCGAAGCACGACTCACGCCCACTACTCACAGCTTAACTTCTGCCAGTACCTCGTCTCCTACCTTCCAAACTTTACAGAAGCTCTTCTGCGAACCTTGCAGAACTAGCACTCCTGAAAGAAAGGATACTGCGGAGACGTGGCTAAGCCACAGCCTGGGGGATGTTTCCAGAATGAGATTTTCACTCTGCAGCGGAGTGTGCGCTGATATGAAACTTCCTGGCAGATTAAAACCGTGTGCCCGACCGAGACTCGAACTCGGGACCTTTGCCTTTCGCGGGCAAGTGCTCTACCAACTGAGCTACCGAAGCACGACTCACGCCCGGTACTCACAGCTTTACTTCTGCCAGTACCTCATCTCCTACCTTCCAAACTTTACAGAAGCTCTTCTGCGAACCTTGCAGAACTAGCACTCCTGAAAGAAAGGATACTGCGGAGACGTGGCTAAGCCACAGCCTGGGGGATGTTTCCAGAATGAGATCTTCACTCTGCAGCGGAGTGTGCGCTGATATGAAACTTCCTTGCAGATTAAAACTGGTTGGTAGAGCACTTGCCCGCGAAAGGCAAAGGTCCCGAGTTCGAGTCTCGGTCGGGCACACAGTTTTAATCTGCCAGGAAGTTTCATATCAGCGCACACTCCGCTGCAGAGTGAAAATCTCATTCACACATTTCATGTTGTACGACCATACAGCGAGACCTTCAGAGGTGGTGGTCCAGATTGCTGTACACACCGGTACCTCTAATACCCAGTAGCACGTCCTCTTGCTTTGATGCATGCCTGTCTTCGTCGTGGCATACTATCCACAAGTTCATCAAGGCACTGTTGGTCCAGATTGTCCCACTACTCAACGGCGACTCGGCGTAGATCCCTCAGAGTGGCTGGTGGGTCACGTCGTCCACAAACAGCCCTTTCCAATCACTCCCAGGTATGTTCGATAGCATTCATGTCTGCAGAACATGCTGGCCAATCTAGTCGAGCGATGTCGTTATCCTGAAGGAAGTCATTCACAAGATGTGCGCGATGCGAGAAGCGAACTGTCGTCCATGTAGACGAATGCCTCGCCAATATGCTGCCGATATGATTGTACTATCGGTCGGAGGATGGCATTCACGTATGGTACAACCGTTACGGCGCCGTCCATGACAACCAGCGGCGTACGTCGGCTCCACTTAATGCCACCTCAAGACATCGGGGAACGTCCATCTTGCTGCACTAGCTGGGCAGTGTGTCTGAGGCGTTCAGCGTGACCGGGTTGCCTCCAAAGACGTCTCCGACGATTGTCTGGTTGAAGGTATATGCGACACTCATCGGTGAAGAGAGCGTGATGCCAATCCTGAGCGGTCCATTCCTCATGTTGTTCGGCCTATCTGTACCACGCTGCATGGTGTCGTGGTTCTAAAGATAGACCTCGCCATGGACGTCGGGAGTGAAGTTGAGCATCATGCAGCGTATTACGCACAGTTTGAGTCGTAAAACGTCGTCCTGTAGCTGCACGAAAAGCGTTATTCAACATTGTGGCGTTGTTGTCAGGGTTCCTCCGAGCCATAATCCGTAGGTAGCGGTCATCCACTGCAGTAGTAGCCCTTGGGCGGCTTGAGCCAGTTATGTTATCGACAGTACCTGTCTCTCTGTATCTTCTCCATGTCCGAACTACATCGCTTTGGTTCACTCCGAGACGCCTGGACACTTCCCTTGTTGAGAGCCATTCCTGGCACAAAGTAACAATGCGAACGACATCGAACCGCGGCATTGACCGTCTAGGTGTGGTTGAACTACAGACGAGCCGTGTACCTCCTTCCTGGTGGAATGACTGGAACTGATCAGCTGTCGGACCCCTCCGTCTAATAGGCGCTGCTCGTGCATGGTTGTTTACTTCTTTGGGCGGGTTTAGTGATATCTCTGAACAGTCAGAGGGACTGTGTCTGTGATACAATATCCGCAGTCAACGTCTGTCTCCAGGAGTTTTCGGAAGCGGGGAGATGCAAGACTTTTCTTTGATTGTATTATATTTGAAATAAAAAAATATAACTCGTGGTAACTTATGTAATCAGTGTTACAGTTTTACGAAATAGTGATGGTGTGATGGTGATGGTGATCTTTTGAGACCCAAACATTATTAAACCCTTTTTTTATCCTTAAGAAAATTTTGTTTAAGCCCTCGGTGGGGGGGGGGGGGGGGGAATTTCCTCCAGATTGGGAACCACTAGTGTACGGTGTTCCGGATCGAACAAAGCGTGCTGTGTTTCGCGAGATGTCTGTTGTTTATAGCATCGGTGTTTGTTTTTATAGAGGGTATTTTCGTTCTTCAGAAACGTCACAGTTCCAGGCGCATCCGGGCAGTACGTAAAGAAACGGCCCCAAAATTCTCATTGAATAATGAAGGCAAGAAGCGTTTGAATCTCTACAGTCTGCTGCGAACGGGACGAGAATGGCCAACGTTGGAACCGCAGCGCCGGGTTTCCGGGCCCCCTACCTCTACGGTGGTCGCTGCGAGTTGGAACACTGCCCCGGGCTGATGGCGGCTTGTAGCCGCGGGTTTTTTGGGCCGGCCTCCCTCCTTCCCTCCCCCTCTTATTTTTTTGCGTCTCCCCCGCTGGCAGAGGCGCGACACGGCTTTGGTGGGCCGCCAGGGTGTGCCAACCGTGTCTCCACAGGCGGAGTCCGCTCTCCAAACGACTTACTCTACGGCGCCGCAAAAAAATAAAGGAGCGGTGGTTGGCAGCACTGTTAGCACCTTGTTCAGTGCCGAATGCTGCATTGGAACCCCGGAGACGAGCTGTGTGAATGTCATTCCAGATTAGTGTGTCACTGTGTGTCTCTAACTTAGCACTATCTTCAGTGAATTCCGAATTTCTAACAAGGAGACCACGCTGCAGTCGGATGTTTGTATATTTTTATATTTATGCTGTGGTCCAGAATTCAAATCTCAGTCCACAAAAACAGTTCGATGCAACTCTAAAAAATACCTGAGAAAATCGAATTTTAAATTTTCTGAGCGTGTTTTTCTCACTAAACTAGGATAGTTTTCCGCTTAACCACGTGATTCCGTGGTAGAATGGTTGCCTCCTACATAGGCGGCCTTGATTCGATTACCAGTCATCATAAATTTTTGAACAAAGATCCACGTTCTACGATCACTTTTGTGAAGCGTAAAATATCAAGAATGAAAAAATTGGTAGCTCTCGAGACTGGTAATCGCTGGTTCGATTCTCGTATCGGTTATTATTTTTTCGTTTGTTTTTTTTCTTTTCATTCAGTTCGAATATGTACGTCATTTAAAGTTATAAATAATCGGGCAAACGCTAGTTTAATTATCATTTTTATAACAACTGCAGGTGAGTTGAGAAGAAACACTATAAAAATGCAGCATTTGTGCGGTGTGCTCGATGCCGTGAAAATTATTTTTTTCTGTAGTTTTACGGACTCGTGTGAGACCAAGTGTGTGGTATAAAACAATGGATACAGTGCAAATGAAGAGTATCTGATTTTTCATTTTTGCCACAAAAATTTAATTTGTAAATAATAGTCTTTTATAAAAGATCATTAACGAAGAATTTGTATCTGCAATGAAAACTGGTATTTTGTGCGCAATGTGTAATTCGAAATAAGAAAACGTGCATGTTTCATAAACAATAGTAGACATATATTAGTTAGCAGATAAGTGATGAATTTTTTATTTAAATGTCGCAGGGATTCAAACTGACCGAAACGAAACTCGAGCCAGCAGTCTAGAGATTGCCAGTGTAGAGTGCTACCGAATTTTAGGCTTCACGTTTTTAAAAATTTGCGACGGTCGGGAACTGAACCCTGGCCACACTCATGACAGGCAAAGATTTTTCCACAGAGCCAAATAGCCTACCGAAAACTTTGCTTGCTTTTAAGAGTGAAAGACGCTCGAAAAACTGCAAAGTCAATTTTCTCGAGAATTTTTCAGTATACAAAACTACAAAAATCGGAAGTGCTGTGTGGTCTCCCCGCAAGTTCGTAGACTTCAACGGCTAGTGTCATTCGAATAAAGCTACGTTGGTTTTTAGGCCACGTTATTATGAAACCGTAAAAGAGCTATACCATAGACGTTTTTGCAGCTGTCCTCTTCTGGGTGATTGAGTACTAAATGTTGTGGATAGTCTTCATTATATACAGTCATATTTCAGCTATCATTTGACTACTACCAACATATTTTGGAATACCACTGGACACTCCTTTCTGCGTTATTCAGACTTGTTTTACCACACTGGAAGCTGTACTTGATCACTGTGTCATATGATGGTATGCTTTTGCCGTACACTTCCACCAATTCAGTGTGGATTGAGTTGTTGCTTCGTCCCCGTCAAATGCAAGAAATTTTCTCATGCTACTTCACTTTATCAATTGGAAGCGCCATTTTGGTTCGTCCAGTAGCGTCCTACGATAATACGGCCCGGAGATTTCAACGGGTACTGGGATTGGAGCCATGTGCCTGAAAGTAAAACTAATTCGTTACTTTAGTTTGTCGAGGTGATGACTGAAACTTAATGGCTACTTCTGGTAGGGGTGAATGAGTTTCTCTTCACTGTAACGGGTCTAGTAAATGTTAAACTTTCTGCATTGCAATTTTGATTGTATCCTGTTTACGTTCCAAACATGCATACGTGGCTATATTTTTGTTACATACGAAGACGGATGGTTTGAGAATGGACAAAATGTCCTAAACTGTTTGCTACCAATAAATGCAACTTACGACGGAATTCTAACCATTTACTTCAGTAAATAGAAAGTTGCGGTGCTACTTCACCCCAGTCCTTGAAAAAGGAGTGGATGATATTCATCGACGTATTAAACACACTCTGTATGAAACGATACATGAACTGATGTATTATTACGTTTATATATATTCGATGAATCGATGTTTTTCTTTATTTAGTGCATCGACTGCGCAAACCTACTTTCGTATCATCCATTTGGATTCCATTGGAACCGCTGTGCACAGCGACTGAGATGTAATTCAGACAGGAAGTAAGTCAGCCATCGCTTACGATTCAATCTTTATTTTACTGCAGATGTAGATTTCAGCTACAATATAGTTATCATCAGTGCGCTTGAAGTGACTCACATAGACTCAACAGCCATGTAAATGCACATGTTATTACACGACTTTAGCATGTACATCGCTTAATTCAAACTCGTATTATGTTGTGTTATCTTAAATTATTTTCATTGTCTTAGGGCAGGACACGCGGCACCCTAACATTCTTTCCTTTCTCTAATCTAAACCTATTCATCACTTCAGACGAGTAGTGTGTAACCAAAGAGAATATGATGGCAGTTGTTACCGATAACACAGCCAACAAGCTTGTAACAGTTAAATTAGCGTTCACTCAAAAGAAACACAGTCCTTATTTCGCGCAAACCTTAAATTTCGGGGCTCAGGGCGAAATGCACTAAAAGGCAAAAAATTTTTAAATTAAATCAACAGTACCTTGGCTTATACAGAGTTGTACTGCTGGTGACGAACTGCAAAAAGCTTCCACTGCTTTTGGAACAGTACTTACTACATGGTACAACGACTTTTAGAACTGCGGGTTCTTGGAAATGATATTGCTTTGACATCACACCGATGCCTCTTCAATGCTTAGTGAATCTGAAAAATTCATGAATCATTAGTTATCCAAGTACTGCGATATTAGAGGTGACCACAAAAGATATTTCTCGAACAAATATTGCACAAGAAGCAAAATCATACCCGTAGTCCGCTGCAAACTTTTCAAAATTATTTCAGCTTTCGTTGAAAAACCCGTGGCAGAAGAGACGCAGAAAATTGCTCTAAATGAACCAACCAGAATAATGAGTCCCATAGATCTTGTAACTGCTCGTGCCATTGCAAATACACTCCTGGAAATGGAAAAAAGAACACATTGACACCGGTGTGTCAGACCCACCATACTTGCTCCGGACACTGCGAGAGGGCTGAACAAGCAATGATCACACGCACGGCACAGCGGACACACCAGAAACCGCGGTGTTGGCCGTCGAATGGCGCTAGCTGCGCAGCATTTGTGCACCGCCGCCGTCAGTGTCAGCCAGTTTGCCGTGGCATACGGAGCTCCATCGCAGTCTTTAACATTGGTAGCATGCCGCGACAGCGTGGACGTGAACCGTATGTGCAGTTGACGGACTTTGAGCGAGGGCGTGTAGTGGGCATGCGGGAGGCCGGGTGGACGTACCGCCGAATTGCTCAACACGTGGGGCGTGAGGTCTCCACAGTACATCGATGTTGTCGCCAGTGGTCGGCGGAAGGTGCACGTGCCCGTCGACCTGGGACCGGACCGCAGCGACGCACGGATGCACGCCAAGACCGTAGGATCCTACGCAGTGCCGTAGGGGACCGCACCGCCACTTCCCAGCAAATTAGGGACACTGTTGCTCCTGGGGTATCGGCGAGGACCATTCGCAACCGTCTCCATGAAGCTGGGCTACGGTCCCGCACACCGTTAGGCCGTCTTCCGCTCACGCCCCAACATCGTGCAGCCCGCCTCCATTGGTGTCGCGACAGGCGTGAATGGAGGGACGAATGGAGACGTGTCGTCTTCAGCGATGAGAGTCGCTTCTGCCTTGGTGCCAATGATGGTCGTATGCGTGTTTGGCGCCGTGCAGGTGAGCGCCACAATCAGGACTGCATACGACCGAGGCACACAGGGCCAACACCCGGCATCATGGTGTGGGGAGCGATCTCCTACACTGGCCGTACACCACTGGTGATCGTCGAGGGGACACTGAATAGTGCACGGTACATCCAAACCGTCATCGAACCCATCGTTCTACCATTCCTAAACCGGCAAGGGAACTTGCTGTTCCAACAGGACAATGCACGTCCGCATGTATCCCGTGCCACCCAACGTGCTCTAGAAGGTGTAAATCTAACTACCCTGGCCAGCAAGATCTCCGGATCTGTCCCCCATTGAGCATGTTTGGGACTGGATGAAGCGTCGTCTCACGCGGTCTGCACGTCCAGCACGAACGCTGGTCCAACTGAGGAGCCAGGTGGAAATGGCATGGCAAGCCGTTCCACAGGACTACATCCAGCATCTCTACGATCGTCTCCATGGGAGAATAGCAGCCTGCATTGCTGCGAAAGGTGGATATACACTGTACTAGTGCCGACATTGTGCATGCTCTGTTGCCTGTGTCTATGTGCCTGTGGTTCTGTTAGTGTGATCATGTGATGTATCTGACCCCAGGAATGTGTCAATAATGTTTCCCCTTCCTGGGACAATGAATTCACGGTGTTCTTATTTCAATTTCCAGGAGTGTATTTTAGACTGCGCTTAAAAAGAACGTACTTAAACGATGCAGTAGCTTGTGAGAATGTTGTAGCAAAGATTAAAATTTCATGACTAGTTTGCGTCAAACCGAAGACATTGAACCCGACTCTGAGAAGTCCGAGTTTGTGAAGAGATAATTTCATTATGGAGGGGTGATTGTGCAGTGGGCTGTTACTGAGATGCTCTGGCAATTGATTGGTACGCAGTAGCGAATCGACAGCTTGTACACAGGGGTGGGGTCATCTTGCAGCGAAACGTCGACGCCGCGCAGCAGTTGCCTCGTGGCCCCTTTTTTATACTGATCAACCCGGGTATGTGGAGCTGCTTGTGGGCAAACACGCGCGACCCTTTCGACGATCCGTTGGACTGGTAAAAATAACAGATGCTACAAAATAATTAAAAGCTCCAACAGCATGAAACGGGAGAATGGCTGCAAGCTGCCGTTTGTTTGGCTGCCAGCGATCGCAGCGCATTGAGTCGCGTTTGTTCACCATGCAGCAGCTCCGCATGACAGAAGATCGCGTAGGATACAAGAGTGATATTCTCGCAAAATTCCGTCTGATATTCATCATAAAATACTTAGTCAGCTGAGGTGGTAAGTGTGCCACAGTCGTTTCTGGAGTAGCGCCATTGTAACTAGAAACTTAACAAAAATCCTCTTTTATTTCTCCTGGAATTTTATTGCTTTCTTAATGAAATCCACTACATCCCTGTTGAACAGTTCCAGATAGATATGCAGAATTTTTTCTAGTGCGTCCACAAATCTCCACCAAAAAAATTTAGCTGTAAAAAGAACGAAGTGCAATTATCAGTTTTCGGTTCGACAGGAAATATCGGCTAAGCGACTGGATCCAGCGGATGCAGCATCAGCACAGTGTGGTATTTCAGATGAACTTGCCTGATTCCATTGTTTTCGTTTTCGCGTCTTAGTCTGTGTACAAGTTGTAAATAACTTCTCACTCCCTGTATTTTAGCCTGCCTTCTTTCACAGTATAAAAAAGTATATTCCAGTCAACCTTGTCAAAAGCCTTCAAATGCTAAAAACGTGTACTTGCTTTTCTTAAGCCTATAGTGTTGGTTTCTCCAGAATACAAACTGATCTTCCCCGAGGTCGTCTCCTATCAGTTTCTCATTCTTCTGTAAATAATGCGTGTCAGTATTTTGCAACACTGACTTCTTAAACTGATGATACGGTGGTATTTACACTTGTCAGCACCTACATGATTTGGAACTGGAATCACTACATTCTTTCTGAAGTCTGAGGGTATTTTGCTTGTCCCTTATGACTTGCACGAGAGATGGAAAAGTGTTGCCACGGTATTTGAGGAGGTTTGTAGGCTATCCCGAACGTTATTCAATCTGTACTTTGAGAAAACGTGAAGGAAACTGAGCGCAAATTTGGAAAGTGAATTAGAGGGAGAAGAAACACAAACTTTATGTTTTGCCAGTGATATAGTAATTCTGTCAGAGATGGCAAAGGACTTGGAGCAGCAGTTGAGCACAAGAAATAGCGCCTTGCAAACAGATTAGAATGAACGTCAGCAAAAGTAAAACAAGGTTAACTGAATGTAGTCGAATTAAATCAGGCGATGTCGAGAGAATTAGATTAAGAAACTGGACACTACAGGTAGTAAATGAGTTTTGCTATTTGGGCAGCAAAATAACTGATGATGACCGAAGTAGAGAGGATATAAAATTCAGGCCGCATTTCTTAAAACGAAGGAATTTTCTAATATCTAACATAAACTTAAGAGGTAGGACGTCTTTTCTGAAGGTATTTATCAGGAGTGCATCCTTTTGTGGGTTGCTAGCTTGAACGGTTCACTACTCAGAGCGTTTTCCTATTTTAAGACCCCGAGTTCATTAAAAAAATAACGTGCCACTTATCAACAATAAATAATCGTTCATTTCTGCAACAATAACCATGTGAGACAGAGCTTAAATCAACTGAGTGGTATCACACGTTTGCGTAAACTTCTGATAATGCACGAAAAACAATTAAAGTTCCTGTAATACATGTCTAAAGTGCCGTAATTGTGGGCTAACGAAATATTGAGTGCAGATTACTCTCAAAATTAGCTTCAGAAAGGTTTTTAAAGTTTAGATTAAGTCGCCTAACTCAAAATATTCCAGGTACACAAGCTGAAAATATTTTAGAGTATTCCCTATCGACATGTGCGAGTATCAGAAATCCACATTGTAACCAGTTCCCCTGACATGAAGTTTTCAGGATCGCAAAGGTAAAAATATTTCAATGTGTCCACTATTGACACACGCGAAACTCAGAAGTCCAGACCCAAATACTTAGAAATATTTCCGATTCACTGGCGAGGTAACTTACTGACACACACACACACACACACACACACACACACACACACACACACACACTCACACTCACACACACGTATCTCGTACAGTATGTCCCATATCTCAGCCCCGATTGATGCACGAATACGGATAAAAAAGGCCACAGGCACTTAAACCTACCAGTGACGTGAGTCAAGTCAACACACTTCCGACTTCCGAAACGTACTAAAAGCTACAAATCAAATGTTATGCACGTATGTTATGTACAAATTTGTACGTAAATTTCTCTAGCTTTCTAGTGCTGCTCTTGGTTTTCCTCTGACTTAAATGTTTAGTCACAAATGTTATTTTTGCCCTTGTAAACGCTACTCTGCTTGCTTATGTTATCAATAACTATAAACAGTTCAACTAATTACACTCATACGTCCCTCATTATATCTACATAGCAACACTGCCACTACTTTCAAAGTACCGTATATTATTTTTAAGAAAATCCATGTTTTTGTGTGTGGCATGGATATTCTGGTCTGTAATTCAAAATAGGTAATATTTAAAAAGAATCCAATATTACATCTTAATAGTAATTACTGACACCTTTCATTGACACTAAATATGTAAGAATCACTTAAGGCGTTACCGAGCTGTTAATTTCTAAAGATCATTATATACACTGTGTCCGTTATTAAAGTTCCAGTTTAGAAACGCTGTAGATAGAGAACCACTGCTCATAATGCCGTCAAATTTGGACAGCGTGTTATTGACGCAGGGGGAAACGTCACTGAACAAAAAAAGAAAAAAAGAATTGACCAATAGGTGACGCTGAAAGCATAAGACTATGCGCACTAAGAGACATGCGACACAGGGCTTTTGCTCAGTTTGCGTCCGAAACACCAAACTGCCTCCATAAAGGATCGCGCGCTGCTTGTGAAGCTCTTGTACAAGAACGGTGAACGTGTGCCCGTAGCCCTACACAAGCTCCGAACACCGTAGGGTATGAAAAAAGGCATTGGTCCGACATTTGCTACGAGTCTAGAGAGAAGATGACTGAAAAATTCGAGAAGACTCTTTTGAAGTGCAAAGTGGCGGAGGGAACAAAGCAGTTGATCCGATGTCTGGCCACAGCAGTGCAGGCGTGCAGTGCTGGCGTGCAGTGCACGAGGAATCACCTCAATGTTGCACATGCGTGCGATCACGGTGCAAAAAATCCTATGAAGCATCCCGCATTGCTATCTATACAAAATTACCCATGTTCAGGAGTTGCTTTATGACCTACCAGCATGTCAAACGTTCGCTATGGAATTTATTGCTCGCGTGGAGGTGTATAACAAATGGCCATGGAACATTCTGTGGGCGGACGGTGACTACTTTTTACATCTTCACGGACATGTCAAATAAGGAGAACTGCAGAATATGGGCAACAGAAAATCTGCACGCACATCAATCGGCACCGCTACATCTGCAAAGGTGACTCTATGGTGCAGGCTGACAGCATGGTATTTTTTAGAGGAGATGACTCCTGCGGTCTCTGTTACCTGTACCGTCGCTGGTAAACGCGGTAAGAGTCTTCTGCGTACCAGACCTTCAGCAGCGTGAATGTGCGAGAAGCCGTTTTTATGCAAGATGGCGCTCCTCTGCACCGGCCGGCCGGAGTAGCCGTGCGGTTCTAGGCGCTTCAGTCTGGAGCCGAGCGACCGCTACGGTCGCAGGTTCGAATCCTGCCTCGGGCATGGATGTGTGTGATGTCCTTAGGTTAGTTAGGTTTAATTAGTTCTAAGTTCTAGGCGACTGATGACCTCAGAAGTTAAGTCGCATAGTGCTCAGAGCCATTTGAACCATTTTTTCCTCTCAACCTTGCACATCCGGTGAAGTGCCTGCTGCAGAGGCATTTCGGAAATACAAAATTATCAACCGTCATTCCTTACAGCCTGACCTCGAGGTCGTCTGACCTTCATCCGTGTGACTTCTAACTGCCCATTATCTGAAAGATATGTTTAGTGCTCCAGTTACGAAAGTAGCTGAACTGAAGGCAACGTATTCTGAACCTGCGCCCGGAGACACTCCGGGCTGTAATGGAAAATGCTGTTTCTCCATTTCAGGTTGTGGCAGAAAACCATGGACAGCATACTGAACATGTCTTGCGTCAGTCTCACAAAAAAACGATGTCATTTTGCATTTTATGTGGTTTTTGGGCCCAGGACAATAAGAATCGATTTTTTTTCCGTTCGATGTGGAACGACGTTGCCGTGGTGGATGGGCTTACCTAAGCAACAGTGCCAAAACTGTTGACTGCCGAACTTTGCAGTCATGCACATTAAACAGTACAGCTGGTGTAATGTGCAACTCAAACCGTAGCTATCGTATTGCGATTCATCTGTCACTTGCAGCCGATCCAATTTAGTAAGGGTTACAGCGCCACCTACTGGTAAAATTGTCTTCTTTTTTCATGACATTTCCTCCTATTTCAATAATATGCTGTTCAAATGCGACGTATTTCTGAGTAGTGGTTCTCTTTCTACAGCCTTTTGACACTGGAACTTTAATTATGCTCCCTGTATGATAGACATTTAACAATAAATAACTTAAAAAAGACACTTCGTATTGAGGGCGCGCTTTCACGCATGCGTTCGTCTTAATTTTGTTTCTGCACGGCCGACCCGCCTCCTCAGCTGTCAAAACACTTGAAAGGCTTAGCTGCGCCTGTTCCTAACCCCACAGTAGGACGCGCCTGTTTTCAAAGTTTCTCGTAACCATGTCCGGGATGTACCGTCTCAGTGTAGATTGGTATGGATTAACTAGCAGGTAGAGCTGTACCAAATCTTCTTCACAGTGAAGACCAAAACAGCAATAACATCTTACTCCAGAAACACAATCTACTCTTCTGTTGTAGGCACCCATCTTCCACTTTGCATAAAATTTTTCACCGAGCACCTGCAGATGGAGTAATACCTTCGAGATTCGTGGGTGAAGTAAGAACGTTTTAAATTTTTTTATTTTTCTCAGTTTCTGTCTCACAGTTTGGACGTTCAAAAATGTTTATTTGTGGTGACTAGTTTCGGACTGCATTGTCACTGTCAAACTGTAGCCATCGTTGCAAATGTTAACATACATTTCCACCAGTGCGAACATATACAATAGCCAGATCCAGTATTTTTACATGTGTAGAATGGTAGCGTCTAATGGTCGTAATTGTGACAAAGTGACGCAGGAATAAACTGACCGCCGGCCGCGGTGGTCTAGCGGTTCTAGGCGCTCAGTCCGGAACCGCGCGACTGCTACGGTCGCAGGTTCGAATCCTGCCTCGGGCATGGATGTGTGTGATGTCCTTAGGTTAGTTAGGTTTAAGTAGTTCTAAGTTCTAGGGGACTGATGACCACAAATGTTAAGTCCCATAGTGCTCAGAGCCATTTGAACCATTTGAATAAAGTGACCGTACTGCACATCAGCAGGAGCTCGGCGCAACTGCTGAATAGGATGTTGTTACAGTGTAGCCTAATGCTTCCTTTGCGTTCCTAATATCTATTTTTATTGCACTTGTTTGTTTGTTACATACACTCTTTATGTATCTGATCACAAAGATGTTAATGGTGTGTATTTTAGTTGTTTAGTTGTGCAGATACTTTTAGGTTCGTGTTCTTGTATATTCTTCGTGTAGTTACAGTTTCAGTTTTTTTATGTACTTCTGGTTTGCAGACGATCTGAGGGTGAAATTTCATCCTCGGTTCAGGAGCATAGGACAGCAGCTGATCGACGAAATGTAATAGTATAATGCTAACAACCATGATACTAATATTGTTTTGATTGAATTATCTCATTTTCAGAGTACTGAAGGACGATCTGTTTTAATTGTTAAAAACCATTCAAAGTCAGGATCGCACTTTCTTAATATTTATGATGACCGTCTTCAACAGGCATTGCTGTCATCTTCAGGTCTTTAACATCTTTCAGTTTTCAAGTGTGTTCATTTCACGTTGAACCGCACGCACAAGAAGTCAAATGGATAAAACTTAACGAACTTGTATAATGTGCTGAGTTTTATCCACTGGACTTCTTGTGCGTGAGGTTCAACATAAAATGAACATGCTTGACAACAAAAAGAAGTTAAAGACCTAAGATGACAGCAATGTCTGTTGAAGCCGGTCTTCTTAAATAAAAAAATGCGATCTTGACTTTTGAATGGTTTGTAACAATTTTTGATATTGTTTTATTAAGCACCCAGTTTCGACGTTCTAATCACGTCATATTCAGACCTGTTACATGAATGAGACTCAGTACCACTCGTGCACGTATAAGAGAAGGCACCAATCCTCCGTAGCTATCCGAGCTTCATGAGCACGTGTTGTTGTCGTCACAGGTGTGAAGAGCACACATGGTCATGAAGCTCGGATATCTACGGAACCAGATACGAGTATTGGTGCCCTGTCTTGTACATGCACGAGTGGTACTTCGTGTTATTCATGCGACTAACCTGAAGATGACGTGATTGGAACGTCGAAATCAATCGGCTAATAAAACATTAACAGTATAACGGCTGTTGGTTCAAATGGCTCTAAGCACTGTGGGACGTAACATCTGAGGGACTTAACACCTGAGGTCATCAGTCCCCTAGTCTTAGAACTACTTAAACCTAACTAACCTAAGGACATTATACCCATCCATGCACGAGCCAGGATTCGAACCTGCGACTGTAGCAGCAGCGCGGTTCAGGACTGAAGCGCCTAGAACCGATCGGTCGCAGCAGCCGGCTGTTGGTATAGTGTTGCTACAGTTAATCTGAGGATCGGTTCTATTCAAAGTCACTGGTTTATCATCTGGTGCCCTCGTATTTAGTGACCAATACAGCAACCGCGCAGGATCCAGTAACTTCACCAAGTAGTGAAAGCTTCCTCTTAAAGTACGTAGTTTGCTGTCAATAAAATTGTTCTGGGTTTGTGACAGCATTGTCATTATGACTGTGACAATGGCCGCGGAAGCCTACGTTTACACAGACTTACGTGATTTGCTATTCGAAACTCCGTGACGTCAGAACTAACCTCCGGATTTGGGCCCGCCTTACTTTGTGGTAAATTTTCCGTCGCGCTTTTTACCTTATTCAGGGTTACTGTTGGTACGACATTGTCCTCAGCAGTCGTCCGTGTTGTGACAAATTGCGGCGCCCGGGTCAGCGAGGTGACCTTTGTGTGGCTCCGCCGGCAGCCAGAAGAACAATGGCGGCTTAATCTGCGGCTCTGTTTGTTCCGGACCGACGGCCAAATCGGTTTCCGGCGCGGCCGTAATTTCCTCCGCTAATTATGCTCCCGTCTCCGGACTCGTCGCGGGACCGGCGCGGCTGCCTGCGCGAGACGTCGCCGCCCAACTTCTAGCGGGGGTGGAGGGGCCGAATAAAGGAAGTGTAAAAGTATCCGGCCAGGCGGCGCGGAAACGACAGGCGGAGTGGATGAGCAGCCAAACAAAGTCACCCCAACAACTCGCTCCCCAGCTGGAGTGATTTAAATCGAGCGAGCCGAGACGCGGGGGCAAGGCCGTCCAAATTCCCCTCCGGCCTTGCAGATTTAGCTCTCCCGTGGGTCGCTTAAGGCAATTTCCAGGACGGTTCCCAATCCTTGTTCGTGCTCCGGCTCATCAGTGGGACGTTAAAGCCCAACATATCCTCCTCTTTCTAATGTGAACTGACGAAGCGCAGCTATCGAATCGGTACATATGCGGCAACATGCGTGCATAAAAACAGGATTTTTCCGGTGCTCATACCTAGGGTTCTATTGGTGACAAAAAGGGTAAGGTCATATGTTCTAGGTACCCTGTTGACTACGGCCTATTGTGTACCCAACAGAAGGATCGATTTATTGTCAGTATCGTACAGCACAGGGTTAAAGTATGAATATTGTACACTTCCTCCTCCTTAGACACATGGAGCAAATGGGTTGGTTCTTTTTGCATTTGATGTGGTCCACGGTGAGTTTGATGGAACTTACCGAGGCACTATTAGCTCAAGGGTGGTTCCTCCGAAAACCCTACAAAAAGGGTTCTTTGTTATATTGTCCCCGTCACCAGCGGCCCAAAAGCTAGCCGAGGTTTGCAAGATGGCTATGCGCAACAAATGGCTGAAATTTCTCGAACAATATTGAAAATTTATCCTATTTTTACGCGTAAAATCCGGTAAGAAGCAAAATCTGAATAATAAATAACCGCAGAAAATTGCTGAAATTTTAACGCTATTTTACATAGGTATTTATCAAGAACAGCCATATCCCCGTTTTCAAAAATCTTTATCCGTTATCGAAAAAGTCACAAAAACTTGTTTTTTGGGTACCAAACCCCAGCCCCTGATACCGAGACGGCTATGGATAGCAAATGGCTGCAATTTTTACGTGTATCCTCTCCTCGAATATCCTTGAAAGTTTTCTTCACATCTTTAACCGCTTCCGAGACGCACAGTATCAAAGTTGCCCTACTCGTATACGTAAAATACGCACCAAAAATCCCGTCTAGTTTATAAAGTGACGTAGCACGGAGAAATATGCTGTAAAGTGGCCCCAGTATCATCTGGAGACGCCATGCTGTATTACTGAAGCACGTGTAAAATTCTTTTGCACGCAACATCGGAGCACTTTTAAAAATTTTGGCATCTGAACATGTCCACGCTTTTTTTCTGACAGCTACGAAGACACTGGCAGAGGCAAAGAAACTACTTAAACCTAACTAAGGGCATCACACACATCCACGCCCGAAGCAGGATTCGAACCTGCGACCGTAGCGGTGACGCGGTTCCAGACTGAAGCGCCTATAACCTCTCGGCCACAACGGTCGGCTACAGTAAGTGCAGATGCGAAAGAACTGAAAAGGATGAAGCAGCTAAAGTGAACACGAGGATTCATCTAGGCGCAGACAGATAGCTGCGGGCAAAAAGGAGAACTAGTATGAACAACTGGGAGCCAACTGTTCCTCTGCATTTCCGCGCTGTTACGCTGGCGCCGCTGCAGCTTCCAGTTCTACCGGAAGACGGATACGAGGAGTTGCTGGAGTGGAGTGCAGGGGAGAGGAATGGAGTGAACTCGGCGGAACGGGCGTGTTCCCCGGAGAGCCGGGCTACTGGCTGCTACACAGCCTCTGCGGGCCGGGTGTACCGCCGAGTGGGCTCGGCGCGTGCTGCCGTTTCGGAAATACGGCTCGTTAATGCCGCCCTTGTACGGCGTAATTAAAGATAATTGTACGCGAGCAGCGCCGCACTGTAATGGCGGTCGCGTCGCCAGCTCTACCGCAGTAAAACTCGAAATTGGCCGTATTCACTGTGAATGAGACAGAGATAGAGATGAGCCGCGCTAGTCGAGCTGTGGTGTGGCACACTGCTTTGTCGTTTCTCAGCTGTGGCGTCCCTCCCACGTCTAGATAGCCTAGGGACCTACGTGGCGCGGGGTAGTTCGTAGTGTTACAGTGGGGTGACGCCGTGTTGCATGTTGAGCACTTATGACTCTGGAGCGGCTCGTGTAGGAAGCTGTGGGCTCGGAACTCCAGTACCACAGCGAGCCGCGAGTCGACAGTGCTTACTCAACAACGCATTCCTTATTGTACAGTGCTTCGATACAGTACGTTGACAGCTGCGACCCAGGTGCTGTGCACAGTTAGTGTGCAGCAATGGACGTACGCTCAGCAAGTGGAATGCTGCGACAACATGTCAGTGACTGTCATCGACAGCAGCCTCGCAGATGCTAGGTGGGTAATTGTTCCAGCCAGCCGCCTGAGCCCCTCTGCGCTTGTGTGTACACCCCCCCCCCCCCCCCCACACACACACACACACAGGGTGGTCCATTTATCGTGACCGGGCCAAATATCTCACGAAATAAGCGTCAAACTAAAAAACTACAAAGAACGAAACTTGTCTAGCTTGAAGGGGGAAACCAGATGGCGCTATGGTGGGCCCGCTAGAGGGCGCTGCCATAGGTCAAACGCATATCCCCATTTTTTATTACATATTCGTGTAGTAAGTAAAGAAATATGAATGTTTTAGTTGGACCACTTTTTTCGCTTTCTGATAGATGGCGCTGTAATAGTCACAAACACATGGCTCACAATTTTAGAGGAACAGTTGGTAACAGGTAGCATTTTTAAATTAAAATACAGAACGTAGGTACGTCTGAACATTTTATTTCGGTTGTTCCAATGTGATACATGTACCTTTGTGAACTTATCATTTCTCAGAACGCATGCTGTTACGGCGTGATTACCTGTAAATATCACATTAATGCAATAAATGCTCAAAATGATGTCCGTCAACCTCAATGCATTTGGCAATACGTGTAACGCCGTTCCTCTCAACAGCGAGTAGTTCACCTTCCGTAAGGTTCGCACATGCATTGACAATGCGCTGACGCATGTTGTCAGGCGTTCTCGGTGGATCACGATAGCAAATATCCTTCAACTTTCCACACAGAAAGAAATCCGGGGACGTCAGATCCGGTGAACGTGCGAGCCATGGTATGATGCTCCGACGACCAATCACCCTGTCATGAAATGTGCTATTCAATACCGCTTCAAACGCACGCCAGCTATGTGCCGGACATCCATCATGCTGGAAGTACATCGCCATTCTGTCATGCAGTGAAACATCTTCTAGTAACATCGGTAGAACATTACATAGAAAATCAGCATACATTGCACCATTTAGATTGTCATCGATAAAATGGGGACCAATTACCCTTCGCCCATAATGCCGCACCAGACATTAACCTGCCAAGGTCGCTGATGTTCCACTTGTCGCAGCCATCGTGGATTTTCCGTTGTCCAATAGTGCATATTATGCCGGTTTACGTTACCGCTGTTGGTCAATGACGCTTCTTTGCTAAACAGAACGCGTGTAAAAACTCTGTCATCGTCCTGTAATTTCTCTTGTGCCCAGTGGCAGAACTGTACACGACGTTCAATGTCGTCGCCATGCAATTCATGGTGCATAGAAATATGGTATGGGTGCAATCGATGTCGATGTAGCATTCTCGACACCGACGTTTTTGAGATTCCCTATTCTGGCGCAGTTTGTCTGCTACTGATGCGCGGATTAGCCGCGACAGCTGCTAAAACATCCACTTGGGCATCATCATTTGTTGCAGGTCGTGGTTGACGTTTCACATGTGGCTGAACACTTACTGTTTCCTTAAATAACGTAACTATCCGGCGAACGGTCCGGACACTTGGATGATGTCGTCCATGTTACCGAGCAGCAAAAGTAGCAGACGCTTGTTGGGCATTTTGATGACAATAGCCATACATCAACACGATGTCGACCTTTCCCGCATTTTAACACGGGTAATGTATCACGAAGCAAATACCGTCCGCACTGGCGGAATGTTACGTGATACCACTTACTTATACGTTTGTGACTATTACAGCGCCATCTGTCACAAAGCGAAAAATTGGCCCAACTAAAACATTCATATTTCTTTACGTACTACAGGAATACGTAATAAAAAATGGTGTTCCTATTTTTAAAAACGCGGTTGATATCCGTTTGACCTATGACAGCGCCATCTAGCGGGCCAACCACAGCGCCATCTGGTTTCCCCCTTCAAGCTAGACGAGTTTCGTTCTATGCAGTTTTTTCGTTTGGCGCTAATTTCGTGAGATATTTGGCCCGGTCACTATCAATTTACCACCGTGTATATATACTCGTTAACACCGAGTTGAACTGGGGACACTCTGAGTGTGGCTGGAGTATGAGGCAGTGGGACGTATTTGGCAGCATTGCTACGCCAGATCCAGTTGGAAGCTTCAGGCTAGCTGATGACTTGCACACCAGGAGCCGTGCCTAGCTGGTGACACTTCTCAATGAGACTATAGTAGGAGAGCCGCGTCTTCGATGAATGGTGCAGGGACCGTGGCAGTCGAAAGCGCGGCGCCGAAGGAGTGCCCTACCACCTGGGGTGGGAGCGCGTGTTTTGACTGGAGCTGGGTCACCATCTCGTAGCGGGCCGTAGGAGAGCAACATTTTGTCGCAGCAATTAGCAGTTTAGTCCAACACTGACGGTACAGTGCTGCACTGCAGTGTACTGAGCAAGCACTATTCCAGCACCCGACCGCGGAATTAAGTTGGTGGCTGATCTGCTTACCCCTTGGCTTGTCGCAAAGGCCTGCCTGAAGCTCACGGTGCACCAGTACCAATATTAGTTAATTTTATGCCCCACTCCCTTCGCATGTTGAACGAGGGAAAAATGAATGTACGTCTGCATGTACCCTAATGCCTCGAATCTTATTCTAATGTCTCCTACTGCGAGAATACGATGGCGCCAGCAGAGTGGTCCGACCGTCTTCTCGGAGTACTGGTTCTCCAAATTCACCCACGACTGTTACATGACTACTATGTCGTCTTTCTTCCTACGATACCCTTTTTAAGTTCCGTGACCATTTCTGTTACCTTTTGGTGTGGGCTATACCGATCTATTACGATCCTAGCGGTATGTCTCTGTTTTTGGCAGTTCTGTATAGTTTCTTTAGCGTTACCTCTAAATATATTAGGATGTTTTTCTGTGAAAATATTGTACCTGTGATGACATTGGGCACACGTTACTAAAATGGTATGGATTATTTTTCGCGCCAGAACGAAGGCGCTTACCGTAGCAGTATGAAGTACGAAAGCAGCCATTAGATGCTCTGGCGCTAGCAACGAAGTGGAGAAAATGAGAAAATGATGAAAAGTGCTGGAACAAATACTACACACGTTTTATCATAATAAATGGCGTAAAGGCTTACAGTTGAAAGTACACGATACTAGAAGCTAAAACCGCTCAGTAATCAAAGGTCCGTAAACTAACCGTCAGAGAGGTAATGACGACTTTCTGGTTGCCAGCCACAACTGGTGTGATTGTGTGTGAACTACGTTGTTTACATTTTCGAGGCGTGGAGTAATAAACAGGATGGATGTGTCAGTAAAGTAGATAGAGTACCACGTGCGTCAGTTGTTTGCGGAGCGTCTGTTGTGTACTAAGAGTGTTGCTAGTAACATGAACATTAGTGTAACGAGGAGTTTGCAGCTATGCGTTTCATGTGTGTAGGGCTAAAGGCAATACACCAGAGGCTGCACGCTCTGCCAAGAAGCATGTGGCGCCCGAAGGCAGTCGAACTTTTGCAAGTGTGCATCAACAGCTCGGAGAAACTGTGAGCTTTGCACATGCTGCGGAAGCGAATAGGCCTGCACGAATTACACCCGTACTTGAAGATGTGGTGCTGGAAACAATCTGACACTCTTCGGGAATCTCGACTGGGAGACTTGGCACACAAATTATTTGAAAGAGGCACAGAAGCTTTTGGGGAATAATGGTTCACACTGCAATGTACCCGTATCTTCTCCAACGGGCATTCACTTAGTTCCTAGCTGTTATGATGACTTCAATTATTACCACAGATCACATTGAAGACCACGTGAGTGTCCCCCATAGAATAATACTACCGTCACCAATCAAGCGTGCGTTCGCTTGGATTATGGTGTGCGTGGATACGACTATCGACGAGATGTAACAAGAAACGCGATTCATCCGACCAGAAACTCGATGACAGCGCGCACACTGCAGTCGTAACTGACGATGTTGTTGGGTGAACAGGGGGCCCGCGTAGGAGTCACCGACTATGAAGCCCCAAGTTCAACAAAATGCGCTGAACGGTGTGTTCTGAAAGACTTGCGTCGGCACAAGGACTGCACTACGTTCTCACATCTACAACATCTAGCGTTTGTCATGTTTTACAGTGCGAAAAATCATCCGATCTGTAGGTTCTGTGACGAGGCTTTAATGTCCAGCACGTTGACACACAATCGTGGTTTCACCATCCATCAACCACTTTCCATCAATTCGACAGTGTGTAATCGGACAGTAACCAGTCGTTCCGCTTACTTTGGCAGAAAATGCTGGATTTAATTGATCGCCAACTCTTGTCCTAATGTTGTTGTTGTGGTCTTCAGTCCTGAGACTGGCTGGATGCAGCTCTCCATGCTACTCTATCCTGTGCAAGTTTCTTCATCTCCCAGTACGTACTGCAACCTACATCCTTTTGAATCTGCTTAGTGTATTCATCTCTTGGACTCCCTCTACGATTTTTACCGTCCACGCTGCCCTCAAATACTAGACTGGTGATCTCTCGATGCCTCAGAACATGTCCTACCAACAGATCCCTTCTTCTAGTCAGGTTGTGCCACAAACTCCTCTTCTCCCCAATTCTATTCAATACCTCCTCATTAGTTATGTGATCTACCCATCTAATCTTCATCATTCTTCTGTAGCACCACATTTCGAAAGCTTCTATTCTCTTCTTGTCTAAACTAGTTTTCGTCCATGTTTCACTTCCATACATGGTTACACTCCATACAAATACTTTCAGAAACGACTTCCTGACACTTAAATCTATACTCGATGTTAACAAATTTCTCTTCTTCAGAAACGCGTTCCTTGCCATTCCCAGTCTACATTTTATATCCTCTCTACTTCGACCATCATCAGTTATTTTGCTCCCCAAATAGCAAAACTCCTTTACCACTTTAAGTGTCTCATTTCCTAATCTAATTCCCTCAGAATCACCTGACTTAATTCGACTACATTCCATTACCCTCGTTTTGCTTTTGTTGATGTTAATCTTATATCCTCCTTTCAAGACACTATCCATTCCATTCAACTGCTCTTCCAAGTCCGTTGCTGTCTCTGACAGAATTACAATGTCATGGGCGAACCTCAAAGTTTTTATTTCTTCTCCATGGATTTTAATACCTACTCCGAATTTTTCTTTTGTTTCCTTTTGTGCTTGCTCAATATAGAGATTGTATAACATCGGGGAGAGGCTACAACCCTGTCTCACTCCCTTCCCAACCACTGCTTCCCTTTCATGTCCCTCGACCCTTATAACTGCCATCTGGTTACTGTACAAATTGTATATAGCCTTTCGGTCCCTGTATTTTACCCCTGCCACCTCCTAATACGAAAAGGAATTTACCGAGGGCTCTTCGTTCCAGTTTACAGAGTACAGTGCTGCCCAGGACTCCAAGTGGAGATTTGTTGTTCCACAGGTCGATGCAATTTATTTGACATCGGCAGCTATCTTTCTGTGACCGGTAAAACCAGTGAAAATTTCCATGTAGTTATTCCGGGATGTATTTTGCAGTAATTGTGTTTTAGGCCCTCATAATTTTGTAAAATTTCCGGGAAACAATTAATCAGGAATATAGAAGCAGCGCGTCCGATACAGCCCATTGAATGTGCGCAGCCGAACTGCTGCTGCACACGCTCGGGGTATGCGTCCGTTGGCACACTTTGTGTGTTTGCCGATGATTTATCAATTTTTGTGGGAATTCCGCGCGCGGTTCCTCTGCGCCGCTTTTCCCGGAACAGCAGGACATTAATAGGCGACGCTTTTGTCGCTTTTATCTGCCGCATCTCGCCTCGCCAATTGACTTGGGCCGACGCATAAATCACCGCCGGGACCAAGACGGACAAAGCGGCCCTCGATAGCTCGTCGATGCGTCCCTACTGGTCACTCACTTTCCGCGAAATTTCAAATAGGAGCGAGGGGAGCTTTCAGCATCACAAGCAGTTCTGGTGTGCTCTGGAGCTGAATTTGTCCGTTACCTGTTACGGATTCGTGTGTTTGTGTTGGAGCGCCATTGAAGGACCAAAGCCAGTGATTGACGTTCTGTCCACACAGAGGCAGTTGGTGGTCCGTGGGCGAAATTTTAGGCGGCGGTGGCAGGGCTAAAGTATGCCCAAAGTCGCACATCCATATCCATATGTTCACTGTACTCAGTCGTAACTATGACGTCACCACATAAAGAAATGACATATTAAAAGGTTTTTAGTGCTGTTGTATTCAGCCCTCCGCAGATTTGTAAATTTTCCGGGCAACGATTCGTCAGGAACGCACAAGCAGTGCAACAACGCAAGCGTCGTTACCGTTACAGCCCTAGGCAGACAGTGATCGGACATACGCTCTGGCCCATTGTCTGGATATGGTGGCAGATGGCACATCGGTTTTAGGAGGGAAAACCTGGGAAGAAATTCCAGAAAATCGATTTGTTTTATGACTGCATTTAAGGATAGTGTTGGTAGAGCTAAAAGATCACGCGGCCGGATAAATGGCGTGCGTCGCCAGTATCTGTTCGCAGACAACACCAGACAAAAGTTGAACACGTTGCGGTAAGGTAACGGCTGGCTGTTATGTCTGTAGTTCGGTAAATGGTGGCACACACAACTAACACACAGGCAGACTAAAGCCACGAGCTTCCATCTCAGAGCTTTTGGCAACTGTTAGCAAACGAGATGTTACTGTAAAAAATACAAGTGACGATTGGCCAAGAGTCACACAGTATTTTTGGACCAAGATGTACTTCACTTTTTCCTTACTTAGCCAGGTGTCTCCAGTCTTCCTTTGTGTAATTAGTGGTGTAGTCATAAGGGTTTTGGATGTCTTCGTAAGTTTATTCCGGTTACAGTAATTAACCTTTTGTAAATGGCTCAGAAACGTTGCCTGCTAAAAGTGTTTTATCTGTGGAAGCAACGACATTAGCAGGAGATATCAAAATGGGAACCATGGAAGTAAGGGTTTTCCGACATATAACACAACGACAAGATTAATATATGGCTCGCCGTGTTAATGTGCTAAAGTAGTCTCATAAACAGAGTTTTAACAGTAGATCTAAGATGCTTTCGTATATTTCATCAGTTGTTCCGCAACATTTTGACATCTCCAGAGCGAACTGGACAACAACATTGTTCTGTTATGTGGGGTTGCTTAAAACGACGTCGGTAGGGACAGTTGAATCACCCTCTATTAAAGTTTTCATTTGGTTATACATGGACAAGTTGTTACTTCTACATTTCCCTTTTCCATGTCGTCTGTTAATTTAGTGGTTTACGATGGTAAAACACACTTTATAAGGCAAAATATTTGAAACATTTACGAAAGATCAAGTACTATAAACGGAACAAACTTACAGAGGCATCCGAAACCTTTATGACTACAACGGTAAATACACAAAGAAAGATTGGAGGCGCTTGGATAAGTATGGCAGAAGTAAGGTATATCTTGATCCAAAAATACCTTGTAACTGATGGGCAAACCTCTCTTGTGTTTTTAACAGCTTGATGCCGTTTGCTAACAGTAGCCCGAAGGCCATAGTGGGAACTTCTGTCGATTACGTAGCAATCATCTGTCTTGTTACCGTTCCTGATAAACGCTAGTGCGGGCTGCATAAAACGATACC
This sequence comes from Schistocerca serialis cubense, assembly GCF_023864345.2. Taxonomy (NCBI): domain Eukaryota; kingdom Metazoa; phylum Arthropoda; class Insecta; order Orthoptera; family Acrididae; genus Schistocerca; species Schistocerca serialis. Next base: position 1,283,947,994 of record NC_064638.1, on the reverse strand, counting down.
GTTAGGGGAGCCTGAATCAGCCTGTATGGTCATGTTTCATCCATTAAATATGTGTCTAGATGTGTCTTAATGAGGCGTGCCACCACTTACTGAACTACAGACATGTGAACCAGCTATTACCATACCGAAAAGAGTTCGACTTTTCTCTGGTGTTATCTGGGAACCAATAGTAGAGAGGCACTCAATTTATCGGAGTACGTGATCAACTAGAAGTACTGTTTAACAGCGAAAGATATTAAATGAAAAAATTGAGTTTAAAACCCATATTTTTTAACAATTTCAAAATGGTATTTTTTTCCTGAAGAAGCAAAATTTTATCTTTTAACCATTTTACAGCCTAGGGGTACATTTGATGTATATAGAAACACATTATTTTGAATATTCCATTCACGCACTGCATAAATAATGTAGTAAATTTCTGTCTTCTTAGAAATAGCGAAGGCTGTGAATCTGTCGAAACGTAATGTCTTACATTTGAATATTCCTGACTCGCTTTAATATAGTTTACAGTACTATGACTAAAAATTTTATAACTACTGCTGTAGCCATTGAGTTGTTTTTCGTTTTTCGGCTAAGTCTCGTAATCACAACTCCTCATAATATACACTACTGGCCATTAAAATTGCTACACCACGAAGATGAGGTGCTACAGACACGAAATTTAACCGACAGGAAGAAGATGCTGTGATATGCAAATGATTAGCTTTTCAGAGCATTCACACAAGTTTGGCGCCGGTGGCGACACCTGCAACGTGCTGAGATGAGGAAAGTTTCCAACCGATTTCTAATACACGAACAGCAGTTGACCGGCGTTGCCTGGTGAAACGTTGTTGCGATGCCTCGTGTAAGGAGGAGAATTGCGTACCATTACGTTTCCGACTTTGATAAAGGTCGGATTCTAGCTATCGCGATTGCGTTTTATCGTATCGCGACATTGCTGCTCGCGTTGGTCGAGATCCAATGACTGTTAGCAGAATATAGAATCGGTGGGTTCAGGAGAGTAATACCGAACGCCGTGCTGGATCCCGACGTCCTCATATCACTAGCAGTCGAGATGACAGGCATCTTATCCGCATGGCTGTAACAGATCGTGCAGCCACGTCTCGATCCCTGACTCAACAGATGGGGACGTTTGCAAGACAACAACCATCTGCATCAACAGGCCGACGACGTTTGCAGCAGCATGGACTATCAGCTCGGAGACCATGGCTGCGGTTACCCTTGACGCTGCATCACGGACAGGAGCACCTGCGATGGTGTACTCAACGACGAAACTGGGTGCACGAATGGCAAAACGTCATTTTTTCGGATGAATCCAGGTTATGTTTACAGCATCAAGATGGTCGCATCCGTGTTTGATGACATCGCGGTGAACGCACTTTGGAAGCATGTATTCGTCATCGCCATACTGGCGTATCACCCGGCGTGATGGTATGGGGTGCCATTGGTTACACGTTTCGGTCACCTCTTGTTCTCATTGACGACACTTTTAACAATGGACGTTACATTTCAGATGTGTTACTACCCGTGGCTCTACCCTTCATTCGATCCTTGCGAAACCCCTACATTTCAGCAGGGTAATGCACGACCGCATGTTGCAGGTCCTGTGCGGGCCTTTCTGGATACAGAAAATGTTCGACTGCTGCCCTGGCCAGCACATTCTCCAGATCTCTCACCAATTGAAAACGTCTGGTCAGTGGTGGCCGAGCAACTGGCTCGTCACAATACGCCAGCCACTACTCTTGATGAACTGTGGTATCGTGTTGAAGCTGCATGGGCAGCTGTAACTGTACACGCCATCCAAGCTCTGTTTGACTCAATGCCCAGGCGTATCAAGGCCGTTATTACGGCCATAGGTGGCTGTTTTGGATACTGATTTCTCAGGATCTATGCACCCAAATTGCGTGAAAATGTAATGAGATGTCAGTTCTAGTATAATATATTTGTCCAATGAATACCCGTTTATCATCTGCATTTCTTCTTGGTGTAGCAATTTTAATAGGCAGTAGTGTACATACGTACTCTTAACAGGACCAGTGATAATCTGTTTTCAAAATATGGTAGTGCGATGAAGCATCTGAAGATGAGCCTCCAGTGCTCGAAATGCGTCGTGTATTAAAATAAAAATCAGTATTTTTGGCTAAAGGGACTTGTTTTGCTTCCCCCTCATCATTTGGTAACGGAACAGGGAGGGAGGAAGATGGTAGTTATAAGAGAAGAATCGTTCGTCACACACCGAAGGTGGCGTGCTAATACAGAGACAGGTGCGGATTCCCGAAGCAGTTTAAGAACTGCGTATCATTCCGTTTTTTAAACCCTGTGCATAGAAGGCTGCGTCCTGAGATTATGGCAATCTACAACTGCAGCTCACTGCTTGCTTTCTGAAAATTGAGATGGCACAATGGGGTCTGTGGACTGTCGATAGTAAAGAGGAGTGAGATCAGCTGTATAATTTAGGAAACTGAGAGTTGTGATGTGTGGTCGTTTCTTTTCGCGACTTAAGATAAATCCAGTCGCAGATTTGCGTTTCTAGATGGAATGTGGCACTTTAAAAAGTGGCTGTCTGTAGAACTCAGATGTATTCCATGTTCCGTGGCCACTGAATCCACCATCGGCAGAACTTTTTGGTGGATCGTAAAACACAACTGCCGACCTTTTTAGTGACGACTGTGATCGAATTTTTCCAGCTTTGGTGAGTTTCAGTGATGCCAATACGCTGACTGCTGTTCAGATTTAACACTGAAGTGAGAAACCTATGTGCGATAACCAGAGTGTCTCTGGGTGGGAACAGATACCACCCAATTGACGGTTGTGTGGATAGTTGCTTACTCGTCGACGGAGAAGTGTGGTCACTATGCGAGATGGTCACTGTTAACTACACAACCTGTAATGTTTCTGCCCAAGGGGACCCTAAACCAAATGGGAACAAGAGAAAACATTTCTTCAGTGAAACTGCTGGAAGTGTGGAGAGCCAGTTTAGTGTCTGGACGGACCCGATAGGTACCCAGCAAGTCGTTAGCCTGCAGAATCTGCTATAACAAATTATTTGATCAGTGAGACGAAGATGTTCGCCAGCTGTAAGGAACTAACAAGGGGAGGCCGCCAATTGTGAAATTCAGATTCGATTCATACTGCGCATGATAAAAGCTCATGGCCAGAGGTGTAATGTGGCAAAGCACCAAGATGCACTTCTCAGCCGTTGTCGAGAAAATCGACAGTTAAAAGAAACCGTTGCGGTGAAATACTCTCTACGATTAGTAATTTTCTACAGCGTGGTGGTGCAGCGGTAAGCGCTCGGGTTCGTAATCTGAAGGTCGCCGGATCGAATCTCGCTCCATGCAACTTCTTTTTTTTAGTTTTTGTTTTTTGTAATTCATATATATATATATATATATATATATATATATATATATATATAATTCCCGGCAATCAGTTGCAACAATTATGCATATAATAAGTTCTTGAAAGTCGTTTGTCGTGGAAAAACTGGCGACTTCGAACATCATTATGTTTTCCGCAAACAAAGTTGCATTTCACAAATGTTATTAATTGTCTTCATTATGTTAACCACGTATAGTTAACGGAAGACGTAGAAACGAATACGTATAGCGTAAGTCAAACGTTCGAATTAGAATAGAGACCCCACGAACACAAACTTGCTGTGGCAGGTATGAAATATAAACTCCGTTACTCGCTCGTTACACTTGAAGGACAGATGTTGAATGGGCCGAAACGAGCCGCCGTATAACAGCGTAGATGCCTGCTAACTTCGAAAGAAGGTTGATGCGGTCCCTAGCGCAACTTATAACATCGTCGAAAATCAGTGCGGACGTGAGAGCTTTGGTACACCCTGTTAAACAAACGGAAAAATGGAGGCGGTACAATTGGAGAGCGATCAGCCTTCACCAAAATGCATAAGCAATTCATTCGACCTTCGGATTACAAACCCGAGCGCTTACCGCTGCGCTATGACGCTGTAGAAAATTATTAATCGTAGAGAGTATTTCACCGCAACGGTTTCTTTTAACTGTCGATTTTCTCGACAGCGGCTGAGAAGTGCATCTTGGTGCTTTGCCACATTACACCTCTGGCCATGAGCTTTTATTATGCGCAGTATGAATCGAATCTGAATTTCACAATTGGCGGCCTCCCCTTGTAAGTAGCAAAAATATAGCAGCATGCTGGAAGGAGAGATTCCCCGAGCGCGGAACGCTTTGGTGCTAGACACTAAGTGAGAACTCTCAGCATCTCCTAGAAGACTGCGAAAAACTAGTAACTAATGCAAGTGATGGCTATCAATTGCCGAACGCCAGCGGATGCCTGTGCTAGTTCAACCATCCAGCTGCTGCCTCCCAGAATGTTCTGTGTTGGGAGCAACGCAAATCGTTTTTGACTAGCACACTGTTTGCATTTGAAATGCACGAACATATTCAAGTAAAAGTGCAGTAACTGACACATGATAGACGGTGAGCATTTTATTCTTTTCTTTGTAGTACTGGCGTATTTTTTGTATTTCTGAGTAAGATATGCAAAGGGAAACTACAAAACATTTAGAGGTTTTGTGGAAACGTAGTTGATTGATTCATTACTTATATGCAACCAGTGCACATTATCGTTTTATTTTTTAATCATTGTAAATGTTTCAATGAAAATGAAATTTATGTAGATGGGAAACCAAATTGACGTTTGATAGCTTCTAAAGCTGGTTAGTCTAATAAAATCCATCAGACTCAAACTAACGTAGTACACTGTGTACGGTGGTTCTCGATCTGGGACTAACAACGGGGCTTGTTCATTGCAAACTGTCCTCGCTTGGTTTTGATTTGAGGATCTCCTTGGTTGTGCACATTTCCATTTACAGTGTGGGATCAGCTCTACCGTTTTGCGCATTCCACCAGCCAACGCTGAACTGCCCTCCGAACACACCGCTGGCCGGGCGCACCAAGTCGCGAGCCAAGGGCGGTTTGGCAGTGTTTATCAAGCGGCCGCGGGCACAGTGGTACTTCCGAAAGCATCGGGCCGGCCTGTGAGCACAATAATTCAATTGTGCGCTCCTCACTCGGGATACGGCGCGGCCGGCTGCAGGAGGAATTTAATAACGCGGCAACTGTGCGGGGCAGCAGGTAATTTGCTAATGGACGGCTGCAGCTGCGGAGGCCGGAATTACGGGCTGGGTTTTTTCGCCGCGATCACATTAAAAGGATTGCCGGCTGGGAAGAAGGGACGGCTGTCGGCAGCTCCTGAGCATGAGAACCGGTGCTTGCGTGGGGCCGTCCGTCTGGTACGTGGATGTCTGCTCCGCTGATTTTTCTGTGACCGATCTAATTCCTGTAGGTACCAGAAAAACTACTCAATCGAATAATACGCAGTACAATATTCTCCTCAATACGCAATCAAGATATTCAGATCGCTTCACTCTTCAGAAAACAGCGAACCTTAATGTACCATAGTGGCATATAGACTGAAGAGCCAAAGAAACTGGTACACCTGCCTAATATCGTGTAGGGTCCCCGCGAGTACGCCGAAGTGCCACAACACGACGTGGCATGGACTAGACTAATGTTTGAAGTAGTGCTGGAGGGAATAGACACCGTGGATCCTGCAGGGCTGTCCATAAATCCGTGAGAGTATGAGGGGGTGAAGATCTCTTCTGAACAGCACGTTGCAAGGCATCCCAGACGTGCTCAATAATGTGGATTTCTGGGGAGTCTGGTGGCCAGCGGAAGTGTTTAAGCTCCGAAGAGTGTTCCTGGAGCCACTATGTAGCAATTATGGACATATGGGGTGTCGCATTGTCCTGCTGGAAATTCCCAAGTCCGTCGGAATGCACTATGGACATAAATGGATGCAGGTGATCAGACATGATGCTTACGTACGTGTCTAGACGTATCAGGGGCCCATATCACTCCAACTGCATACACCCCAAGCAATTACAGAGGCTCCACCAGCTTGAACAGTCCCCTGCTGACATGCAGGATCCATGGATTCATGAGGTTGTCTCCATACCGTACACGTCCATCCTCTCGATACAATTTGAAACGACGCTCGTCCGACCAGGCAACATGTTTCCAGTCATCAACAGTTCAATGCCGGTGGTGACGGGCCCAGGCGAGGCGTAAAGTTTTATGTCGCGCTGTCATCAAGGGTACACGGGTAGGCCCTCGGCTGCGAACTCCCATATCGATGACGTTTCGTTGTATGGTTCGCACGCTGACACTTGTTGATGGCCCAGCATTTAAATCTGCTGCAATCTGCGGAGGGGTTGCACTTCTTCAGTCGTGGTTGGTCCCGTTCTCGGAGGAACATTTTCGGCCTCAGCGATGTCGAAGTTTTGCTGTTTTACCGGATTTCTGATATTCACGGTGCACTCGTGAAATGGTCGTATGCTCTATAGGCTTCGAACAAGCGCTTGTGAATATTCCCCACAGTTCCTTTCTCTGCAGTGAGAAATTCAACGACGCCACGTTGCTTGTGACGTGCATCACGCACAGACGCCATTTTGAAGCTGTCCTGTGGCTACGTTGCCTGTCGGAAGTGACGGAAACTTGGCACCCTCCCTCAGGAGACTTCAAATAACACGTACCTAACGGTTCGCATTCGTAGCATTGTTTTCGGTTGATAAAAAAATATGCAGTGCATTACTTCCTGGGCAACCCTAGTATGTTATTGGGCGAATGATTAAAACTTTTTGTTGATGCGTAATGAACTGCTTTCTGAACCCCTGACAGCTTTAAGAATGAGTGGAAGTGTAAATTTGTGGGGGGCCGCCGCTGTGCTCGGAGAGAGGGCGTGCCATCTTCAGTTTCTGCCGTTCGTCGCGTTGCGGGGTTGCAACTGGAAATCGCCAGTGTGTGTGTAGTGATGTGTGTTGCCGACTCTGGTGTGGCGCCACAACCTTTGGGCGCTACCACAATTATGAGATAGCTTGCTTGCGCTTAGTTACTACACTGATTCGCCACTGGGTCAACGACAGATATGGCAAAAAATAGATGGCAACAATTACAATGACTTATTGGTAGTTCTATAGTACTTAACTAGAGTATGAAGATCGCGTGTGGTATTTTGTTGCAATGTTCTCAATATTGGGCTGATCTGTCTTCAGACTCTGGTATAGTCCATAGATCCAGCGAACGAAAGAAAGAAAAGATGATTTAACATCCAATCAACAGCGAGGCCATTAGAGGCAGAATACAAGCTCGGCTTGATTATTTAAGAATGGGGAGGAAATGGACTGCACCCTTTCAAAGAAACCATCTCAGCACTTTTCTGCGGTGATTAAGGGAAATAACGGGAAACCTAGTGTGCCAAACACTACGCCACATCACTGGATACAATCAACGATAACGTCAGTAGTATAACGTAAAGGGTGGGTCTTCTTGGTGACTGGTGCCCTGAGATACTCGCAGAAACGCTGTCCTGCTATTGCCTCGAGATACTGCCTCTTCTGTAGAGCCTTGTGTCTGTTTGTATTCACATTTGACGAATGGACGTCCACTTGGGAACTGTTTGTGTGATACAAGTCGGATGCGTAACATATTCTGTGCCACGTGTACCCTCTCTAGTTATTAACCTGTGTTGCGCCTGAGTAGTTAGGCAGCTTTGCCTTCTTCTAAGTAGGATATGTAGCGTATCTTCTGGGGGACACGGCAGAGGTGAAAAGATTAGCACAGGTGAGGGAAAGCATCGGAGACTGGTCACTTGTTTGGAAGTACCGGGCGCCTGCCAGCCGTACAGAGGCAGTACCTGTCCCAATGCTCCGACACAGACCGGCCGCACGTGCCGGACTCCACACAGCGAGCTCTCGTGCTGTATCGAGCGCGGCGCATCGCGGGACAGCCTAGCTGCAGGGGCAGCCGCGCTGCAGGACTGCCCAGCTTGCTACATCGACAGCACTCGACCACTTTCTTCAGGTGCTGGAACCTCTCGGAGTTTGATGTAGCTGTTTCACATCCATTAGTGTTTCGGTCACTTTAATTAAACAGCAACTAATTCCATCTACTAGCATCCCCCCATCGCCCAGGACAGTAGTTGTCTCTGGGTCGAAGAGATGTAATCATAGTACCCTCACTGTCGAGGGACAGCCATAATGTTTTAATTATCATCTAGAAATAAAAAGAATACGTCATTGGTCTTCTGTTTGTTTGATATCCCCGCAGAAAAATGCTAGTACAAGAAGTTATGTTGGAAAATGCGTTGTATAATTACGCTGAGTCTACATGACTGCCTTGATTATGGCTGCACTGTTAGCTGACGATTGATATTATTCCCGATGCTGACTTTCCTTCTGCCCTATAAGGGCACATGTTCCTTTAAAGTTTTTTTGTTGAGAGTCACCAATACTATCATCCCTCAAAGCAAGAATCTTGCCTCCTGACTCACTCTTTAGCTTTGCAAGTTTCAGGGTATTCAGTGTTTTCTTTCAGCAAGCCATCGAGTCCGCGCACCAAATATCTCTCCAGTAATTCGCTTTCGTTGTACTGTATAGTTACATGTAAAGCGCAACTACTCACCGAGGTTCCGTGTGGGTTGTATTTATCATATGGCAGTAGACGATAACGCGTTAATGCAGAGCCGATGTACGTTGGAAAAAAAATAGCTTCAATTTTGGCCACAAGGTGCAAATCTGGCGCTTACAACATTTCGTCGGCGTCTTAGGTGCTGATAACGAACAAATACTGCAAGCACCACTTACTAATTAAATCAGCATTATGCATTTCTCACTTGTTTACCTTTTCTCGCCAACATTCCATTCCGCATTACACGCAGAAACGTTTCTACACGTCTATTTTGCATTCACAACTCCAGATTTGCACCTGGTGGTCAAATACGGAACTAATTTTTTTCCAACGTAAATCGGTTCCGCATTAATCCGTTAGCATATCTAACAACTTCCACTGCCATGCCATAATTACAGCCAACATGGACGTCTGCAGGTAGCTGTACTTTTAATTACAACCACCCATAGCAAGGAACCGTAAAGAAGAGTTATTCGCAACCCTTATTAATTTCATAGTTTCCTCAGCAAGTTTATCGTTGGATGTTTCTAAGGCTCTGAATGGAACACAAAATCATCACCCAGTACGTTTTTCATTTTTATTTACGGTCAACCAGAATTCCACCGACAAACTGTCAGAGGTGGCAGTATAGACCAAATCAAGAACAAAGTCCAGTAAACATGGGCTATAAAGTGGATGCGCTGAGAGATATGAGTACTTGTTCGTCTTCACTAAAGGTGAAACACATCTTTTCTACTCAACAAGTACACTTTAAAAACCATATTTGCTGAACATTTTGTCCCTATTATTTCTGTCCATATTAAAACCTCCCAAAACATACATAACAACGAGCTTGCAGTAGAAGATACGGGTTTCGCAACAGTGAAAGTCAGCAAGTATACTCGTAGCTCTTTAGGTATGCATTTCAGATCCCTAGCGAAAATGAACAGATACTCATAGCTCTTAAGGTATGCATTTCAGAGCACATGTTTACCAGACTTTATTTGCATGGTTTGGTCCATATTGACACCTCTGAAAGTTTGTTGGTGGAGCTCCGGTTTAAGCTGTGTATACCACAGTAAAACTGCTGAAACGTGTATTAAACTGAAACTGGTATCGAAACTTACACCATTGTCTAGTTGACTTAAAAGCTTATGTTTGTGTACTGGAAGACGTTGCGTCATGCACCAGGTCCAACTTCGTGTACAGTATTACGTATATACATACTTAAAATACGTCTCCAGTGGTGGACGTGTGGTGTAGACCACTTTAATGTTTAAAGTCCGCGAGTTAACGACGTAAACCGTAGAAACGAGTCGCAGCAGGACAGAGTTTTTGAGTTTTATGGTGTATACACGATCTGTTCACCTGTTCACATCACATGTGCCTGGAATGGTTTAAGGCATCGCAATTCTGTTTTCAGCCAAATGACTTGTGAGAAAATTCTCATTAAAAGACTTATACTCTGTTTTCATAGGTATATTAATTACAGAAATATCGATATAATTTCGGTTGTTTTTTTTTTTGTTCAAATGAAGCTATAGTGATTTCTGCTTCTAGTATTCTAGGTTTACAAAAGATGAATCCAATGGCACTGCACTCTTCAAAATCCAGTTATTATTTTCTGAGTAATTACTGTGTTTAGAGCTGAGGATGTATCTCTTTTGAGCTTGAACCCGATTACTGTCTTATGTGGAAGTTATTGTTATACAAAACTGACGTGCCAGGTGGATAGCGCGCTCCAACGTGACGCATAAAGCGAAAAGCGGAGTAATGGAGAAAGTACTAATATAAATCGATACTAATCACACATTTCCACTGTGGTTGGGCTGACACACTAACTGAATCACTACGTATATCTGTACGTAAAAATGTCTTTTATTAAAGTAGCTGGACAGACAGACATTGTAGTCATCTACAATAATTTCATCCGTCTTATTTCACTTTACACAATTAAATATGTTAGTGTAATATTTGAGAAAGCTCCAAGATTATTTTATATTTGACACATGTTTGTGTTTCTAGCTTTTTCTACAGGTTGAAGCAAGAAACTGAATCTTTGGCGCATTACTTATTAGTTCTCATTCAACGAATAGCTATGAACTTCCTTTGAAAAGAAGTCCATCATATTCTAGAGAAAACATACCTGCATCTGACTTTTTTGGGGATTTTATTTATATTTGAAGCCATCACATATTTACAAGGCTGTTACGTAACGGACGTGAGCTTGATATGCTTACTTTCGTGGTGACGCTACAATAAGCGTCGTTTCTGTACGTGAATCGCGGTGAATTAAACACGGCACGCTGCCTTTGGACGTGTACCGATCTGTTTGAGCTCCTTACGTGAACGGAACGGGAAAGGAGTTGGCCTTTTCGCTGTGCTGCCTCGGGAGGCTAAGTTACGTAGCGAAAGGGCAGCCTGGGTGTTCGGTGCGCAGGATAAAGAAGCGGCAGAGGTCCCCGGGGTGTGCCCGACAACTCTCGACTCTCGGCTGCAACTCGGCGGCTGCGTCCAGGGACCACCTCACAGTCAAGGCCCACCAGGCGCCGCTCCAGCGTCTGGCTCTGGAGCAGCAGGTGAGCTGCACGCTCGTGCGCCACCGTCGCTTTGATCCACGTGACAGGGTAAGGACAGTAAACAGGGTGAGTCAGGAGGTAAGTTACGTGCTTTGAGGTGCGACAATATTAGTGATTGTGAATAGCAAACTTCCTAGGGGCATATGCCGTATTCCGAATGGTTGACAGGGTAGAACACATTACATACCACTTTTGTACGTTTTCTTGAATAACTCGAAACCACATCCTCCAACGACACTGTTTCAGTACAAAATTAAACTACATTAAATTTCCTGCAGAAAAGACCCTATTCATTTTTTTTCTAGGGCTAGTAGTGCTCGAAATGAGCGCCAGAACATTATAAATCTCGTGCGGCGCGCATGCGCTGTAGCGTAGGTAGTTTTTGTAGGCCAATTTGAGGTAGTTCACCAACTTAATAGACCACAAGTGTGCTGTATCAATTTGTTCGTCTCCACTTCGTCTATACTGTGTGCGTAATATACAGTTACAGTGTTTGAATATTACAGAAAATAAATTACAGTGTACATTGAATGTATTCTGCCTTGGAAACCATTCGGAATAGGGCATATGTCAAAATGAAGTCTCTTGTTCAGAACCACCAGTACCGTCACTCCTTAAAACGTGCACGTTTCCTCTTGACTCGCCCTGTGTTAGCGGAGCAGGGAATCGTTCTAGCGGCGATACTGGATCCAAAGAGGGAAATGCACGGACATATGAGACAAAGTGTAGATAGGTGTTGCCTAGTTTCCCGGGAAGAGCCTCATGCAAACAGTGAAGCTTTTCGGCTGTTCGCTTGCTGTTGCGAGAATCCCTGGAAAGTTGTTCAGGGATGGTGAAATCAAGAGTAGGCGACAAAATGTTAGAATTCCACGACTCGTCACAGCCGTCCTCGCTCTGTAAACCAGGATGGACGGCGGTCTGTGGCAGATCTGACGACAAAGTAAAATGTTCGTGTAGGCAGAAATGTGTTTGAGAACGCCGCCCAGTGCACATTGTCGAACATGACGCTCTGCAGCAGACGAACCATACATGACCCCATCTTGATCCAGCGACATCGTGAAATACGATTGCAGTGGACCCAGAATCATCCAGACTGGACCACTGATCAAAGGAAACTTGTCAACTATTCGGATGAACTACATTTTATGTTACAGTAGCTCGATATTTGTGTCCTGATACGCCATCATCCAGGCGACCGACTGCTCTGAATGTGCACCGCTTCACGGAGAGGTGCCGGTGGCGGCATTATTATGCTATGGAGGACATTCGCTTGGGACGTATGGCAGCAACCTAAGGCACCTTGATATATGTCGGCCCTGTGAACATTATGGCGGTCCACCTGCATACCATCATGCTTGATCTTTTTCCCGACGGCGATGGTAGTATCATGCTAAAGTGTGTTTAGGAGCAGGATAGTGATTGCACGTTGATGTCTTGGCCACGGAATACGTCTGAGTTGAACGCGATGCGGAGGCACCTGAGGCGCTATCGGGCGCTAGTTCCCCGCCCACGAACCACCGGACCATAATTTACGGGAGATGCCTGAGCTGTCTGCTGGCACATAACTCGGGAAAACTAGCAACGTCTGCTCCAATCCATGCCAAGCTGTACTGCGTTCAGAAGATTACCAGAAAAATTTGGCGCATCAACGTGTTACAAAATTTCCTGGCAGAGAAACGACCCATCTTTCTTAGCAGCTTCTTACCAGAAAAGTTTCCAGGACGATGAACTCGCCTTCTTGGCGCTTTCTTCGTTCGGCCTGCCCTGCGACATTAGACAGTTGTTGTTCCGTCAGTAAGTGTACACATGGACAGTCTCCACTTCATCTAAGTCCGCATGCTTTCGTGGCAGTTGTCGTTGAACATATGATACTCTGACTTCTTGGGCCGCTGCATGTACGACTTCTTCTGTAATAGTCTACTTTTCGCCCCTTCAGCTGGGTCACCATTAACTCTCGTGGATGTCCAGCCAGTCAGGGGCACCAGAAAGGTCCAGAACAAGACCCCATTAGAGGGTCGAAACTTACATTGGAGAAGTAGTTCGAAGGTTTTACCTACAGTCTCTACTTTGCACGTACAAAGATACTCTTCAAGACCACAGCAGATAAAAATTTACATGCCATAATTTAATAAGCTGTTCACAATCTAAATGTACTCGTATTTACAATTTATATTTCAACTTCTCATCAGTGACGGAACAGAGGGAACACAGTCATATAATAAATTGAGAGTAGAATGACTTTGTCTCAGACTGAATTTTAAATCAAGATGAGGATCTAAAAAGATGCTCATCTATTCTTCAGTCTCGGTCGCACGTTCTTAATTACGTTACATGTTTCGATCTCTGTGGATGATCTTCAGAACTAAATAGGGCGTCAGCAACTCGTCCTGTCTGTGTCAGAACATCATACCACAGTACTGTTTAGATCTGAAGATGGGCCAGAGAGATCGAAAAACGTCACCTAATTAAAGAAGTGAAACTGAGACTGAAGAAAAATTAGACTTGTTTTAAATATCAATAGAGATGCAGATACTCTCGTGACGAATATATCGGTTGTAGTAACGTAAGGGTCATTTAGTTGTAATCTGAGGCAAGTTTAGCCAGCCGAGGTGGCCGAGCGGTTCTAGGCGCTTCAGTCTGGAACCGCGCGACCGCTACGGTCGCAGGTTCGAATCCTGCCTCGGGCATGGGTGTGTGTGATGTCGTTAGGTTAGATGGGTTTATGTAGTTCTAAGTTCTGGGGGCTGATGACCTCAGATGTTAAGTCCCATAGTGCTGAGAGCCATTTGAACCATTTGAGGCAAGTTTATATATACTCACAATGTATTCATAGTGTGATTACAAAATTTTACAATTTAGAATGGGGTGTAGCGGGACATCCTTGAGTGTATGTTAACATTTGAAAATGCACTAATTCACGGAATAGTGTTGGTAGACCCGTAAAACCTGACACACACTCGTAAAATGAGATGGGGTTTCATTGAAATTAAAAAAAGAGTGCAAAAATCGGCCAACAGATTGCGCTGTACAGCGGAGTGTTGTTTTTCAAACTGTCAGCGAGACGGGTGCGAGGTACGCCGATACGTTACAGAATCGCATTGTCCTTAGCACGGCTGATAAACACCTGCTGGAGGGCACGACTGTTGTGCAGGACTGCGCTCCACCCATACAGACCTCCTGTGTACACATCGTGTGGTGAGGATCGCATATGGAGCCCCCACTGCCGTCGTGCTTGTCCCCTCTGATCCCCAGACCTCAATCAGTGTGTCATTACTGGTTGCGCGGTTACCCGAAGCCGCAAGTGTACCGCGTTCCTCCAACCTCATTAGTGATGCTGAAACACGACGTCGGACGGCAGTTTCTCACTAAATCTACTGATATGCTGTACTGTGCTGTTCACAGTTTTGTCCCTCGACTACAAGTACTGTTGATGAATGATGGCCGGCATTTTGAGCATTTGATATAAAGAACATTTTCTTTGTCAAAAATCTGTTTTTACGCTAATTGTAGCTTTTGTGTCATATAAAGCGCCATATGAAACTTCCTGGCAGATTTAAACTGTGTGCCGGACCGAGACTCGAACTCGGGACCTTTGCCTGTGCTCTACCAGCAAAGGTCCCGAGTTCGAGTCTCGGTTCGGCACACAATTTTAATCTACCAGTAAGTTTCATATCAGCGCACCCTCCGCTGCAGAGTGAAAATTTCGTTCTGAAAGCGCCATATGTTTGTCATTTTGTGCATTTCTCTTACATTTTGATAGAACCCTCGTCATTTCAATCATGTGTCTCAACTTTTACCTCTCTACCTGCATTACCCCGTGAAATATTGAATTTTCAAATTTTAAAGGACTATTGTGTCACCATATATGCGAGAACGCTTGAGAGAAAGGAGGGCAGAATGTTGTGACAGCGAGTGTGTAGTTGGGTGCGGAGCGAGTGCCGGCAGGTGTACCCGGGCCGGGTTCTGCCGTCGCTCGTCAAGCCGCGCCCTCCACTGCCGACCCTCCCGCGGCCACAACTTCCCCCCCGCCACGGCACCATCCATCAGCGGTGCCGACCGCAGCCGCAGAGCAGCAGACGCCGACGCCGACGCTCCGCCGCTGACAAATGGCGGCGCCTGCAGCCGTCGGCGGGCCGCGGATAAATCGCTGACGAGGGGAGCGATCGCCGGACCCCGGACAACGCGGGCGCCGCCATCTCCCAGGAGCTCTGCTTTTGTCTCGCGGCTCTGGCTCAGCCCTGTCCTAACACTACGACAGCAGACAGAGGAACGCACGTTCGAAAAATCGTCCGCCACAGTATGTACATTGAGCACAATGATGCTGCGTGTGATTTCCATATGAAAGCTCAGCGCGAACCCCCCCCCCCCCCCTCCCCCACTCTCTTTACGTAACTGAACTGTAGTTAATTTGATCACCTTGCTTCTCGTGCATGTTACCCAATTGGCTTCTTCTCCGACGGTCGCGAGCTCTAACGCCTGTGTACTTTATAATGTGGCAAGTGGGTAGGTTTAAATCATAAGCATAAAGAGAAAATTAAAATGGCAGGATACCAACTAATTTTATTTTATTTGTCCAGTCGCAAAATTGGTAAAACTAGTTCTAGAGCCAGTCTATCATTAATATTCACAAAAAGATTACCGGTCATTGATCATTAGTTCCCGAGCACAACAAAAGTCACGAAATGTATCGCAGGGTCTTAAACTCCACTTGAGATCGCACAAATATGTTTTCCGGGGCAACTTATCAATTAATCCAGCTGAGTTGCATTTCACACACTAGTTCGGGTGTTGACACCTCGAAAACCTATCGTCTGGATTAACTGTGCGTCGCACAAGTACGTCGTCCGAGGCTGTTTCTCAACAAACTGTTCCGTCTTTACATAAGATCATTTTATCTACACGGAATAATTTATTACCCCCTCGGAAACGAACGTAGTCTGGCAGTGAGCTATCTTAGCACTTTAACGCCTGTCCCCTCAGGACGCACTTGTGTAATTGGTCCATCCTTTCCATCAGTAAACACTGACAGTAATTAAAAGTTGTAATTAGCGTATTCTGATGAATTGACTGATATTGAAATTATTATTAACAAGTTCTCAGTGCAAGTAACGCCATCAGCGGAGTTGGAACTGAATATTTATATTTAAACAGTAAGTATGAATAATAATATATGCGCTTCTTGTTGCCCAGCGTTGCAGGAGAATTCCTGCTGCATGTGGATTCCAGCACGATACGGCTCATGCTGTGTGGACATGTGGAACGACTGCCTTGTGATCCCACCTATTGGCTAGCCTCCTGCTGGAAAGTCTTCCTGTACTATGCATTAGAAAATAGTAACAAAATTGTAATAAACTTGGGAAAATAAGTGGTACAAACGCCACGCTATGTTGAAAAGCTACCAACTGATGTTCCTCTTGTTATACTGTGGGGAATCTAAGTTATTAAAAGTAGGGTCTATCTTTCGGAGTGGGAGTCAGGCACCTTTCCTAGCCTGAAGTATACTCTTGCCGACTGATTTATTCAGGAACAAGTTGACGCCTTTGTGCTCTTCCAGTGTCTGTATACGTCAGAGTCGTTATCTGACGGAGGGAAGTCTTTCCAGCCTGAATGTTGTGGGCAGGTCTTTCCCCAAACCTCCCGCGTTGGTTGTGGAGGCTAAAACCTTCCTTCTCGGAGCTGAGGCAGCGTCGGGCGATGTGCCCCTCGCAGCCGCGACCAGAGTTCCGCTCACACTTACGCCCTCTTCACATGGCACGTGTTTCTCTTGATGGACACGTTCACTCTAAGAACTTGTCATAAACATCTGTTACGCAATTTCCGGGTTTTATTTGTCTCCGTTTCCATTTTGAATATATACCAGTAGAGTACCATAGCACGCAAAACTCCCAAAATGTATTAACAGTTCGTCCTGTAATGGAGCCATCTGATAATGAACGTAATTTAGAAACTGCTAATGGCAAGGAACAATAAAATGTGTTAAACAAAAAGTCTTTAAATTAGTGGTTGGCAGCTGCTTTTGTTAGGTGTCTTATAGTATAATCAAGAGCCACAGACAAACTAGTTTAATATGTTACATTTTGAAGTCCCTCGTATGATGCTAGAGAAGGGTCGCCAGCCTCGCGTTGACCTGCGAGACGAGGTTGAAATACTCATTTCGTCTGTAGGCCTACCACTAATTAGTGCCCTGTAGCAGTCCAGCTACTTTCAAATTCAAGTGTGTGAATTCCTAAGGGACCAGACTGTTGAGGTCATCGGCCCCTACACTTACACACTACTTAAACTACCTTAAACTAACTTTTGCTAAGAACAACACATGCTCGAGGGAGGACTCGAACCTCCGGCGGGAGAGGCAGTACGATCCGTGATACGGCGCCTCTAACCTCGCGTCCCAGCTGCTTTGAAACGGGACTGGAAAACGAGCATCTCCTCTACAAACGACACAAGATGACGATCTATTTTCGCAGGGGAGTGACGGGTGCGACCGGTGAAGGGCTTCTGAATTGCCGGCATGCGACTGCTGAGCCTGTATGGCGGAATGACCTGAATGCTAACTAATTTGATGCAGCGTTTTGCGAACTCGTGAAATCAAGAAATTTAGCGACAATCTTCGCGGGTGTATCGTATGTCGTGTTGTCTCTGCGGCGGAGGTAGCGTTCTAAAGGCAGATTATCTTGGGAATTTGTCACCGTATAGAGTAGGGTAAACATAGTCATGTATAGGGACTGTGGTTGTTGTGAGCGGACGCAAGGAGAATTGGCCACTCTTCGGGGGCAGGTGGAGGCTTTGTCTGTTAGGCTCATCGAGCTCGAGGCGCAGGCGTCGGCTCGTAGTGGCGTTGGGGCAACTGCGGTGAGACCTATGCCTACTTCGGTGGCCTTGGAATCACATGGAACCCCTGATGTCGCTGCGTCTTCCGGCAGTGAGCATCTTACCGGTCAGCCATTACTCCAGGGTGAATGGCGGACAGTGGTGGGCTCGCGCGTGCCTGGCCGAAAGGCAAAGGTGGGATCTGGCCGCGTGGCAGCTGCCTTACCCCTTTCCAACAGGTACGGGGTGCTTCCTAGTGGTGATGACATCGTTTCCGAGCCACCACAGGATGCCTCGCCTGTTGGTCCAGTGGCCGATTCTCCGGCAAGGTCCCGACAGAGGGCGGGCCTATTAGTTATAGGGAGCTCCAACGTTAGGCGGGTTATGGAGCCCCTCAGGAAAATAGCGGGTACGTCGGGGAAGAATGCCAGTGTGCACTCGGTGTGCTTGCCGGGGGGTCTCGTCCGTAATGTGGAGGAGGCCCTTCCGGCAGCTATTGAACGCACTGGGTGTGACCGGCTGCAGATAGTAGCACATGTCGGAACGAATGACGCCTGCCGCTTGGGTTCTGAGGCCATCCTTGGTTCCTTCCGGCGGCTGGCTGATTTGGTGAAGACAACCAGCATCGCACGCGGAGTGCAAGCTGAGCTTAATATCTGCAGCATAGTGCCCAGAGTCGATCGCGGTCCTCTGGTTTGGAGCCGTGTGGAGGGTCTAAACCAGAGGCTCAGACGACTCTGCGACTATAATGGTTGCAAATTCATCGACCTCCGTTATTGGGTGGAGAACTGTAGGGCCCCCCTAGACAGGTCAGGCGTGCACTACACACCGGAAGCAGCTACTAGGGTAGCAGAGTACGTGTGGCGTGCACACGGGGGTTTTTTAGGTTAGAGGGACCCCCCCTTGGGCGAAACGATAAAATACCTGACGGCTTACCATGGAGGACATTATCATCGTTGATAAAGAACGTCCGTCCTCGGAAACCAAAAACAGGAAAAGTTAACGTAATATTGGTAAACTGCAGGAGTATCCAGGGCAAGGTTCCTGAATTAGTATCTCTTATTGAAGGAAATAGTGCGCATATAGTATTAGGAACGGAAAGTTGGTTAAAACCGGAAGTGAACAGTAACGAAATCCTAGACACAGAATGGAATATATACCGCAAGGATAGGATAAACGCCAATGGTGGAGGAGTATTTATAGCAGTAAAGAATTCAATAATATCCAGTGAAGTTATTAGCGAATGCGAATGTGAAATAATCTGGGTTAAGTTAAGTATCAAAGGTGGGTCAGATATGATAGTCGGATGCTTCTATAGACCACCTGCATCAGCAACCGTAGTAGTTGAGCGCCTCAGAGAGAACCTGCAGAACGTCGTGAAGAAGTTTCGTGATCATACTATTGTAATAGAGACTTCAATCTACCAGGTATAGAATGGGATAGTCACACAATCAGAACTGGAGCCAGGGACAGAGACTCTTGTGACATTATCCTGACTGCCTTGTCCGAGAATTACTTCGAGCAGATAGTTAGAGAACCAACTCGTGAAGCTAACGTTTTAGACCTCATAGCAACAAATAGACCGGAACTTTTCGACTCCGTGAATGTAGAAGAGGGTATCAGTGATCATAAGTCAGTGGTTGCATCAATGACTACAAGTGTAATAAGAAATGCCAAGAAAGGAAGGAAAATATATTTGCTTAACAAGAGTGATAGGGCACAAATCGCAGAATATCTGAGTGACCACCATCAAACGTTCATTTCTGAGGAAGAGGATGTGGAACAAAAATGGAAAAAATTCAGAAACATCGTCCAGTACGCCTTAGATAAGTTCGTACCGACTAAGGTCCAAAGCGAGGGGAAAGATCCACCGTGGTATAACAATCATGTACGAAAGGTACTACGGAAACAAAGAAAGCTTCATCATAGGTTTAAGAGTAGTCGAATCATAGCTGATAAGGAAAAGCTGAACGAAGCGAAAAAGAGCGTAAAGAGAGCAATGAGAGAAGCATTCAACGAATTCGAACATAAAACATTGGCAAACAATCTAAACAAGAACCCTAAAAAGTTTTGGTCATATGTAAAATCGGTAAGCGGATCTAAATCCCCTATTCAGTCACTCGTTGACCACGATGGCACCGAAACAGAGGACGACCGAAGAAAGGCAGAAATACTGAATTCAGTGTTCCGAAACTGTTTCACTGCGGAAAATCGTAACACGGTCCCTGACTTCAGCCGTCGCACGGACGCCAAAATGGAAAATATTGAAATAAACGATATCGGAATTGAAAAACAACTGCTATCACTTAGTAGCGGAAAAGCATCCGGACCAGACGAGATACCCTTAAGATTCTACAGTGATTATGCTAAAGAACTTGCCCCCTTTCTATCAGCAATTTATCGTAGATCGCTGGAAGAACGTAAAGTACCTAGCGACTGGAAGAAAGCGCAGGTCGTTCCCATTTTCAAGAAGGGTCATAAATCAGATGCGAATAATTATAGGCCTATTTCGCTTACGTCAATCTGTTGTAGAATAATGGAACATGTTTTGTGTTCTCGTATTATGACGTTCTTAGATAATACAAATCTCCTTCATCATAACCAACATGGATTCCGCAAACAGAGATCATGTGAAACTCAGCTCGCCCTATTTGCCCAAGAAATTCACAGTGCCGTAGACACTGGCGAGCAGATTGATGCCGTATTCCTGGACTTCAGGAAGGCATTTGATACGGTTCCGCACTTACGTTTAGTGAAAAAAATACGAGCTTACGGAATATCGGACCAGGTTTGTGATTGGATTCAGGATTTCCTAGAAGAAAGAACACAACATGTCATTCTTAACGGTTCAAAATCTGCAGATGTAGAGGTAATTTCGGGAGTACCGCAGGGAAGCGTGATAGGACCTTTATTGTTTACAATATACATAAATGACTTAGTTGACAACATCGGTAGCTCCGTGAGGCTATTTGCAGATGACACGGTTGTCTACAAGAAAGTAGCAACATCAGAAGACTCGTACGAACTCCAGGAGGACCTGCAGAGGATTAATGCATGGTGCGACAGCTGGCAGCTTTCCCTAAACGTAGATAAATGTAATATAATGCGCATACATTGGGGCAGAAATCCATTCCAGTACGATTATGCCATAGGTGGTAAATCATTGGAAGCGGTAACGACCGTAAAATACTTAGGAGTTACTATCCGGAGCGATCTGAAGTGGAATGATCACATAAAACAAATAGTGGGAAAAGCAGGCGCCAGGTTGAGATTCATAGGAAGAATTCTAAGAAAATGTGACTCATCGACGAAAGAAGTAGCTTACAAAACGCTTGTTCGTCCGATTCTTGAGTATTGCTCATCAGTATGGGACCCTTACCAGGCTGGATTAATAGAAGAGATAGACATGATCCAGCGAAAAGCAGCGCGATTCGTCATGGGGACATTTAGTCAGCGCGAGAGCGTTACGGAGATGCTGAACAAGCTCCAGTGGCGGACACTTCAAGAAAGGCGTTACGCAATACGGAGAGGTTTATTATCGAAATTACGAGAGAGCACATTCCGGGAAGAGATGGGCAACATATTACTACCGCCCACATATATCTCGCGTAATGATCACAACGAAAAGATCCGAGAAATTAGAGCAAATACGGAGACATACAAGCAGTCGTTCTTCCCACGCACAATTCGTGAATGGAACAGGGAAGGGGGGATCAGATAGTGGTACAATAAGTACCCTCCGCCACACACCGTAAGGTGGCTCGCGGAGTATAGATGTAGATGTAGATGTAGATGTAGATGTAGCTGGTGATTCTGAGCGATCAGCCCAGTTATTCTTCCAGTACGGGTAGTCCACAAGAACCGAAAGTGCATTTCCGCCATCCGCAGTGGAGTTCTGCTCTGGCATTTGCCGGTTTTGTGGGCGAGTGTTAGAGCAGTAGGCAGAGCCCTTTCATGCAGCAGGGTGCGGTAAGCTGCCGATGTACAGAACAAAAGCTCTTTCACGACTTTTGCTCGATTCCCAGAGATATTAACAAAGGAAATTTAGCACAGTTTTAAAAGATAATCTCCAGTGCGAGGTGAAAAGAACAACAAAGTCAATACCATCAAAATTACACCTTTATTATATGCCAGCAAGTTTCATCATAACAGCGCATACTCCACTGTAGATCCAAAATCTCATTCTGGATGCACCTCTACAGTTTTTTAATTTAACAAACAGAAGAAATTTTCAGTTATGAACAAACGATTTCCTTTTCTGTATTAATGGCTTCTGAAACATGAGTGTGTGTGTGTGTGTTTGGTTGATTTGGGGGAGGGGACCAAACACCGAGGTCATCGGTCCCATTGGATTAGGGAAGGATGGGGAAGGCAGTCGGCCGTGCCCTTTCAAAGGAACTATCCCGGCATTTGCCTGAAGCGATTTAGGGAAATCACGCGAAGTCTAAATGAGGACGGCAGGAAGTTGGTTTCAACCGTCGTCCTCCCGAATGCGAGTCCAGTATGATAACCACTGCTCCACCTCGCTCGGTCATGACTGTAAAACTCGCTGATTCAGTTACGTGAGGTACACGCACTAGCGATCGAATTTATCTCAACATAAGACATTTACAACAACACAATGTAAATGATTACACAAAGAGGAATACATTGATGAGCATCGAAAAAGAAAATTCGTGCCGAAAATAATCACAAAGCAAACAATACTCGTCACACGGATGGCGAAGTAAACGATTATTCATACTAAACGGTAAACCACAAAGGACCATAACAAAAGTTGGCCCGTGGCCCTTAAAGAAAACACATGAGCTTCTGCAGAACTACATCTTAAAACTATTTACTTAAAATACCGAGGTTGTTCTCACAGCATAGAAATACCTATAAAAACGCATCAATTGCATCTAATGCCGTTATTTTTATTGTACTTGCCATCGACTGACCACGAGACTTATAAAACCATCAGTGTTTGACGAATCATTCGCAACTACATAAAGTTTAATCTTTTTATAAGAATTCAAAAAACACCTCTCTGGCTGTAGAATTTTTTTAAAATTAAAACCATACCGGTTTGACGGCAATAAAGCACGTCCTACAACACTATTTTACGCTGTCCTTTAGACTCTCCCCTTCCCTCACGTTGCTGATAAATTAAAACTCGCTAGAATCGATTCTCAAATTGATAAAAATGGGGCATCCCTCCAGCTGATAACATGCTTTATCCCTTTTTCATCAATTTGACAAACGCTTCTAGTGGGATTTAATTTATCAGTGAAGTGAAAACGCGGAGAGTTTAGAAGATAGCGTAAAATAATCATGTGGGCACAATTTATATCATCTGAGAATGCTCCTAAATCGCCATTAAACCGGTCTTGGTTTTAATAAAAAAAACCTTTCTACAGCCAGAGTGATGTTGTTTTCGCCTGATAAAAATGTTGACATTTGCTGTGCTTGCCCGCAATTCAAAATAGTAAGTATAAAGTTTAACAAAGCTCATGCTCACCAGATGCAGTAGGATCCAAGCATGTCGGTGAAACTTCTGTAATGCCTTTCGCGAAAATAAATACCATTCATCAATCGCCACAATTCAAAATAGTAAGTATAAAGTTTAACAAAGCTCATGCTCACCAGATGCAGTAGGATCCAAGCATGTCGGTGAAACTTCTGTAATGCCTTTCGCGAAAATAAATACCATTCATCAATCGCCACAATTCAAAATAGTAAGTATAAAGTTTAACAAAGCTCATGCTCACCAGATGCAGTAGGATCCAAGCATGTCGGTGAAACTTCTGTAATGCCTTTCGCGAAAATAAATACCATTCATCAATCGCCACAATTCAAAATAGTAAGTATAAAGTTTAACAAAGCTCATGCTCACCAGATGCAGTAGGATCCAAGCATGTCGGTGAAACTTCTGTAATGCCTTTCGCGAAAATAAATACCATTCATCAATCGTCACAGCGTGCTGAGTAGCCTCAGGTATGCCTCCGGAACACGTCATCAAGGGTTAGAGGCCCACTCGACTGCAGACTTCCGTCGATTGACCGAGCACCACACCCGGGAAATCTACATCTACATGGACACTCTGTAAACCGCACTCAAGTGCCTGGCAGAGGGTTCATCGAACCACCTTAACAGTAATTCTCTGTTATTCTACTCTCGAAGAGCGCACAGAAAGAACGAACACCTGTATCTTTCTGTGCGAACTCTGATTCCCCTGATTTTATTACGATGATCGTTTCTCTCTATAGAGGTCGGTGTCAACAAAATATTTTCGCATTCGAAGGAGAAATCTGATGATTGAAATTCCGTGACAAGATCTCACAGCAACGACAAACGCCTTTGCTTTAATTACGTACACCCTAAATCTTGTATCACGTCCGTGACACTATCGCCCCTATTTCTCGATAATACAAAACGTTCTACTGTCCTTTGAACTTTCTCGATGTACTTCGTTAATCCTATCTGGTAAGGCTCCCACACTGCCAGCAGTATTCCAAAGCAGGGCGGACAAGCACAGTGTACATGGTGGTAGCCAGTCAAGGAATATTTTAGGGAACTGGTTTAAAAAGTTTATTTCAAAGGCCCAGTGAAATCTTTACAGGTTTACTCCTAGAGCAACTTACGCTGTGCGTACGTGAAACAAGTTGCCTGTCTTTCAAAACCGAGGCGGTTCTGCACAGTTGAAGCTGCTGACAGGAGACGCCGTGAGACCTCTGCTGAGACTGCTAGCGAATTCACGGCATTGGTTTCAGCCAATAGCGTGCGCGGGATACTGATCACGTGTGTGGACGCTGGAGTGTTCTGCGATGCGGAACACAGTTGCCTCTCTCTCTTGTAATCCAGACCTCGAGCAGAACAGACGTATTTTCGGAAGGCAGAACCTCTGGCTCTGCTTTACCAACATAAGATAACATGAACCGCTTCCCCTTCCGTTGCCCATTTCAACTAATTGTTCGACCTCCTAAACCGACCTAAACCTGGTAACTTCGGACCCTAGGCGCGCCCCTTTTATGCCATACACACAAATATATTATCTTCATTGTACCTAATTTCCTGTTCCGTCATTTAACGGCAGCCCTGGATGCCCACTCTCAAATCCTAACCGCTCGACGTGCTGCACACTGTCGTCACGAAGCATACGTAACAACCTTCTCCCCCCTTCGCTGACCGTATACTGTACAATACTGTAGGCAGTCTCTTTAGTAGATCTGTTGCATCTTCTGTTCTGCCCATAAATCGCAGTCTTCGGTTTCACCTTCCCCACAACATTTTCTATTTGTTCTTTGCAATTTAAGTTGTTTTTTACTGGAACACATAAGTACAAAAGTTGAATTTACGTCCTTTAGATCTGTGTATCCGAAGTTTAACGGATTCCTTTTAAGACTCATATGGGTAACCTCACACTTTTCATTATTTATGGTCAACTGCCAATTTTCGCACCGTATAGGTATCTTTTCTAAATCGTTTTGCAATTTGTTTTGATCTTCTGATGGCTTTCCTAGACGATAAACGACAGCATCATCTGCAGACAACCTAAGACGGCTGCACAGACTGTCTGCTAAATCGTTTATATAGATAAGGAACGGCGAACGAGCTATAACAATACATTGGGAACGCCAGAAATCACTTCTGTTTTACTCGATGACTCTCCGTCAATTATTATGAACCGCGACCTCTCTGAGAGGAAGTTGCGAATCCAGTCGCATAAATGAGATGACATTTCATAAGCACGGAATTTGATTACAAATCACTTGTGAGTACAGTGTCGAAAGGCTTTTGGTAATCTATAAATACGGAATCAATTTGAAATTCCTTGTCAGTAAAACTCAACACTTCGTGTGAGTAAAGAGCTAGATGTTTTTCACTAGAACGATGTTTCATAAATCCGTGATGACAGTGCGTCAATAGATAGTTCTCTTCGAGTTAATGCGTGATGTTCGAACGCAGTGTATGTTCCAGAATCCTGCTGGATATCGACGTTAACTGTATGGGCCTGTGATTTAGTGGTTTACTCCTATTGCCTTTCCTGAATATTGGTGTGACCTGTGCAACTTCTCACTCTTTGGGTACGGATGTTTCGTCGAGCGATCGGTTGTGTATGATTGTTTAGAATGGGGTTACTGCATCAGCATACTCCGAAAGCGACCTAATTCTTACACAGTCTGGGCCGGAAGACTTGCTTTTCTTAAGTGATTTAAGTTCCTACACTACGCTGAGAATATCAACTTCTAAATTACTCATGTTGGCAGCTGTTCTTGATTCGAATTCTGGAACATTTACTTCGTTCTCTTTGGCTGTTTAGCAACTTGCTTTAGCAGTACTGTGATCGATAGTACTTCCATTGCTGTCGCGCACAGAAGGCATTGTTTGTCTTGCTGCTAGCATAATTTACATACGACCAGAATCTCTTTCGATTTTCTGCCAGGTTTCGAGTCAAAGTTTCGCTGTGGGAACTATCATAATGATCTTGCATAGAAGTCAGTGCTAAATTTCCAGCTTCTGTGAAAAATCGCCAACCTTCAGAATTTTGAATTCGTTTAGTTTTAGCATGCTTTTCTCGTTGTTTCTGCAACAGTGTGTAAGTAGGCTGTTCAGGTTTTCTTATTGGTAACGCCACGTAGCGCTCTGTATGAAAATCACTGGCTGTGCTGTGTGCAGTCTGTGGCTAGTTTGCATTGTTATCTGTCATTGTAGTGTTGGGCAGCTGGATGTTAACAGCGCGTAGCGTTGCGCAGTTGGAGGTGAGCCGCCAGCAGTGGTGGATGTGGGGAAGTGAGATGGCGGATTTTTGAGAGCGCATGATCTGGACGTGTGTCCATCAGAAACAGTACATTTGTAAGAATGGATGTCATGAACTGCTATATATATATTATGACTTTTGAACACTATTAAGGTAAATACATTGTTTGTTCTCTATCAAAATCTTTCATTTGCTAATTATGCATATCACTAGTTAGTGCCTTCAGTAGTTAGAATCTTTTATTTAGCTGGCAGTATTGGCGCTCGCTGTATTGCAGTAGTTCGAGTAACGAAGATTTTTGTGAGGTAAGTGATTTGTGAAAGGTATAATGTTAGTCAGGGCCACTCTTTTGTAGGGATTATTGAAATTCAGATTGCGTTGCGCTAAAAAATATTGTGTGTCAGTTTAGTGTTGATCAGAACAGGTAAAGAGCGAAATGTCCGAGTACGTTCAGTTTTGCTCAGCTGTTTGAAAATCAAATAATGTAAGATATTTATCAGCACAGTAATTCAATAATTTTCTAAGGGGACGTTTGAAGTGTTGTGACCCGTTTTGTGCACCAAGGAGAATGAGCTCCGCCGTTTCTTAATTTATTTGGTAAAAATATCTCGATTACTATCGATACTATTTCTTTGAATTCACGCCACATCTGACTGCACTTACACTGTTAATTTGGAAGGAGTGGAGATTGGCTCTCAGGAAAACGTCAAGCGAATTTATATGTGCTTTTCGGAATAGGTGTGTTTTCATTTATTTTTTGGATGATTTGGGAGTTACAATATTCAGTCGGGCTACGACAACCTTTTGTTCACTAATCCTTGTAGCATTACGTCTAAATCCCGCACTGCGTCATCGTAATCATCAACCCATCTCACAAGAAGCATACGCACTGGCTGCAGTACGTACGAAACACAGCTTACGGCTCGAGAACCACGAGCCAGCAAACCCTACCTATTCCTTCTCCACCTCTACGAGTGGCAACCCCCCCTATCGAGACGCAGAGAAATCCATCACTCAGTGACAGAACAGCAACGTCTCAGGCGCACTGCAAGCTCATCGATTCGAACTCGGTCAAGGTTCATCTTACATCAGATTGCAGAGTCAGCATCTGTCTCTATGATGGCGTTTCACCGAATGTTAGACTTGGTGAGGTGTAATAGAAGCCGATAAATTATATCGAAATTTGAGTGTCGTATTTTTGTGAAACGCTTTCCTTTATTGACGGTCATATGTATTTCTGTTTTATTATGTGGAGGTTATAGGTAAAGGCTACTAGGTGCAAACTGGAGGGAGTGTAGGAACTGTAAGCGGTATACATATTCCTCAGGGCCTTTGGAAACAGTTGGCTTCGTTAACTGACATTGGAGTAGCCGAATCTTAACCTTGACCACCCTTAGTTTATACATGTTAGTTTTTACATATTTATAGATATTAGTAGAGCATAGAGTTAATCCGAGTACGGCAATAAACGTTTCCGACTAAATCTGTGAAGTAGCTGGTCGCATAATTTGTCCCGTGTACGGCACACCGCCAGCAGTACCCTGGGTCTGCGATTTCGTGCGGCGCCACGGAAACTCCGGGGCACGGACGAAAGGAGCGTTTTCTGCTCCACTCACAGCTTCAGTTCCTGGGCTTCAAACTTCGCAGAACACGGGTAGAGACGCTCATCAGTCACGCTGATCTCATTTAAGTTGCTCTAATGCGGTTACTTCTTAAAACCATTACGTAAATTTCTATACTTTAAAAGTCGAATCACTGGTGTTAGCTCAAATTCCCGGGTTTCGATGGCCAGTTATTCAAGATATTTTCTGTTACTTATCGCTTTTTCCACCCGATGAAATCATTTGTTACCGTGAAAAGTCCTGAGTTGCACCTCGTTTCGGAGTCGATATTAAACTACTTTCCGCTATAACTGACTGATCAAGTCGGATCAGAGGCCGGAGGAAGCTAACTGTAACAGCTTCAACAGGATAGTGGCTGGTAGGGTACCACGGCGTTCAGACCAACCCCTGGGTCGACGACAGTTTTATCTTAACATGTGTAGCCCGTGGACACGCTCCACTTAGTCTAAAACCGATACATCGTAAGATTCTTCTTTAGAATTTTGTAACAGTTGTTTCGCCACAGAATGATTTATGTGGTGGACTCACCTTAGATCATTCAGGATGAATATTTGTAGATGTTTGATAGATCTTAATGATCCTAGAGACATAATACTCCCTCTTCTCATCTCCACATCCAGTTCGAGAGAGAAACACGACTTCGCACGTCTGCCACACTCCATCGAGCAATAATTCAGGGCTAGGTATGTCACCAAATTATATCGTCATCTGTCATAAATTAAGTACACAACAAAACATCCTCGATCCTTTACGCAAAAAGGACTGCTGTCAAAAACAATAGGGAAACAAGTACTCATCCGCGTCATCGTGGGTACTTTCCATTGGATTTTGAATTTTGAGAGCTTCAACAACTTGTATTCCCTACGTTTTCGTTTCATCACTGTCTGACGCCTTCGTGGCATGCTCCACATTAAGTCGACAGAGGTCATACTGTGGTATCCTTTCCCATTCTTCGATGAAAGGCCATGAGAGTTCTTGGATAGTCTGTGGCAGAACAGTACGACCACGAAGACGTCTGGCTAGCAGGTCGCACTTATGTGCGATGGGGTTTAGGTCGGGTCACACCGCCGGCCATTTCATTAGTCGTCCAGGTTTCGCAAGACATCTCTGCTGATGCCCACCACATAGACCCTGGCGTCAGAAGGAATTGTTGGCCACCGCCGTATGCAGCAGCCACCATAGGGTCCAACATGATCTGATTGACTTACTTCGTGGAGGGACGGCGCCCACGGACAATGACACGATCCGTATAGCTGTCAACACTGAAGCCTCCCTACATCATCACAGAACCTTGGAAATCTGTCGATTCCTCTGACGAAACCTGGCAGGTATTGCACCGCTCACAACGTGTCTCCGCACACGAATACGGCCATCACCTTGCATCAGAGTGTCTGTGGACTTGTCTGTGAACAACAAGTTTCGCCGGTGACGAAGTTGCCAGTTTACATGGGAACGGCAGAACTGAAGGCGCGGTGCAAGATGTGGTCGTGTCAGGCGGGCTACTCGAACAGGACGTAAGATCCTCTCTCGTAATCTGTTCATTACAGTCCGATCAGACGCAGCGGCTCCAGTGGTCCTTCTAAGATCGTGTCGCAGTGGTCTGGCGGTATACGCACGACGCCGCAACGCACAGATGGTCAGATATCGGTCTCCAGGCTGGCTTGTAATGCGTCAGCGATCTTGTCCAACCATCCTAGTGTACTGGCCCGTCTAAGGCTGGTCTACAACCTGTGGATGACGTATGGGGAGGCATTGACATCTTCAGAAACACAAACGAAAGTCGTTCTTTTTTGGATCAAATAGACATCCATTGCAACCTGCAGTGCATTAAGGTGTCGCACTGCACGTGTTTCGATTGCATACAACGTCCACATATGACAACTGCCATTTGTGTACCTCACTAAAAACGTTTAGACGCCAGTACTCACTTTCTTCCGACGGGTCACCCGATACTGTGATGCATAACAGAGTCAATAGATGGCGAATGATTTTAATTCAAGTGGTTCAAATGGCTCTGAGCACTATGGGACTTAACATCTGAGGTCATCAGTACCCTAGACTTAGAACTACTTAAACGTAACTAACGTAAGGACATCACACACATTCATGCCCGAGGCAGGATTCGAACCTGCGACCGTAGCGGTCGCGCGGTTCCAGATTGAAGCGCCTAGAAGCCCTCGGCCACAGCGGCCGGCTGATTTTAACTGTTGCTTACGTTGAAAGCGAAGATCTCAAGCGGTGCAGTAACACAACAGGTGCCACCCGAAACTAAAGAGATTTAACATACCGGACTTTGATATACGTGTTTCCCATTTCTTTTGGACAGTGTATTATACGTCCGAAGTGGCCGTGCGGTTAAAGGCGCTGCAGTCTGGAACCGCGCGACCGCTACGGTCGCAGGTTCGAATCCTGCCTCGGGCATGGATGTTTGTGATGTCCTTAGGTTAGTTAGGTTTAACTAGTTCTAAGTTCTAGGGGACGAATGACCTCAGCAGTTGAGTCCCATAGTGCTCAGAGCCATTTGAACCATTTTATACGTCACCAGTCTTTATTTACTGCCTAGCAAATTACATAGAACCTTTAAAAGCACCCTGAGAATTTATTGAGGATCGGACGATTATGCGGAAAATGCGAACTTACAAGTCTAAACAACTAATTACGAGCAACAGAGTTCTCATTTATTGCTTCCTTTGTTACGCGGACACCACTAACCGAAAGAAACCTCGTGCTTAAAAACAAAACTGCCCAGTTGCCAAGACCTCCTATAAATTTTTCCACGCGGAAACTTTAAAACATTAGAAAATCAAGTACGAACGACAGTTGTAACATGTAGCATCGGAAACAAGAATCAGTAGCAGTAATAGCGAGCCATGAGCGTGCCGTCCAGCTCTATTTTAGATATTACGACCCGCGAGCGTACAGTACCAACAATAGGCGAAGATGATTTGTTTACTGCTGCATACCATTAAACCAGTGGTTGCTGTATGGACTATCGATATAATCACAAGAAAGAATTCGCTTAAGAAAAAGAAAGGGAAACAGCAAATACATGCTAGGTACAAGGGCGTACCACCCTCACAAGTCTTCCAACAAAGAGCTGATTGCCAACGGGTTTCTCTCTATTTGGCAACAATTTTGCTGCAGCGAGGTTGGCCGCGTCCAAATTGGCTCGCGCTGTGTGAGTTGTACGGACGCTGCGTTGCGTGGTGGCTTGAGCGGTGCGTGCGTGTCGCGTGTCCGCTGCCCTGCCGCTGACACGTGGCGTGTTGACACGGCTCCACCACAAACACAACACAGCCCAGCCCGTGGCAGCCACCAGCGTGTAGCCACGTGCCACCCAGCCGGGCTCTGCCCTCCGCCCCCTAAACGGCCGGACAAAATTAAAAGGAATAATGCGATCGACCTTTGAGGCTGTCACGGCACACTACTAACGACCTGAAAGTAAAGAACTAAATCAATTATTTCTAATTACCGGTCACTCGACTGCTATATTCTCGTACCTCTTGCTAATATTTTCATAGCTGCTCACAATATCCTCTACAATATATGACATACTTTTCTGTTCCTCTTCCGTACGCCCTCACTGATGCCCAGAAATCTGACTCATCGTCTGGTTAGGCTTTTCCACAGACTTCATCCT
Source organism: Schistocerca serialis cubense (assembly GCF_023864345.2). Lineage (NCBI taxonomy): Eukaryota > Metazoa > Arthropoda > Insecta > Orthoptera > Acrididae > Schistocerca > Schistocerca serialis. Next base: position 1,283,916,111 of record NC_064638.1, on the reverse strand, counting down.
GACTTTTCCTTTTTGGGGGCTATCCATTTCTGTTTTATGCGTCCGCTTAGCCTTTCACAGACATCACATTTAAAATACTTCCAGATTCTCCACGTTTCACTTCCCTACGATACTGTGCTTTCAGTTTATTCAGAGACAATAATTACACTGAAGTCACCAAGTTTTACGATGGTTCCTTGAACATTATAAAAGGACGGGCCATGGTTCTTACTGGCGTGTGTGACAATCGAGTACGGCAAAGCATGCTCTGAAGTGATTTTCCATGCTGGCCACTGCAACGTTCCTTAACTACTGATCTTGTAGTGTGAAGTTCTTTCAAACAACGTTCTGTCGATTACGTTGTTTAAAGATAATTCTTTGATTACGTAGAATGCCTGAACTGTGGAATGGACATAAGACTGGAGTTATCGTGTACCGTGTTGTAACTGTAAGTGGTGTACGTACTCTGTGTTATTATTAGGAAAAACCTTATACGAATTGATTGAGCAATGCAACTCCCAGTACGAATAAATAAATACAGTCACTGCAAAATACAATCAGCCCCTTAGGCACTGAATCCTCTAGCCTTGTTAATAACTGGTATCCTTAGTCCCTGTGCACATGGCATATAAATTAAATTGTCCTGCCTCTAAAGCAGCAACGGTGGAACGCGATGTATTCTTGTCTCAAATAAAAAAAATATAAATATGCTAGCTACAGGCTCAGCGGTGTGCAGTGCTGGTCGTAATACTTTGGAATGTAGATGAAATTCTAATGGCTGATAAATGAAAACATTTAAGAAAAATCCAACGTCTTTGAAAAACGTATGACCTGGACATGGAAGCGGTATTAATTGTGGTGAATCACTAACACTGTCTTTTTAGTAAAATTACATTCCAAGTTAAGTTTGGCTTTCAAAAATATCTGACAATTCAAAAAACATTACTCAGAAAAATTACATCCCTCTTACGAATTGATTAACAAACAGTGAGATTTTCACAGCAAGTGTTATCTAACCACACTAAAAAAAGCATAAATACAAAACATCAAATTACATATACCTCTGTTAACAAATCTTGGAAACAGTAAAAATGGGAGATATCTAACTAGCCTTTACATCAGTTCAATTTACGTACATTCTGGGGTTACTCGACAATTGCAAATTATCAGCCAACTCATCTACAGTAACGCGCTGTCAAAACGAGCGTCATTAATATTTAACATCTTTACCCTGCTTAGAGGTTCTCGTACGTCCTACATTAATCTAAAACTTGGTGGCTTCACAGAGCACACCACAACTGCCTACTCCGAGTGCTCTCTTATTCCAGCGCACAGACCAGAAGCAGTATCTTTGGCTCTGCGGTCGTGCAGTCAGCGTTCCGCTTTACAAAGTCTGTCAGAGACATATATCGTTTATAATGCCATTGTTTCATTTTGGTATACATTAGTATTATTATGATATTCGGGTGCCACACTCAAGTGTACGCCAGTAGACTACTTTCACCACAAGGTTGGTTCAAATGGTTCAAATGGCTCTGAGCACTATGGGACTCAACTGCTGTGGTCATAAGTCCCCTAGAACTTAGAACTACTTAAACCTAACTAACCTAAGGACAGCACACAACACCCAGCCCACAAGGTTGGTATGGAGTTCTTGTGGTAGGGGGTTCTATTCCTCCACCAGCGCGACTGACACATGGTGGACGCTGGTGCGTGTGCAAGTGCTGCAATACGTCTTCATAACGCACCCCACACGTGCTCCATGGAATTTAAGGCGGGGGAAAGGGGCAGGCGAATCTTTCTACCCAGCGTCCTGTCCTTCCCAGAACTCCTCCGCCTACGTACTTCGATGCGGTCGGGCACTGTTATCCACAAAAGTGAAGTCAGGATCGATGCACCATTGAAAATATGAACATAAGAAGGAGTACAGCATCACACTAACGTTGTCCGGAGATTGTTCCGAGTTCACAGGTTTGGAGGTGAGTACTTCCATGAATAGTATGCAGCCTCGCGCCATTAGACGTGGAGCACAGATAAAAGATCATGATCGGCAATATTCCTGTGTGCATTACGTATGCACCCATACCTGTATATGAGGGTACGTTCAGCGTTGTGATCTGGGTGATACGGTATGGGGAACCATAATGCTGCATCGGCGTACCGATCTTCAAATCTCTGAACACTGTACGTCCACCAGTCAGTGTTATCTTCGTTGATCCATTATGGATCGTGGGACGACGGCTGGCATCAACTCCTTGATGCAATAATTTACCAACAGCCGTATGTATTGTAGAAATTTATTTTATTTTATGAACTTGTATGTGCTACCAGTTTCGGCATTATATTGATGCCATCTTCAGGCCCCACTCGTCATAGCCGTAAAATGACGAGTGGGGCCTGAAGATGTCATCAATGTAATGCCGAAACTGGTAGCACATACAAGTTCATAAAATAAAATAAATTTCTACAGTACATACGGCTGTTGGTAAATTATTGCATCAGGAAAATCAATGTTATTGTGACACTGTACTGCTGCATTTCAGGGGCGCATTTGACTTTGAATTCATTTTTATAGATGATAATTCGCAACCCGAGTGCGCTGGTGGGGGAGCTCTCGGAACGAGAGGATATTCGGCGAATAGACTGGTCTGCCTTTTCCCCGGTGTTAAACCTCTTCGAGCCCGAGTGGGATGCATTGCGGACACGTATCGCAGAACGACCACACGCACCAACGGCCACCCGACAGCTGTCAGCAGCGCTGGTGGACGAACGGAACGACCCACGACAAGAACTCCTGACCAACCACGTGGCGAGCTGGGAGCACTTTGCAGACCATACACTGCCGTGCCCGCAGCTCGTGGTCTACTGGCTAGCGTTGCTACCTCTGGATCACGAGGTGCCGAGTTCGATTCCCGGCCGGGTTGAGGATTTTCTCTCCCCGGGATCTGGGTGTTTGTGCTGTCCTCATTGCCGCGCGGCGTGTGTGTGCTGTTCTTAGCATAGATTACTTTAAGATACTTTAAGCAGTGTGTAACTCTAAGGACCAATGACCTCAGCAGTTTGGTACCTTAGGAACTCGCGCACATTTAATTTTGTCCTCATCATTCCATCATCATCTGTGAAAGTGGCTAGATTGGACTGAGTACAGAATGGGAATTTGTACAGGCGCTCATGACCGCGCACTTGAGCGCCACACAATTCAAACATCATCATCATCATCATAGATTGCCGTCTGTTGTGATCGCACTCTCTATTAAGAGTCATGTCCCGTTTTATATTACACATTAAATGTATTCGCAATTGCGAATAAGGACCATCAGCTATAGAATGGAATTACGACAATGAAAATTTTTGCCAGACCGAGACTCGAACCCGGCTTTCCTGCTTATAGCGAGCGGCCGCCTTACCATTTGGCTATCCGTGCACGACTCACGGCCAGGTCCAAACTTCCACATGTCGTCAACGATGCGTCTAATGTATTTCATAACGGCTGTAGTCGCCGCAGTGCCTTTTCCTTTGGACATGCATGCGTGTCCAATGGCACTTTGAATCGTAATCAGAATAACATAGACACTGCACTATCATATCGTTTTTTATAATGTCCAGAGGACCGCCATAATTTGCGGTGACTTCAATGAAATTATTGTGTTTGAATAACAGAATACTTCTAATCGATCCATTGCTTATATCTTACCTTCCGTACTATAACAATTCTTCCTATGAATGGTTCAGTTTTTATGGAGCTATGTCACTTGGCAGTTACACGTCATACGAATCATACTTTGGTTATTTAAGTTTTGTACACCATTGTACACAGAGGAGCCAACGAAAATGTTGCATCTGTGTAATATCGTGTAGCCCCCCCGCGAACACGCAGAACTGCCGCAACACAACGAGGCTGGCATGGACTCGACAAATGTCTGAAGTACTGCTGGAGGGAACTGACGCCATGAATCCTGCAGGGCTGCCCATAAATCCATAACAGTACGAGGGGTTGGAGATCTTTTCGGAACAGCACGTTGCAACGCATCCCACATATGCTCAATAATGTTCATGTTTGGGGAGTTTGGTGGGCAGCGGAAATGTTTAAACTCAGAAGAGTGTTCGTGGAGCCACTCTGTAGCAATACTGGATGGGAGGGGTGGCGCATTGCCCTGCTGGAATTCGCCAAATCCGTCGAAATGCACAATGCCCATGAATCGATGCAGGCGATCAGACTGGAAGCTTATGTACGTGTCACGTGCCCCACACCACTGCAGAGCCTCCACCAGCTTGAACAGTCCCCTGCTGACATGCGGTTGTCTCCATACCCACACACATCCATCCGCTCGATACGCTTTTACAGTCCAATGTCGGTGTTGACGGGCCATGTCAATGATGTTTCGTCGAATGGTTCAGACGCTGACACTTGTCGATGGCCCAGCACTGAAATCTGCAGCAATTTGCGGCAGGGCTACACTTCTGTCACTCTGAAAAATTCTCTTCTGCTGTCGTTGGTCTCGTTCTTGCAGGATCTTATCCGGCTGCAGCGATATAGGATATGTGATGTTGTGCCGGATCCCTGGTATTCGCAGTACACTCGTGAAATGGGCGCATGGGAAAATCCCCACTACATCGCTACGCCATGTACAAACTCTTGATAACCTGCCATTGTAGCAGCTGTAACCGATCTAACAAGTGCGCAAGACACTTGCTGTCTGATATAGGCGTTGCCGAACGTTTACAAATCTTTGTATTTGAATATGCATGCCTTTACCAGTTTCTTTGCCGCTTCAGTGTACAATTGTACTATAGTGGACAGTATTTCGTACTGAATTCGGGGATCACGATAACGATCAATTCGTAAATACCTTGCGAATGTCTTATTTGTGGATCCGTGTTTACTGGAAGGTTGTATTATTGCATAATTCCAGCCGTCTGAGTTGTCGCTATTAATTACACTATACCCGTCACCACCGTACAGACCACATACCTTTAGGGCGACATGGCACCGTCTATACGACACGGAATTCCTTTTTTTAGCTTTTCCAACCAGCCCGGTACAGAATGCAGCTGCAGACTAGAAGGGCTGGTTGCTCTGGAGCCTTGAGGGCGACGTTTCGCAACAGGGGCGTCGCTTCGGCCATTCGAGCTTGAGCGTACATCTGCTGATTCGGCCATTACCAGTGAATCGGACGTGCGCGCCATTTGGCTCCATTCGATCAGTGCTCAGCTGAATTACTGCCCAGGAACGCTCTGCCAATACTGCGTTAGCCGGGGGCTGCCTCATTGCGCTGTAATCGTACTGCTGTCGAAACGTCAGGGGCTCCGGCAACAATACATTTGGTGCTTCCCCGTAGCAGAGGCGGGAAGGATAGGAGGCGCACAGAATGCGTGGGCAGCGCAACGAAGTGTATTCTACGGAACGTTTATTGGCCAGTACTTTGAGCTCCTATGAGTCTAAATCAACAAATTTACGATATTTCTGGGAAACTGTCATTCAGATCTTTCAGATAAACACCTGGGTCACACGTGGTGTATCTTGCAGTAATCGACACTCGGCTGAGCCGGCCGAAGTGGCCGTGCGGTTAAAGGCGCTGCAGTCTGGAACCGCAAGACCGCTACGGTCGCAGGTTCGAATCCTGCCTCGGGCATGGATGTTTGTGATGTCCTTAGGTTAGTTAGGTTTAACTAGTTCTAAGTTCTAGGGGACTGATGACCTCAGAAGTTGAGTCCCATAGTGCTCAGAGCCATTTGAACCATTTGACACTCGGCTGAGGCAGTTTCTACCGAATGGCCCGTGACGTTCTTCTTCGAACGTCACTGCACAAAGACACTTGATAGTTGTTACTGAATATAGTGTTAGTTTATGCTGAATGCCAGCTTTATGTAGTTGGTTAATGATAACACTTCTCTATAATTTGTTTTCGCCCACTCACTTTTGGTGTCTGTAGCTCTGGTCACGTGTGTTGGCGAGTGGCTGATAGTGCGCTATTGCTAGATAGTGATTCGTATGCACGTCTGCTACTCGTTGTAATAGTTTCTTTTTTGGTCAAAACTGATACAATTACGTTTTTGCAGTGAAATATTGATTTAGGTTATGTCAGTCATATATTTGTGTAAGCAATCTATGTGTACCTTATTTGAATGTAAAAATATTTTGAGAGCCGTGTCTTTAAATTCGTTACTTGTAGTCAGCAGTATGTAAAGTTATTATAGATAACATTAGGTATTATATGTTTATGTACGTGAATCAGTGACAAAAATGCATATCGAGGTAAAAAATTTAACTACTGGAATTTCAAGCAAATTAAGACATCAGCAAAATGCATAATGTAACAAACCTAGCTGCGTGAGCTTCTGACTTGTTTGTTTTGCTACATCTGTAAACTAATTTACTGTATTTAAGAAAACCAGTCTTCGTTGACCCCAAATGCACAACGATCAATCTGGACCCCATCCCAGCAGGTACCTTGAGGCTCCCACTTTTGCTCTAACTCTACGAGATGTAATTTAGTGAATGGTTTGGAATAACCCATGTATCATCCAAATAGAATACAGATCCATATCACCTAAACTACGCAACGAATCCATCGTCCGCAAAAATTTAATTCTATAGGCTACTATGTCGTTGTGTTCAAGTAAACATTGTCTGTCGTCACTCTGTCGCTTGTATATAAATCCTGTATCCTTTAATAAGGGTCTCATAGACCTACCAGATCCAGTAAAATCTCTTTTGTGTTAACTTTTTTTCTCAAGTTTTCTGTCATTGGGTACTCACCATTGTCGTAAAGTTCATAGACTGTCTGCTTCATAGTGGCTGTATTAAGGTCGTTTAGAGCTGTATTGTTTAATGTCTTTCCTAGGAGAATCAAATGTTATTTTCCTTCACGACACACACGCTGGATGGTTCTTGAAGCAACAAACAGCTTGTGCGCTAGCACGGTTGTTTGTTACAGTGGTTGGTTCAAACGGCTCTAAACACTATGGGACTTAACAACTGATATCATCACCGTCCTAGACATAGAACTACTTAAACTTAGGACATCACACACATTCATGCCCCAGTTAGGATTCGAACCTGCGACCGTAGTAGCAGCGCGGTTCTGGATTGAAGCGCCTAGAACCGCTCGGCCACAGCGGCCGGCTGCAGTGGTTGTTGTAATCGTTAAAATATCACTACGTTTATTGACGTCATCGCTATTGATTACGTCTGCTTTCCGTAAAGCTTTCCTAATAAGAGTGCATGTAGATGCTAACACCCCACCATCGTTGTCTACAAGATGTTTTAAACATTTACTGACATTGTGGATTATGTAATTGCTTTGCCGCCGATAGTCAGCTGTCTTTTTCGGTCGCAGTCTTCCTGCTATCAAAGTGCACCTTCTTGGAATTGTTTGCAATCTCTTTGTTCCTGCTTTTCCACTTTTATCTCATACGAACACTTTCAGTCAGTAAATAAGCTGTACAGATAAAACCACACATATAATGCAAGCACATCATTTTACTTCGAGTCAAGCTGCCGAAACTAATAACTCAATAAGGAATGGAAAACGCGAAAATCTACACACCGTCTCGCTACTGACGCACTGCTGGCGCACGCACTAAGCAACCCCGGGCGTTTAGCGTTGCCGTTTTCGAATGTTAAAGAGCGGTTCGCGAGACTAGGCACAAGTGTGGCACTAGCGCGCTCGCAGGCACCTGCAGATACACCCGGCCAAAGCTATAGTAGAGTAGCAATGTAACATATAGACTATTAAATAAAACACTGGCAATATCTTGACTGCAACACTTATAAATTTGGTTGTTCCTAATTATACGACCATGTTCCAACTTGATTTGAAATTTGGAAAAAGCCTCACCTTTTCGGAATAATATTTCTTTACAAAAAGACTATAGCACACAATGATGTCATTTCAAAATGGTATTAGAAAATAAATTAAACTTCTGTTACGGGAGATTAAAAGCCGAAAAATGTTCTAAGGCACACCACTTCTTCCTACTAGTGACACACAGAGAACATAGGTACGGAATTCATCTTTTACATTTTACCATGAAACGTCTCAGTATATTTTTACAGTGTTTGCATAGTAACTGAATCCGATGTTGTGTGTTTCTCCCGCACTTACATTCGGGTAGCTGGAGATGGTCGTATAGACTGAAACTGATAGTGAATGGCGTACTGTAACCAACTTCCTTTGTTTTCGGATTGCATTTCCTTAGGATTCTTCCAATGAATCTCAGTCTGGCGTCTGCTTTACCGACGATCAACTTTAGATGATCATTCCATTTTAAATCACTCCTAATGTGTATTCCCAGATAATTTATGGAATTAACTGCTTCCAGTTGCTGACCTGCTATATTGTAGCTCAATGATATGGGATCTTTCTTTCTATGTATTCGCAGCACATTACACTTGTCTACATTAAGAAAAAATGGTTCAAATGGCTCTGAGCACTATGGGACTTAACATCTGAGGTCATCAGTCCCCTACAACTTAGAACTACTCAAACTTAACTAACCTAAGGACATCACACACATGCATGCCCGAGGCAGGATTCGAACCTGCGACCGTAGCAGTCGCACGGTTCCAGACTGAAGCACCTAGAACCACCCGGCCACAACGGCCGGCTCTACATTGAGATTCAATTGCCATTCCCTGCACCATGCGTCAATTCGCTGCAGATCCTCCTGCATTTCAGTGCAATTTTCCATTTTTACAACCTCTCGATATACTACAGCATCTTCCGCAAAAACCTCAGTGAACTTCCGATGTCATCCACAAGGTCATTTATGTATATTGTCAATAGCAACGGTCCTACGACGCTCCCCTGCGGTACACCTGAAATCACTCTTACTTCGGAAGACTTCTCTCCATTGAGAATGACATGCTGCGTTCTGTTATCTAGGAACTCTTCAATCACACAATTGGTCTGATAGTCCATATGCTCTTACTTTGTTCATTAAACGACTGTGGGGAACTGTATCGAACGCCGTGCGGAAGTCAAGAAACACGGCATCTACCTGGGAACCCGTGTCTATGGCCCTCTGAGTCTCGTGGACGAATAGCGCGAGCTGGGTTTCACACGACCGTCTTTTTCGAAACCCAAGCTGATTCCTACAGAGTAGATTTCTAGTTTCCAGAAAAGTCATTATACTCGAACATAATACGTGTTCCAAAATTCTACAACTGATCGACGTTATAGATATAGGTCTATAGTTCTGCACATCTGTTCGACGTCCCTTCTTGAAAACGGGGATGACTTGTGCCCTTTTCCAATCCTTTGGAACGCTACGGTCTTCTAGAGACCTACGGTACACCGCTGCAAGAAGGGTGGCAAGTTCCTTCGCGCACTCTGTGTAAAATCGAAATGGTATCTCATGAGGTCCAGCGGCCTTTCCTCTTTTGAACGATTTTAATTGTTTCTCTATTCCTCTGTCTTCTATTTCGATATCTACCATTTCGTCATCTGTGCGACAATCTAGAGAAGGAACTACAGTGCAGTCTTCCTCTGTGAAACAGCTTTGGAAAAAGACAGTTAGTATTTCGGCCTTTAGTCTGTCATCCTCTGTTTCAGTACCATTTTGGTCACAGAGTGTCTGGACCGCATCAAATCAGTCAGAAGGCTGATGAACCTCAGAGAAAATAAACGCGTGCAGTACGCCGTAGCAGGACCCCGCACGCAGTTTGTGCCCCCAGCCTGCGTGTGGGAAACGGCAGGTGCAGCGGACTGGGAGACTGTAGCAGCATCTGGTGTCCGCTGTCGCACAGCGGAGCTCTGCGAACGCACGCATCTCACTGTTTATGCCTTTATGGTGATCGCCTCGGCTGCATCGCTTTTCAGTTACCGTTTTCCGTCGCATTAAACGCGAGAGCCTCGCACACTTTTTTTAAAAAAAAATCTGGTATTGTTTTGCTCCCCCTCCCCGGAGGATGATAGCAGTTCTGGCGCCGCCTTCATTGTGTTTGTTTATTCTCTCCCCGCGGCGGAGAGCAGTGTAATCACGGACTCGCGATCTGTGCATCCGGCCCGCGCAATAAACCACTCGTTAGCGACACCGAACACCGCCGGCAGCGTGTACACGTCACGCCAGGAAGATGGACGTCTGTATTCGCGTTTTAGGTTATTCATCGCGTCCAGCGAAAGCTGTCGTCGATTACGTTCGGAAACAGTTTCCCACTACATTACCGATAGCTTACGTTTATTTTGTTTCTCTAATCAACGCAGAGCACGCGAAATGGACCAGATTACACATAAATATCTTCTCTTCGATTACGTGTGACAAGTTTAGACAGCGTGACGGACAATTTGTGTGTCATGGTCGCCCTCCTTCCACAGCGTTGGATACGGTGGAGCCCACGGTGTGGTGCAGATGACGCACACAATGTTTGACCAAAAGTAACCTGTTAATGGACGTTAATATGGGGTGTGTCTATCCTTCATCTTTTTGACGGCTTTGATTCTACTACAAACACTTTTAAATGTGTTGCCTGGATGTCTGTTGAGGGGCGGCAGCGCATCGTTCCTCGAGAGCGAAAACCAGAGAAAGTAGTGATATTGGATGCTAGTGTCTGGAGCGAAGCTGTCACATTAACTTTCATCTACATCTACATGGATACTCTGCAAATCACATTTAAGTGCCTGGCAGAGGATTCATCGAAACACCTTCACAATTCTCTATTATTCGAATCTTGTATAGCGCGCGGAAAGAATGCACACCTATATCTTTCCGCACGAGCTCTGATTTCCCTTATTTTATCGTCGTGATCGTTCCTCCATTTGTAGGTCGGTGTCAACAAAATATTTTCGCATTCGCAGGAGAAAGTTGGTGATTGGAATTTCGTGAGAAGATTCCGTCGCAAAAAAAAAAAAAAAAGCCTTTCTTTTAATGATGTCCAGCCCAAATCCTGTATCACTTCTGTAACACTCTCTCCAATATTTCGCGATATTACAAAACGTGCTGCCTCTCTTCGAACTTTTTCGATTAACTCCATCAGTCCTATCTGGTAAGAATCCCACATCGCGCAGCAGTATTCTAAAAGAGGACGGGTAAGTGTAGTGTAGGCAGTCTCCTTAGTAGACCTGCTACATTTTCTAAGTGTCCTGACAATAAAACGGAGTCATTGGTTAGCCTTCCCTACAACATTTTATGTGTGTTCCTCCCAATTTGCCGGTCTCGGTGGCCGAGCGGTTCTAGGCGCTCAGTCCGGAACCGCGCAGCTGCTACGGTCGCAGTTTCGAATCCTGCCTCGGACATGGATGTGTGTGATGTCCTTAGGTTAGTTAGGTTTAAGTAGTTCTAAGTTCTAGGGGACTGATGACCTCAGATGTTAAGTCCCATAGTGCTCAGAGCCATTTGAACCATTTAGCCTCCCAATTTATGTTGTTCGTAATTGTAATACCTAGGTATTTAGTTGAATTTGCGGCTTCTAGATTAGACTGATTTATTGTGTAACCGAAGTTTAAAGAGTTCCTTTTAGCACTTATGTGGATGACCTCACACTTTTCGTTATTTAGGGTCAACTGTCACTTTTCGCATTATTCAGATATCTTTTCTAAATCGTTTTGCAGTTTGTTTTGGTCTTCTGATGACTTTATTAGTCGATAAACGACAGCGTCATCTGCGAACAACCGAAGACGGCTGCTCAGATTGTCTCCAAAATCTTTTATATAGGTAAAGGGCCTATAACACTACCTTGGGGAACGCCAGAAATCACTTCTGTTTTACTCGATGACTTTCCGTCAATTACCATGAACTGTGACCTCTCTCACGGGAAATCACAAATCCAGTCACATAACTGAGACGATTTTCCATAAGAACGCCAATTTCACTACGAGCCGCTTGTGTGGTACAGTGTCAAAAGCCTTCCGGAAATCCAGAAATACGGAACCGATCTGAAATCCGTTGTCAATAGCACTCAACACTTCATGTGAATAAAGAGATAGTTGTGTTTCACAGGAACGATGTTTTCTAAAACCATGTTGACTGTGTGTCAATAGACCGTTTTCTTGGAATTAATTCATAATGTTCGAACACAATATATGTTCTAAAATCCTGCTGCATATCGACGTTAACGATATGGGCCTGTAATTTAGTGGATTACTCCTACTACCTTTCTTGGTGTGACCTGTGCAACTTCCCAGTCTTGGGTACGGATCTTTCGTCCAGCGAAACGTTTTCCTGTGTGTTCAAGTCGGGGCTGTGGGCAGGCTAGGAATGTTGCTGTCGTCCATAAACGATTGCCTCGATGCTGCTGCTTTGACAGGGTGCACTGATGCAGCCAGTCATCGTCTCCGAACTGTTCCTCTGCTTTGTTGCCACAAACTGAGTTCATATTATTCTGAATGTAGCTATTTCTTAAGTGATATCAATGAGGAGACCGCTCCCTAACCACGAAAAGTACCCCCTCCCCCATATCACCATCTCAGAAATTAACTATCAGCACCACACACGATGGCAGGTAGCGTTGTAAAGACTTTCACCAAATGCAGATCCTTCCTTTGGATTGTTATATAGGGTGTAACGTGATTCATCACTCCAAATCATTCGCTTCCAGCCATATGCTGCCCAGTGACGTCCCTCTTTACGCCAGCTGAGACGTCGCTCAGCATTGACTCCCACAATGTATGGTTTATGGCGAAGCAGGGGCTGAACTATTGTATCCCTCTCTTTTTAACTCTCTAAGAACTGTAATTGTGCTAGCTGGAATGCTGGTGGCACTTTGAAACTAATAGTGATTCATTCCACTGATTTCATGGGGATATTCAAAAACCACACTCCAATGGTTCAACTGGCTCTGAGCACTATGGGACTTAACATCTATGGTCATCAGTCCCCTAGAACTTAGAACTACTTAAACCTAACTAACCTAAGGACATCACACAACACCCAGCCACCACGAGGCAGAGAAAATCCCTGACCCAGCCGGGAATCGAACCCGGGAACCCGGGCGTGGGAAGCGAGAATGCTACCGCACGACCACGAGCTGCGGGCAACCACGCTCCACGATGCTCGATGCTTCCTGTCCGACAGTACATAAGACACGCCTCATCTTGGTTGTTCCTTCTCGTTTCCACTTCACAGTCACACCACCAGCAGTCAACTTGGGCAGCTTTACAAGGGTTGAAATGTCTCTGATAGATTTGCTATGCAGGTGGCATCCAGTGACTAAATCACAATTTTATCATTCTGCTGTTACTGCACCTCTGCTGACATTACACTGCCCTCCACATCTTATAATAGGGGGCGGGAGGGGTCCAGTTCTCAAGTCATTCAGTGGTAAATTCCGCCTTACGCAGGGGTGTCTGTATACCAGATTGTGTATTTCCTCAGTTATGAGGCTGGTACACCAATCAGTATGCCACAAGTGCACTTAAGGAGATTGGTTGCCAGACCTGTGAAACGGGTAATCGGGCTCAACAGCCGAACACCTGAATGTCCCTGTATCAAGAAACAAAGTTGATGTCTTTACCCAGTTACGTTACGAAAACAAGTTCATCGCAATTTTATGAGTTCTTCATCAATACTTGTTATTGGTGGAACAGTTCACCAAAAACTTCAGGTTTCTACAAGATATTTGTGCTGAATAAATTAAATGAGACAGTCTGTAAACAAAAATGGCTTGGGACTTTGGATGCAACCTGGGAATAACATCAAGAGAGAGGCACTGATAAGCAGTAGTATATTAGTGCCAGGTTTGAATATAATGGGAGTTGCTGATAACGTAAGGACGCCGGCCGGTGTGGCCGAGCGGTTCTAGGCGCTTCAGTCTGGAACCGTGCGACCGCTACGGTCGCAGGTTCGAATCTCATCTCTGGCGTGGGTGTGTGTGATGTCCTTAGGTTAGCTAGGTTTAAGTAGCTAAGTTCTCGGGGATTGATGACCTCAGATGTTAAGTCCCATAGTGCTCAGAGCCATTTGAGCCAATGTAAGGACGTCCAGTGTGAGGTTACTCACTTGGGCTCCTTAGAGCCCCCACTCCTCGGGGGAACCACCAGGGCTGATCACGGTCAGCCACAGGAGAGGGAGTGGGATCTCCAAAGAGCCCAAGTGTGTAACCTGACACCACATACCAGCAACGGCCGCTGTATTCAGAACCGGCACTACTACCCTACTAACGTCTCCTCTGCGGATCACGTCTTACCATATTCCCATTGCCCATATGCTGCTCACAGTCTGCTGTTAACTGTCTGCTAACTGAAAGTGTGACCCAGAAGAATTCGTTTTTATTGCTCACTCTCTGGCAAGTAGCTCGTCCGATAAACTGTAGGTAGGTGGGATGAAACTTGTATTTTACAGTCTCTATACAAGCAGATCTTTTTTATGCATTTGTGGAAAAACACAGTGATGAACAGTGTTAGACATCATCGGTGTAATTTTCGAATTATGACAAACATAGTTATGTCTATTGATTGAGCAACTGACTGGTGCACTGCCTTGACACCGACCGCAGCTTTTGAGCCCCGTGGACCTACCTCACTACTGTCGCTTACCTTCGATAGTGACTGGCAGCGCTCAACTTTTTAATAATGTACTCTACATTTTCAAAGCATCAGAACAATTGTCGCTCGCATACAGACTTTATTCCCAGTCTAGAAGGTTATCATCATATCATACAAATCTTTTTCTCCTTCGATTATGACATTCCTAACCACTCTGAAAGTAACGACGGCTTATTGGACCTGTTGAATTGAATGAACAGTATAATAAGCACTGAATGTGGATCGAGAGTAAACAAAAGAAAGACGTAAGGAATGAGGAGTAGTGGAAATGAGGGTGGCAGTAAATTTAATGTGAAAAATTTGGCTCCAGGAGGCAGGAAAGGTGAAGTAATTCTGCTCGGAAACAAAATTACAGGTGATGGACAGTGGAAGGACATTACGAGAAGCAGGCTAACACAGGCAAAGAGGACATTCCTTGGCAAATGAAGTCTATTAACATCAAATACAGGCCTTAATTTTAGAACATACTTTTGGGCCACAGTTTTGTTTGAAAATGAATTGTGGATTGTGGAAAAACTGAAACAAGAAGAAAATGGAAGCATTTGTATGTTGTGCTATATAAGGATGTTGATAATTAAATAGTGTGACATGTTGCAAGAGGAGGTTCCTCGCAGAATCGGCGAGAAAAAAAAATACGAAAACGCTGAAGAGAGGAGGGACTTTATGGTAGGTCATTTGTTAAGACATCAGTGAATGACTTCCTGGGTACTATATGAAGCTGTAGAGGGCAAAAACTCAAAGGAAGAAAGAAGTTGAAGTATAAACAACAAACAGTCGAGAACGTCGCATGTAAATGCTAGTCTAAGATGAAGAGTTTGGGACGGGAGACCAATTCTCGGAGGGCCACATCAAAGCAGTCAGAAAACAAATGGCCAAGAAAAAAAAATCCCTAATACGATTCGCACTTGAAGTACAGGTCTCTACTACGTTGCTATCTTGCCGTACGTCAACTGCGCAAATACACGCCACACCTTGCGATAGAAAACATATCAGACGTCAAACACACGCCACCGGCAGGCTTCCTAGCGCGGGGAAGGCTAAAACGATGTTTTTCAACAGTTAGACTGACCGTGCGTATTTCAGGGAGCGATTATCGCGCTGGATAAGAAACTGGAGAAGAAAGCACGCGTCATTTAATAAAAGACAAGCTGTCAAGTGGATGCAAAGGAATGGAAATCACTGGAATGGAAGTGTGACAGAGAACAAAGCTTTGTAGGAGTCCACGTCCTGAGAAGCAACTTGCTCTCACGTGGTCGCGCTATTTGACATCATCCAATGGAGTCCCCAGTGAGCGCGCAGGTCACACGTGGCCAGAGGGCGTCAGAACACTCGGCAGCGGGGGGTAACCAGTGCGCAATTCAATGGTGGATTGTGGTCGCCCGTGGCTCACAGCGGTCAGCACCAGACACTGTCAGCTGTCAGTCAAGGAATCTGCGTGTTCCACGAACTAGAACCTCGTTCAGGGAATGGACACGCTATGTGGCGAAGAACGTGGCTCAACTATAAAGATAATAAGGATTTGGTTGATGAAAACCAGCACTCACTACTATGGTGAGTGTCTCAAACATCACCCCTTTCTTAACGTCGCTCTCACCTGTTCAGAGAGCCTTATAAGCTCGCCTTGGTTCCCTGCAGTCCCTAGCTCTAGCACTGTCTAGAGTCTTCCGCTGTAGACAGTACTAGCGTAGAGCTTTTCATCAGCGATAGACGAGACAGTAATGGCGTTGCACGTTTTCAATTTCATCGCTCTTTTACCTCTATTTCGTCTGGGGAACAACTTGGAAAGCATGATCTAAACTGTTGACACCTATTGAAAGAACGTCAAATAGAGAGCATAAAGCATCCTTGACTTGTAATTAAAAAAAACACGGGTTCGAACCTTGTTACTGCTTAAATTCTGAATAATCATCAGCAATGACGGCTGGAGACTTCTGGCATAAGACGGCACCCTCGTTCTGTCAACAGCTTTGTAAAGAGGGCAGAGGGCGGACAGAGGTTCAGGGCACTCTCTTCCCCTTGAGGAGGGAAACTGCCCTGAAAGGCGGAAGAATCAGCAGTGATCAACAGCGTGAGGATGCAGAAGGCAATGGAAACTACTGCATTAAAGATAAGTAATGTGGCCTGCAACTGAAAAAGTGTCATGATGATCTCTCCATTGGCAAGAGATTCTGGACTGGTCTCCAATTCGGATCTCCGGAAGGGAAGTGCCAATGAGGAGGTGACCAAGAGAAAAATACTGAATAACTAGCGAAAGGGTAACGTTCTACGAGTCGGGACGTGGAATGTCAGAAGTTTGAACGTGGTAGGAAAGCTAGAAAATCTGAAAAGAGAAATGCTAAAACTTAATCTAGATATAGTCAGTGGAGTGAAATGGAAAGAAGGACTTATAGTGAGACAGTATAAGTAATATCGAGAGCAGCAACGGGAGAAGGGTTCTTTATGAAAATGAAGGTAGAACAGAGAGTCAGTTACTGTGAACAGTTCAGTGGTTGAGTTATTTTCGTAAGATTCGATAGCAAACGAACGCTGACAGCAATAGTACAGGTATATATGCAACGTTGCAACCATAGGATGAAGAGATAAAGTATATGAGGATATTGAACGGGTAATTCAGTATGTAAAGGAAGATGAAAATTGATTAATCATGGGGGACTGGAATGCGGTAGCAGGGGAAGGAATGGAAGAAAGTGTTACAGGAGGATATGGACTTGGTTGAAAGAACAAGAGAGGAGAAAGACTAATTGAGTTCCGCAATAAGTTTCCGCTAGTAATAGCTGGGAGATACCGGAAGATTCTCAATAGATCCTATCATTGTCAGGCAGACATTCCGAAATCAGATCTTGGACTGTAAGGGGTACTCTGGCGCAGATACAGACTCAGATCACAATTTAACAATGATGAGGAGTGGGTTGAAGTTTAAGAGACTAATTGGGAAGGATCTGTGTGCAGAAAAGTGGGATATGGAAGTAATAAGAATGAAGAGATAATGAATAGCTCAGTAGGCAGTTGAGTTGAAGAGTTAGATATATCTTTAAAAACATAAATAATATAAGTTGGAGAGAAAAACGTAGATACAGTAAAGGTAACAGCAGACAAACCTTGGATAACAAAAGAAATTCTTCAGTTGATTGGCGAAAGAAAAAAATACAAAAACGTGCAGGAAACTTCAGAAATATAGAATTGAAAGCCAAGAATGAAAGAAACAGGAAATTCAAATCCAGATGAACGGACAGCGATTTGAACCACATCCCTCTGGAACACAAGTCTAGTGTCTTACCGCTGGCCAAACCAAGAATTATTATTTGGCTTAAGACTGTAGAAACGCTGATTAGCTGTGATAGTGCAGTGAGATAGTGTCTTGTGGGAACTCGCTAAAAGTAACTGAAGCATAAGAAAAGCGCCCGGCCGGAGTGGCCGAGCGGTTGGGGGCGCTACAGTCTGGAGCCGCGCGACCGCTACGGTCGCAGGTTCGAATCCTACCTCGGGCATTGATGTGTGTGATGTCCTTAGGTTAGTTAGGTGTAAGTAGTTCTAAGTTCTAGGGGACTGATCGACCTCTGAAGTTAGGTCCCATAGTGCTCAGAGCCATTTGGACCATAAGAAAAGCGACAGCATAGTCGGGTAGAACTGGGAGCTCATGCAGTACGACAACTACTGAAAAAAATGAATTTGAACAAAAGTGAGTGAATGACGAACCTGTTTGTGAGGTTCCTCAGGTTCTGGAAGGTCTATGCCTGTTGTATAGCGACCTCCCCCTAGACAGGCTACGACTACCTGAAGAAGCTGAAACGCGCTTAGTGCGAATCGGGAAGGAACCAGAGTAGCGAGTGGGAACCGTGAAAATATGGCGGCGGCCTTCCGCCAGAAATCTGCGCCTTCGCCTTGAAAGAAATTCGATTTGAGCGCCCTCGATCTCGTCCGCGACTGCGGCGCCGTTAACAGAAGACGCGGGCGCAGCCTGGAGAAGTGGGGGGGGGGGGGGGCGGCCCTTATCGGATTTCGATGTATTCATTTGCAAGAATATCGGCCGCTGCTTTTCATCTCCGGCCGGTAGGTGCGAAGAGCCCTCGCCCGCCGCTTTCACGAGAGCGAAAAATCCATCTTCCCTTTATTAATGAATCCGCCGCTTTTCAACGGTCAACGAAGGCGCGGGCTGATGCGATCGCAAGGGATAAAGGGCGCCGCGCCCGTCCCTTCTGAAGGGTCGCAGGCCTGCTCGTTAGGAGCGTCAGAAGGGCCGGGGCGCCCTGCGCGACACGTCTGCACTGTACGAGGAAGCTACTTAGCTGGCGGCTAATTCATCCGGCCGCTGTTGATACGTCGCAGAAAAAGCGTCAAAGACGTTTCAAGAGGAGAGGAGGCGAATCTCAGATGTGCCAGTGGGTTCCATTATGAAGTACTTGCTGTTACGACGGCTTACATTCTCTGTGTAGTGACTTCATTACCTATCGTCATCATCATCATCGTCTTGTGCAATTTCAGTGCTTAGGTGTGACACCTGTTCCGTCTTTGTAGGTCAGTGTCATTCATGATTTCTTTTCCCTTTTGGTTCCTTTTTCATGGCTTGTTCTCGTCCTTCCTTTTAACTCCGTATTCATCTATATCATTGTTTAATCGCTCTACTTGTAATGTGTTTCTAAGCTCTACATTTTTTTTATTTTATCTGATTTTGTACATCCTTTGTGATTGTGCTTTTCGATCCTAGCAAATATCGCACCTCCTTAATTCCGCAGAACGGCCACGGCTGGAAAGGAGTGGTTAAAAGCTAGGAAAATTATCACCTTATTCAGAAAGCTTTACACCCTCCTCCACCAAATCGTCTTAGGTCTCGTCGCCCTTTCTGGAGGGACACCGATTTGGAGGAAAATTACCACATTATTGCTAAATGGACTGAACATGCTGCCAAAAATAAGGAAATTGGTCGTTATCCGACCAGGAGCAGAAAGAACTCTGGGAATGGATCTACCTCGTCAAATTTGGAACTGGTTTAGAGTAGGCATTGGTAGACGTCGAGACATGTTGTCCAAATGTGATATGGAAAGCTCAGCAGAGTGCAGTTATGGAACACCGAATGAGACCATGGACCACCCCTAAACGAGTGCCCCGACACATCATTTCCAGATGGCATGATGGAGCTCCACTCCGCTGTTTCCGCAGCAGTCGCTTGGCTATCTGATCTGCATTTAACAGTTTAGGTTTAGGTTTATTGCTTACTGTTTTTTTAACTTTTTTATTGTAACTGATTATATTGGTATTTATAACTATTCATTTCAGTTATCTTATGTTTTATGTAACGTCTGTGCACGTAACATGCACGTCCTTGGTGCTAGTCATTATGTTACGTAATGTTTTGTGTATTGTAATCTTTTTGTGCTTCTCCTATAAGGTGTGGCCGAGCGGTTTTAGGCGCCTCAGTCTGGAACCGCGCGACTGCTACGGTCGCAGGTTCGAATCCTGCCTCGGGCATGCATGTGTGTGATGTTCTTAAGTTAGTTAAGTTTAAGTAGTTCTACGTTATAGGGGACTGATGACCTCAGATGTTAAAAGTCTCTTAGTGCTCAGAGCCATTTTTTCTCATATAATACATCCTTCAACACCATTTAGGTGCATGTGTGTGTGTGAATTTCTAAGGGACCAAACTGCTGAGGTCGTCGGGCCCTAGACGTACACACTACTTAAACCAACTTATGTTAAGAATAACCATACACACCCATACCCGAGGGAGGACTCGAACCTCCGACGGGAGGGGCCGCACCATTTAGGAAGTGAGATGCTTTAGCCTGATTTGTGTGTCGTTTGGCAAATGTCCAGGGTTCACTGTCGTACACAAGAAGTAGAGGAACTTCCGTCCATACATATTATAAAAATGCACGTGTGTGTGTGTGTGTGTGTGTGTGTGTGTGTGTATAAGTTCCCCCTCTCCTCCTAAACCACTGGACCGATTTCAGCCAAACTTGGTGTACAGACACCTTACTGTCAGTCAACGATCACTGTGGGAGTAAGAACCGCCTGCCCATCAAAGAAACTTAGCCCCAGGCTCGTGAATTCCCAATCTTTATCCACCCAGTGTTGGAGAATAAGATCACTTCGCGATTTGGAACAAAATTTGCATAGAATTTTAAAGCCTTACGAAATTCTTTCACGCTGACTGTCTGTACAAAACGATGAATGGAAAAAAAGTTTATCGCTTACTACTTTCCCGCTATTCGTGCAGTAAAAGTACCGCGTGAGTAATGACGGTTTAATTTATTTCTTCTTTACTACTAACTGTATTCGCGATACGTCTTACAGACAGTATGCACATGTACCACTGAATCTAACTGCAAAATTATATCATTGTACGACACTATTTCAGGCAATATGACGCCATAAACAATGAGATGCATGAGAGAGTGCCGCATCAAGCATGACGTTTAGATTTATTACTTCTTTGCCACTAACTTTATTTGCAATAAATTTCGCAGACAGAATGCACATGTCTCGATGAAAGCACCTACAATATTAGATCATTGTACAACACAAAGGTCAGAAGATATGACGTTATAAGCATTAAGCACAAAGCCAGGCGCTGCGTAGTACGGGGATTGACGCACAACTATAAGCACCTCGGCAACGCCAGGTTTTGCTAGTAGTAGTTCTATAAAAATTAATTTTTCTTTCTGGCCTTATTTTTTAAAGTTGTGCTTACCCTGTCACACACACATATTGGAATTTTGCAAAGGTTTTTTTTTTTTAAATTTACATCATTATCTTCTAGATAACTTACTTGATTTTTGGTACAGGCGAAACTTTTACTTTTCATGAATGACAAATTTTGTTTTTAAGTGATCTACATCATACCGTTACTTTTGTCTAATGAGTGGTGGTATTCGAATTGTTCTCGATACAGTGAGCTTTCCTTCTGGGCATCAGTTTTCATTTTATCTTCATCATCGTGTATAAATAACTGATCATCAACGAATTAACAAGTGTTTATTTGTGTTTCGTATGATATTTTTAAACCAGGGTGAGCTAAAAATTCCCACTTTCGCAAGTGGTAGTTAATGTACTTGCAAGCCGCCTGCCGTTTTTATTATAAAAACCCTCTTGGTGCGGTGACTGAAGCAGGACTCGGTCGCTCTCGCGCCTTCCAAGGGCAGGAGTCAATACTCGCGGCCCTTCGCAGTATGGAGCGCCGTCCTTCGTCATCGATGCTGCCACTTCAGAGCAAAGACGAGTGAGGGCAGATTCGATACGTCGTGCAGAGGATCGACGTATGTATCTTCATACACTTACCAAAAGGTGAGGACGACTGACAACACCGACGTTCACTAGATTCGTCAGTACTTCTATAGTGTAAATTATAGACAGTGAAAACGAAAAAATACCGGGATATATTTGGAATTACGACACTAAAGTAACTGAGAAATGTAGCTTTACATCTGTTTTGCAGTAGCTGTTAACCGTTGTTAATGACGTTGTTTTAAGAAATCTCGACAGCCCTCTTCTATCAGATTTTGTATCCAGATCGTGCAGTAAATGCAGTCTCGGATTAGCCAAGCCCGACAGTTGTTTCCCTCTTTCGAGAAAACTGTTTACACCGGCTGCAGTGTGCAGATTATGCCTATTCCTTGTGGTATAGTTGTATTTATCACAACAAGTTTAGATTTTTTTCGAGATCCATACTTTTACAGGCTTTATGCATAGGTATAAAGGAATACAGCTACATCTACATTTATACTCCGCAAGCCACCCAACGGTGTGTGGCGGAGGGCACCTTACGTGCTACTGTCATTACCTCCCTTTCCTGTTCCAGTCGCGTATGGTTCGCGGGAAGAACGACTGCCGGGAGGCCTCCGTGCGCGTTCTAATTTTACATTCGTGACCTCCTCGGGAGGGGGAAGCAATATATTCGATACCTCAACCAGAAACGCAACCTCTCGAAAACTGGACAGCAAGCTACACCGCGATGCAGAGCGCCTCTCTTGCAGAGTCTGCCACTTGAGTTTGCTAAACATCTCCGTAACGCTATCACGCCTACCAAATAATCCTATGACGAAACGCGCCGCTCTTCTTTGGATCTTCTCTATCTCCTCTGTCAACCCGACCTGGTACGTATCCCACACTGATGAGCAATACTCAAGTATAGGTCGAAAGAGTGTTTTGTAAGCCACCTCCTTTGTTGATGGACTACATTTTCTAAGGACTCTCCCAATGAATCTCAACCTGGTACCCGCCTTACCAACAATTAATTTTATATGATCATTCCACTTCAAATCGTTCCGCACGCATACTCCCAGATATTTTACAGAAGTAACTGCTACCAGTGTTTGTTCCGCTATCATATAATCATACAATAAAGAACCCTTATTTCCATGTATTCGCAATGCATTACATCTGTCTATGTTAAGGGTCAGTTGCCACTCCCTGCACCAAGTGCCTATCCGCTGCAGATCTTCCTGCATTTCGCTGCAGTTTTCTAATGCTGCAACTTCTCTGTATACTACAGCATCATCCGCGAAAAGCCGCATGGAACTTCCGACCGCGCGCAGATGATGGAGACCACTGTACGTTCAATATTTATCCCGTTTCTGTGACACGCTGAACATGTTGATCCGCCGTAAAAAAAACTGTGATGTGTATTTTTCTCCCTATCGGAGTCCAGCTGATCTTGAGATATTGTACTTGTAGAGTGTGCTGTCTTGTGTTCCCTACTAGGTATACGGAGTTGGTCGATAATATCACGGTTTCGTCACTAGAGAGACTCAGCTTGAGGTAGAGCGTGTACACATATCCTGGAACTATCCCTAAAGTGTGTAAACATGTGGTGAATTATCCGTCACGTGGTTTAAAATAACGAAATATGTGCTCGGTCATTGTTTCGTCTTGTTCTTTTCGGATTTTCTTAGTCTGTTTCATGTAGATCATGGTGCAGCGTGTTTGTGGGTATCGAATTCCTGTGGCGCCTTCTTCGCAAAACGGAAGTGTGCGGAAAACACAGTATCAAAATTTGTATTTCTATCTTTTTTGCGATAGTACTTTCGAAGTCAGATTTTTAATTCCTAGAGCAGAGGTGCATAAATTAGCCTTTGCTGTTGCGTCTACCACTCCGTGGCTCTCTCTCGCTTACTACACCAACTCGTGTCCGAAAACGTCAGTCTTCTTTGGATCTTCTCTGTCTTCTCTGTTAACCTTACAATATTCACCCAACAAATAAATAGTATTCAATAATCGATTAATTGACAAGTCTTTTGCAAATGAATCGCATTTCCTCTTGATTCTTGCAATGAATCCCAGCTTGGCAAATGCTTTTGCTGAAACCAGTTTTATGTGCACGTTCCACTTAGGTCATTCCTAATGAACAGCTGCAGAAATTTTACGGTTTTTCCTCTTTCTGGTGAGTCATCGCCAATAGCGTAATGGAACGGTAGCGACTCTTTCCGCTTATTTATGGAATGTTTTATCTTTATTTAAATTGAGGGCCAGCTGCTACAGTGGTGAGCCAGTAAGAAGGAGGGTGCACGGCGTATTCTGAGGGACGGAGAACGCGGCGTCGCCGGTTTGCTCTCTCTCTTTTCCCCCACGCCCTTATCTCCAGCCGTTGCCTACCGGATAGCTAGCAACAGGGACACGAAACAGGACGAAAAACTTTGCAGATGACATGCTGTCAAAAAAAAAAAAAAAAAAAAAAAAGACGAAAACGAGCACTAAAATCGATGTATAATAATGCAGTTCAATTAGCGATGTAATTTTAAGAAATAAAAAAAATTGACCCACGGAAGATGACACATTGGTGTCGAAACATGTCTGGGTCAATATAAAAATAAACTAATTGTGTTTGCATAACGCTGATTACCAAAACAACACAGTTTTTAAATCGCAAATACGGAAGGACGGAAAGAGGAGCTTCAAACCTAAGTAAAATGAGTAACCGTGTAGTATTGTAAAACTGAGAGACTGTAATGTATTCATATATGCTATCAATTAAAACTACAACCCAGAGGATAGGTCCATATAATCAAATTTTCTGGAATTTTCATTAGTTTCATTACCACTGATTTGTGAATAATTGAAAGTATTTGGAAAATTGTTATTTAATCGTGTTGTGGTTCTGTGTGTATTTTGGAGAGACTAAGAGGGTGAATGGAGGACATACGCAAAGCGAGAATGTGATAATTTAATAAAATATGTAAATGTATGCTTGTGAAAGTTGTCCAATGGGGGAATTTGTCACATATGTCCCATTGAGTTTCATTTTGTGCAAAGCAACCAGAAAGGATGTTGAGTATTAAATTTATTAGCAAAATATTTTGTGGAAATGAATCGTATTTTCTTTTCATTAAATTTTATTTACTTTCGGAATTACTAGATTTCTAGTCTAAATTACTTGTGGTAACCTGATTGGCTGACATTAGAAATACCACGTGTATGGAAATGCTCGAGATGATGTGATTGACTTCTTAACATACTAGCCAATAGGAATTCACCATTTCCCGTGCGTCTGAGTAGCCCTTTCTGCCTCACATCTGAGAGCCGAGGTAGTCGCTCGGGAATTGCCCTCTGGCAAACAACTCCGTTCAACCGTGAAATTTGTACTGAAACGAAGAAATTCGCGCGTTTGATCGGTTCTCGTGTCGCTGACGAAAAGAGACTACAATGTTGAGTGTTCTGTGAAAGTTTGAGATTTGTGAGTGGTTTATTTAATGAGATCTTCGCGTGTGAACATTCCGCGTCGTCCATAAACTCCGCATGACGTTTTTCGTGCAGCTTATGAGAGATTACGGCGAGCACTTCTTTACAAGAAGCCTACTGAACGACTGTATGTATTAACTCGCCAGTAGTCGTGGGTCAGTGACTATTTAGGACGTTTAAAACATCGGGTCGAAATAAATATCTTCTGGCTGCTTTCGGGTGTCAAGCTGTAGCGGAGACAGTCAGTAACTTTGCGTAATTGATGTCGGGATATTAAATACGGACTTTATAGCCATTTTCCTTGTTTTAAAGGTGATAAGCCAACTTCAAAGAAATTTTGACATTTTTCAAACTACTCATGCAAGAATCCCGAACGCTCGATTCTTTAACTAACTGTCAGCTACTGCCCATTGACTGGAGTTATGTGGCCTATGCGTGGTAGGTATTTAGTTGAACTGTCGTCAAAGCTGCTTTTGGCGGCAAACCAGTATCAACCATCGTAAAGTGGAGGGGCAGACAACCTGAAACCTATCCATGGCGGTGAACCGATTGTCTAGAGGATAGTGAGACAGGGCCGGCCGCGGTGGCCGTGCGGTTCTAGGCGCTTCAATCCGGAACCGCGTGACTGCTACCGTCGCAGGTCAGAATCCTGCCTCGGGCATGGATGTGATGCCGGTGGAGGTTCGGTCCGCAGCTCGTGGTCGTGCGGTAGCGTTTTCGCTTCCCACGCCCGGGTTCCCGGGTTCGATTCCCGGCGGGGTCAGGGATTTTCTCTGCCTCGTGATGACTGGGTGTTGTGTGATGTCCTTAGGTTAGTTAGGTTTAAGTAGTTCTAAGTTCTAGGGGACTGATGACCTCAGATGTTAAGCCCCATAGTACTCAGAGCCATTTGAACCATTTGATAGTGAGAGTCCAACCCATCTCACCGCAACGTGATAGAGAAGCAACCTGCAGAATTGTGCACACGTTACTGTTGATGAGTTAAGGAAGTATTAAAGACAGGACGGGACCGCGGCACACTGTGCACTGGGGGATGAAGTTCCTTCCTCGGTAGGTCTGAAACTGGAGCCGGCCAGCCGCAGAGGTAAGTGTCCGCTGATTAGCGGCGCGCTCCTTTGTTTCCAGCCGGCACATGGTAATCAGGCCGCGGGCGTCGCCGCAGATTACACTCCCTCCAGCCGCCAGCCGCCAGTCGTCTCTTTCCGTTCCTCGCCCTGGCGCACGCGGCGCCCTCTTTTCCGCCGCCGTCTTTCCCCGTCCCCCTCCCCCGCCGCCCGCTACTGCCTACTCCTCCGCGGCTGTCACCAGCACTCGCTTCGCCTGCACCTCGCCCGCTCGCTCGCTCGCTCGCAGTATTTACCCCTGAGTGAAAGCGCGCCCCGTAGCGCGGCAGGCACAGGCAGACAGACAAGACACACGTATCGGATGCGGCTGCTCCCAGAGGCTGCGACGTTTTCAGCAGCAGCTGCGTAGTCGCAACCAGCAGACTCTTTGCGCAAAACACTCACTTCGTAAATAAAACTGTCGAGCAGCCACAAGTCGCAAGAAAATTTCCTTTGTTTTACGCGTATCACCCGTCAGATGCGAGAGTCTTCAGAAACATGGTAACTACTGGCCTTTTGCTAAATATACCTGAAAGGAAAATTAAAACACTTACAGCCGTCTCTTTTGGATTTAATTTGTTTATTGAAACAGTTTCGATCTTGCATTACAACATCTTGAGACTCTCGATGTACGTAAATTGGGAGGAATCCAATTTCGTATGCCTTTATAACAGGAGCCAATATTAGATAACTAGTGTCCGTAGATCTCTGGCTACACGACGCTGTCTCTTCGCTCATCAACCGAAGGGATAGGATGGTATGAACCAGAGGTCAACGAAAGCAAGAACAGCCTTTGGTCGTGAAAATGAAGTCTTTTTGACGTAGGTTTCGGCCACTACTAAGAATGCCTTCATCAGAAATGAAACATTTAAACTGTCCTATAAGATAAGTAGTTACACTAAATACAAATTCCTAAAACTTTTTTTATCTTATAGGCAAGTTTAAATACTTTATTTCTGATGAAGACACTCTTACTAGTGGCGGAAACCTACGTCAAAAATACTTAATTTCTGCGACCGAGGGCTGTTATTGCTTTCATTTCACTTTGTAACGGTCGCTGACAACGCAGCTATGTTTAAAACTTTAGGACACCTGTTATTTAAGATTGGCTCCTGTTTTGACTGCAAACCGAATTGGTTTCCTCCCAATTTGCGTTGTTCGAGAGCCCTGAAGATGGTGTAATGGAACACCGAAACTGTATGCATAAATAAATTAAACTCAGAGACGACAGCAGGTGTTTTAACTTTCATTTTATATTCAACAGCCTAAGTCCTTGCCCCGTATTACAAGGATGGACATTTTTTAAATTTATTAATGTTTTTCTTTTCCAGTCATCAGTCTCCTGACTGGTTTGATGCGGCTCGCCACGAATTCCTCTCCTGTGCCAACCTCTTCATCTCAGAGTAGCACTTGCAACCTACGTCCTCATTCATTTGCTGGATGTATTCCAATCTCTGTCTTCCTCTACAGTTTTTGCTCTCTACAGCTACCTCTGATACAATAGAAGTCATTCCCTGATGTTTTAACAGATGTCCTACCATCCTGTCGCTTCTTCTTATCAGTGTTTTCCACATATTGCAATCCTCTCCGATTCTGTGCTGAACCTCCTCATTCCTTACCTTATCACTCCACCTAATTTTCAACATTCGTCTATAGCACCACTCAAATGCTTCGATTCTCTTCTCTTCCGAGCCGGCCGCGGTGGTCTCGCGGTTCTAGGCGCTCAGTCCGGAACCGCGCGACTGCTATGGTCGCAGGTTCGAATCCTGCCTCGGGCATGGATGTGTGTGATGTCCTTAGGTTAGTTAGGTTTAAGTAGTTCTAAGTTCTAGGGGACTTATGACCACAGATGTTAAGTCCCATAGTGCTCAGAGCCATTTGAACCATTTTTTTCTTCTCTTCTTGTTTTCCCACAGTCCATGTTACACTACCATATAATGCTGTGCTCCAGACGTATATTCTCAGAAATTTCTTCCTCAAATCAAGGCATATGTTTGATAGTAGTAGACTTTTTTGGCCAGGAATGCCCTTTTTGCCCATGCTATTCTGACTTTGACGTCCTCCTTGTTGCGTCCGTGATTTGCTATTGCCTTGCCTAGGTAGCATAATTCCTTAACTTCATCTTCTTCGTCACATTCAGTCCTGATGTTAAATTTGTCACTGTTCTCATTTCTGCCATTTCTCATTACTCTCGTCTTTCTGCGGGTTGCTCTTAATCCATTTTCTTTACTCATTAGAATGTTCATTCCATTCAGCTGATTCTGTAATTCTTCTTCACTTTCACTCGGGATAGTAATGTCAACAGCGAATGGTATCATTGGTATACTTTAACATTGAATTTTAATCCCACTCCTGAATCTTTCTTTAATTTCCATTATTGATCCTTCGATATACATATTGAACTGTAGGGGTGAAAGATTACATCCCTGCCTTACACCCTTTTTAATCCGAGCATTTCGTCCTTGGTCGTCCACTCTTATTATTCCCTCTTGGCCATTGTACATGTTGTATATTATACGTCTCTCCCTGTAGCTTACCCCTATTTTTCTCAGAATTCCGAACATCTTGCACCATTATACATTGTAGCACGCTTTTTCCAGGTTGACAAATCCTATAAACGTGTCTTGATTTTTCTTTCGTCTTGCTTCCATTATCAACCACAGTGTCAGAATTACGTCTCTGGTGCGTTTCTTTGCCTTTTCTAAAGACAAACTGATCACCATCTAACAGATCCTCCATTTTATTTTCCACGGACATACAAAGATTAAATATAACTGTCCGCGCATACCGTCGACGTCAGACTTAATTATACGTAATCACATGCAGTAAGGAATACTTTGTTACGGATATGTTTATCGCCTGTACAAAATTTGGCAGTTACTTCTTCAGCCCTACGCGGCACATAAGGCGAGAAGCGGCGAGTTGGACGCGAGCGACGCGGCCAGTGATTTGTAACACATCGTGTAGGGAGCCTTCCCGACAATTCCACGTGAAGCGACGAACGCGTGGCGGCCGCGCAAGGGCGGAGACAAGGGATGAGTCGAGAAGTAACTAACGAATGTGAAATCACGTGACAGAGTTGGGACCTTTTGACAAGAAACAAACAGGTTCCCTGTCCATAATTTGCATATAAATGTTCTTTCGAACTATCTGAAGATTTAACCGTGAATAAAAGCAGCTAAATAGTTACAGAAACGAACGAAACCTAGTTAACAGATTTCGGCTACCGTCGTTTTGAGAGGAATGAATAAATGGTTGAAAATGGCAACTGCCGTTAAAACGCTCCAAGTTTCAACGGAGTTTCTTGTTCGTCTTGACGCGCGTACGAACACACATCACGCCGTCCCAACGGCCGAGTCTGTGCCCGGTTAGGAAACTTCTGGGGAAAAAATGAAGCGGCCTGGTCTATGGTGTTGCAGTAGAGAGCCAGCCAGATGACCACCCACTAACCTGGAGCCGGAACTACTTTTTCCAGCCGTAGACACCAGGTAACAAAACGCCTGTGCAGCGCCGCTCCAGCCCCATTCTGGAACGTGTTCTCGGAAGGTCCAGTAGCTGCTGTTTCGCCCGCGACCGCCTGTAGGCCGTAAGTGCGCTAAGCCATATGACGGTAAAGCGTAACAGCTCGTGACTTCGGGCACACATTAATGATGATGTTCGGATTTGTTCTCCGTTTCGGTCGTTTGGCACTCGGTCGTCAGGCACGCGGTAAGCCTCGCCGAATTCTTGTCTTTCAACTAATTACCGCAGTCGACTACTTTGGGGCCATTCTATCTAATGGATTCATAGAATTCCGTTTTAGAATACATTTTGGATGCTACCAGAAACAAATGAACATTTTCCACTGACACTGGGTGTTGCATATTTATAAAGTAAACATATTTAAGACAGGTTGGCTTCCTCTTTGATTTAAATATTGCAGAAGCAAAGAAACATTACATTGCACTGTCAATCATAAAAAAGAATAAGATGTTTCTACGAGGGCTATTTTCTTCCAAGGGCGCTCGCGGTGAGGAAATCGTAGTGAAATCAAAAATGTTTTATGTGCAACATTTAGTTACACCTTGTAACTACTTCTCAACATAGTCGTCACTGTGACTCACGCATTAGTCGTAGCGTTCTACCAAATATCTAGTATCGTCGTAATAGAAGGAAGCCGGATGTGCTTTCCGCCAATTGTCTGAGCTGATCTGCAGCGCGTTGTCTGCGCCAAAACGTCTCCATAGCAGGCGGGGCGTGTGAGCAGAGATGAAAGCCAGAGGGAGCCAAGTCTGCTGTGCTGTGTGGTGGCTGATCAAACACTTCCCATCGGAAACTCTGCACGAGCTTCATTGCTGGAGCTGCAGTTTGTGGCCGAGAAGGACAGTGCCTGATCACAACAGTCCTTTTCGCTTTTCCGAGTTGCTCTTCATAGATGATTTTTTGGAATTGCCTCTTCGACTCGCTGAAGATCATCGGTTGATATTCATTTCCTTTACTCACCGACTGCGCCATGAAGGTCTGTACGTCCTGCTTCAGAGTTGCTGCATCATTGCCGCACACTGCTGTCACGCATGGAAATTACGTTTTGTGGGTTGCACGAAATCAGGCGGAGGCGCTCGGCATGAAAACATCGAGCGGCAGCGCACACTTCACACTTGGGGCGGAAATGAGTTGTTGTAGGCGTCTTTACGTGCCCACTGTGCGCTCAGAACTGGAAAGTGTGACTTGATGTGATCGACGGGAGTACTGGATAGAGTCCTGCATGACCGAGTAAGCGAGCACGAAGTACGAGATGGGGCGAGCACACACACCCTAACTGGATAGGCTGCCCGCACTAGTTCTTGTGACCGAGCATAGAAGCCGTGACCGAATACGTAGCACCTAACTTCAAACACATTACGCGTGTCATTATCCGTGTGGGACTGCAGCCAGTACGGGCTTCTCATTTGTGGTGTGTGTGTGTGTCTCTCTGTAATCATGCAGCGCGAGGAAGCCAGTGCAGTAAGACGTAAGATTGAAACCAATGTTTACACATTGAAGAAACGGGAAGGTCTAAAAAGCCTAGTATGGACTACATTCCTGTTAGTTGTAGACGAAAACAGTGCGTATACTGGGTACGTATCGTGCATAAACTGCTCCACGTTATTGTGTTTCCAGTCGGAAACCACTCATTTAAAGAAACACAGTTGCAAGAAACCTCACAAAGATGCAGCTCCTTCAGGGATACCGGCAGTAATAAAAATAGTATTACAGCAAAGTGTGTTGCAATGTGTGCTAACGATATGAGACCTTTTAATGCTGTTTGCGGTGAAGGTTTCAGAGAACTAGGCAAAGAATTAATACATCTAGGTGCGCATTATGGAGAAGATAATGTGGCAGATGTCAGCCAGTTAAATCCGGAACGCGCTAGTGATTTACTGATCAACAATAACTATAAACTTGTTTCTGTTGCAAACAAGTGAAAAGTGTGACAAGTTACGTCTGTAAATATTGAATGTTCTTTGTATGCTTTCTTTGTGAAGATGGTTGTCTTCTAGATTACAGGGACAACACGTATTCAGTGTTTCCTGTTAATGAAAGGAAAAATATATCTTCTGTTTGGAAATGACACTCGTCTTCTATTCACGATTGTATATCATTTTACTTTCCAAGTGCTTTATGAATTTACCCGTTCTAGTAGACGTTACTTTTGTGTCAAACGAGAGAGAGACAGAGATAAATACATTGTGTGTGTGTGTGTGTGTGTGTGTGTGTGAGAGAGAGAGAGAGAGAGAGAGAGAGAGAGAGAGAGAGAGAGAGAGGGGCGTTGGCGTTGGCGTTGGATTTGCACAGTACAGTGCTGCGAGCCGGGGCGATGCGAGGTGAGACGTCAGCGGTGACCGGTCACACTCTGTTATCCGCGTGTCCGGAATCCGGACAACAGACATGGGGCGAGTACGCGACCGAGCCGAGCCGTGTGGGGCCGGACACGAGCGGCTCGGTCCCCCTGTCAACAGGCGAGCCGTGACCGGTCGAGCATTGAGCGTTGCAGCACTCTAGTACTGGAGACACTGCGTAACTTATTTGCACAAAGCTTCATCCGATTTTCACTATGGCTTCAATTTCGTGACAAGATTGGACGCTGGAAAAAAAATAGCAGTCGTATTTTAGGCACCAATACAAGAAATTAGAATAAAGTATTGAACGAATTCGCACCATCAGAGGAACATTTCTGTTAACTAATAGTCTCTGTTTGAATCGCTAAGGTTACTGGCCATCCCTGGCATCTAACGTGACGCATGTCGCCATCATAGGGAATTACCGCTTCGCTCTGCGGTTGCCGTCGCAGCCTCAGAAACAAAATACGCTGCGGTTGGAGTGTGGGAGGGTAGGTGGAGGGTGTGACGTGGCGCTAATGGCGCGCTCTCGAGGCGCGCCTCGACTGCTTGCTTCCGCGCCGCGACCTATCGACCACGACTGCGAGGCGAGGCGTCGCGAAGCACACGTGAGGTGTGAGGTGAGAGGTGAGCCATGGCCGCCCAGACGCCTTAACGACCGCTCCAATTTGTTGGGCCGCTTGACCCAAATCACCGACTGCCGCCGCGCTGGGGCAGGGCTGGAGCACATCGGAAGTCACCGTAGGCGCGTCGCGCTTGTCATTAACGGAAAACGGCGCCAAAGGCGGCGGACGGAGCTCTGCCGCGTCCGGGTGCCAACTCGCGCAGACTGGCGCAGTGGGAAGGCGAGAGCTTTAGCTGTGACTGTCGTCATGGGACACTTTTGGTATAACGCTTAGTGGGCTCCTTAAAATGCGTCTAAAGCGTTGCGGTCTTAGTGAGGTTTCCCCTAAACTTTAGTTAGTCCAATGTTAGTTCCTGTTGTTGGCCAACCTTATATGGGCGACCCCAAGGGGCACGTGATGACGCTACACGAAGGGGGGAGGGAGAGGCGTGAGACGAGCCGTCGAAAAGAAAACAAAGAAAAACATGAGACCAAAAACTGATGGATGTTTAGCTGGGATTTGTATTTTTTTCATCAAAGTTGGTGGGTTGATTTGGGGAAGTTGGTTGGTTGGTTTATTTAGGAGAGGGAACCAAGCAGCGAGGTCATCGGTCCCATTGGATTAGGGAAGGATGCGGAAGGAAGTCGGCCGTGCCCTTTCACAGTAACCATACCGGCATTTGCCTGAATCACGGAAGATCCTAAACAGAATGGCAGGACGCGGGTATGAACCATTGCCCTCCCGAATGCGAATCCATCTACATCTACATCTACATCGATACTCCGCAAGCCACCCAACGGTGTGTGGCGGAGGGCACTTTACGTGCCACTGTCATTACCTCCCTTTCCTGTTCCAGTCGCGTATGGTTCGCGGGAAGAACGACTGTCTGAAAGCCTCCGTGCGCGCTCTAATCTCTCTAATTTTACATTCGTGATCTCCTCGGGAAGTATAAGTAGGGGGAAGCAATATATTCGATACCTCATCCAGAAACGCACCCTCTCGAAACCTGGCGAGCAAGCTACACCGCGATGCAGAGCACCTCTCTTGCAGAGTCTGCCACTTGAGTTTATTAAACA
Source organism: Schistocerca serialis cubense (assembly GCF_023864345.2). Taxonomy (NCBI): domain Eukaryota; kingdom Metazoa; phylum Arthropoda; class Insecta; order Orthoptera; family Acrididae; genus Schistocerca; species Schistocerca serialis. Next base: position 1,283,882,336 of record NC_064638.1, on the reverse strand, counting down.
TCTCCGTAACGCTATCACGGTTACCAAATAACCCAGTGACGAAACGCGCCGCTCTTCTTTGGATCTTCTCTATCTCCTCCGTCAACCCGACCTGGTACGGATCCCACACTGATGAGCAATACTCAAGTATAGGTCGAACGAGTGTTTTGTAAGCCACCTCCTTTGTTGATGGACTACATTTTCTAAGCACTCTCCCAATGAATCTCAACCTGGTACCTGCCTTACCAACAATTAGTTTTATATGATCATTCCACTTCAAATCGTTCCGTACGCATACTCCCAGATATTTTACAGAAGTAACTGCTACCAGTGTTTGTTCCGCTATCATATAATCATACAATAAGGGATCCTTCTTTCTATGTATTCGCAATACATTACATTTGTCTATGTTAAGGGTCAGTTGCCACTCCCTGCACCAAGTGCCTATCCGCTGCAGATCTTCCTGTATTTCGCTACAATTTTCTAATGCAGCAACTTCTCTGTATACTACAGCATCATCCGCGAAAAGCCGCATGGAACTTCCGACACTATCTACTAAGTCATTTATATATATTGTGAAAAGCAATGGTCCCATAACACTCCCCTGTGGCACGCCAGAGGTTACTTTAACGTCTGTAGACGTCTCTCCATTGATAACAACATGCTGTGTTCTGTTTGCTAAAAACTCTTCAATCCAGCCACACAGCTGGTCTGATATTCCGTAGGCTCTTACTTTGTTTATCAGGCGACAGTGCGGAACTGTATCGAACGCCTTCCGGAAGTCAAGAAAAATAGCATCTACCTGGGAGCCTGTATCTAATATTTTCTGGGTCTCATGACCAAATAAAGCGAGTTGGGTCTCACACGATCGCTGTTTCCGGAATCCATGTTGATTCCTACATAGTAGATTCTGGGTTTCCAAAAACGACATGATACTCGAGCAAAAAACATGTTCTAAAATTCTACAAGAGATCGACGTAAGAGATATAGGTCTATAGTTTTGCGCATCTGCTCGACGACCCTTCTTGAAGACTGGGACTATCTGTGCTCTTTTCCAATCATTTGGAACCCTCCGTTCCTCTAGAGACTTGCGGTACACGGCTGTTAGAAGGGGGGCAAGTTCTTTCGCGTACTCTGTGTAGAATCGAATTGGTATCCCGTCAGGTCCAGTGGACTTTCCTCTATTGAGTGATTCCAGTTGCTTTTCTATTCCTTGGACACTTGTTTCGATGTCAGCCATTTTTTCGTTTGTGCGAGGATTTAGAGAAGGAACTGCAGTGCGGTCTTCCTCTGTGAAACAGCTTTGGAAAAAGGTGTTTAGTATTTCAGCTTTACGCGTGTCATCCTCTGTTTCAATGCCATCATCATCCCGTAGTGTCTGGATATGCTGTTTCGAGCCACTTACTGATTTAACGTAAGACCAGAACTTCCTAGGATTTTCTGTCAAGTCGGTACATAGAATTTTACTTTCGAATTCAATGAACGCTTCACGCATAGCCCTAACGCATAGCGCTAACTTTGACAGCGTTTAGCTTCTGTTTCTCTGAGAGGTTTTGGCTGCGTTTAAACTTGGAGTGGAGCTCTCTTTGCTTTCGCAGTAGTTTCCTAACTTTGTTGTTGTACCACGGTGGGTTTTTCCCGTCCCTCACAGTTTTACTCGGCGCGTACCTGTCTAAAACGCATTTTACGATTGCCTTGAACTTTTTCCATAAACACTCAACATTGTCAGTGTCGGAACAGAAATTTTCGTTTTGATCTGTTAGGTAGTCTGAAATCTGCCTTCTATTACTCTTGCTGAACAGATAAACCTTCCTCCCTTTTTTTATATTCCTATTAACTTCCATATTCAGGGATGCTGCAACGGCCTTATGATCACTGATTCCCTGTTCTGTACATACAGAGTCGAAAAGTTCGGGTCTGTTTGTTATCAGTAGGTCCAATATGTTATCTCCACGAGTCGGTTCTCTGTTTAATTGCTCGAGGTAATTTTCGGATAGTGCACTCAGTATAATGTCACTCGATGCTCTGTCCCTACCACCCGTCCTAAACATCTGAGTGTCCCAGTCTATATCTGGTAAATTGAAATCTCCACCTAAGACTATAACATGCTGAGAAAATTTATGTGAAATGTATTCCAAATTTTCTCTCAGTTGTTCTGCCACTAATGCTGCTGAGTCGGGAGGTCGGTAAAAGGAGCCAATTATTAACCTAGTTCGGTTGTTTAGTGTAACCTCCACCCATAATAATTCACAGGAACTATCCACTTCTACTTCACTACAGGATAAACTACTACTAACAGCGATGAACACTCCACCACCGGTTGCATGCAATCTATCCTTTCTAAACACCGTCTGTACCTTTGTAAAAATTTCGGCAGAATTTATCTCTGGCTTAAGCCAGCTTTCCGTACCTATAACGATTTCAGCTTCGGTGCTTTCTATCAGCGCTTGAAGTTCCGGTACTTTACCAACGCAGCTTCGACAGTTGACAATTACAATACCGATTGCTGCTTGGTCCCCGCATGTCCTGACTTTGCCCCGCACCCGTTGAGGCTGTTGCCCTTTCTGTGCTTGCCCAAGGCCATCTAACCTAAAAAACCGCCCAGCCCACGCCACACAACCCCTGCTACCCGTGTAGCCGCTTGTTGCGTGTAGTGGACTCCACTGTGCGTGTGCTAACCACTGCCCCACCTCGCTCGGCATCATTAAAGCAACTAACACGGAAAATCCGGTTTCGCTACGAAGGATGTTGAAAATGGTAACAGTATAAGAAATCCTATGTTAGCAGTCCAAAAATTTATCAACCAACGCTGCTCAAAATTCAAACAGCGATTAATTATTAAATTGTCTTTTGATTCCACCACTTGCCTTGAAGTCTATGAAGACTACTTCTTCGGCAGTTGCGAGAGCTTTGCGGGTATTTTGTCGTACTATTTGTAAAAGAGTAGTAGAGAGCCATCGATTCTGGTTCTGTCACCGTAATGCATCGGTATTGCGTAATATCAATACGTTTGCTTATTCTTCGTTATGGGTAAGGTCTGTAATTTTGTAGTTTTAGGGTAAAAATACTCAAACTACATTGTATAGGGGGTATATATGCAGATATTGTGGTAACTGGTACGTTAATGTGTAGCCACTTCAGAGTGTTAGCTGTATTTTTCTGTGTCTCTGTCTCCCCACTAATTTACTACCTGATGCTTCTTGCGTGGTGTAGCTGCACCTATCTGGATAGATAATCTGCTTGGCATCCGCATTTCCATACTTCAATACCTGAGCTGCTGCCTAGGGGAAAATAGATATTAATCGCTTGCTTGTGCCACGTGTGCTTGGAGATACTAATAAACCTAAATAAGTAACTGAAGTATTATTGTATAAGGAAAAGGAGAGTGATGAAAATTAGGCCATGAATACTGAAAGGTGGTAAAACGTTGATGTAATGGCTTGCTTTGTTCACCCCACATCATGTCCTCAGTAACTTGCTAATGGATTGTGTGCCGGACCCGGAAATGCACACATCAAAGAAAGTTTCGCATCACCCCGGTTCCCAGAACTCCTGAACAAAGACGTTGACTGTGGATATGGTATCACAGACACAGTTCCTTTGACTATTCAGAGATGTCACTAAACCCGCCCAAAGACGTAAACAACCATGCATGAGTAGTGCCTATTAGACGCAGGGGGTCCGACGGCCGATCAGTTCCAGTCATTCCACCAGGAAGGAGGTACACTGCTCGTGTTGTCTGCAGTTCAGCCATGCCTAGACGGCCAATACCACGGTTAGATCGCTTCCGCGTTGTTACTTTGTCTCAGGAAGGCCTCTCAACAAGGGAAGAGTCCAGGCGTCTCGAAGTGAAGCAAAGCGATGTTTTTCGGACATGCAGGAGATGCAGAGAGACAGGGATTGTCGATACGCGCCTCACTCAAGCCGCCCAAGGGCTACAACTGCAGTGGATGACCACAATCTACGGATTATGGCTCGGAGGAACCCTGACAGCAACGCCACCATGTTGAATGTTTTTCGTGCAGCCCCAGGACTTCGTGTTACGGGAGAAACTGTTCGCAATAGGCTACATGACGCGTAACTTCGACCCGACGTCCATGGCGAGGTCCATCTTCGCAACCACGACACCATGCAGCGCGGTACAGATGGGCCCAACAACATGCTGAATGGACCGCTCGGCATTGATATCACGTTCTCTTCACCGATGAGTGTCGCATACGCCTTCAACCAGACAACCGTCGGAGACGCGTTTGGATGCAGGTCAGGCTGAACGCCTTAGACACACTGTCCAGCGAGTGCAGCAAGGTGGAGGTTCCCTACTGTTTTGGGGGTGGCTTTGTGTGGGGCCGACGTACGCCGCTGGTGGTCATGGAGGGCGAGGCATTTTGGCGACGCATTCGTCTTCATGGACGACAATTCGCGCTCCCATCGCGCACATCTTGTGAATGACTTCCCACAGGATAACGACACCGCTCGACTAGAGTGGCCAGCATGTTCTCAAGCCACGTACCCTATCGAACATGCCTGGGATAGACTGAAAAGGGCTGTTTCCGGACGACGTGACTCACCAACTACTCTGAGGGATCTACGCCGAATCGCCGTTGAGGAGTGAGACAATCTGGACCAGCAGTGCCTTGATGAACTTGTGCATAGTATGCCACGAAGAATACAGGCATGCATCAACGCAAGAGGACGTGCTACTAGGAATTAGAGGTACCAGTGTGTACAGCAGTCTGGACCACCACCTCTGAAGGTTTCGCTGTATGGTGGTACAACATACAATATGTGGTTTTCACAAGTAATAAAAAGGGCGGAAATGATGTTTACGTCGATCTCTCCAATTTTCTGTACAGGTTCCGGAACTTTCAGAACCGAGGTGATGCAAAACTTTTTTTGATGTGTGTAAATCAGGAGCGTCTCGGCTCTCCAGCCGTGCCTCAGGATGAGGACTGTCAAGGTAACGACTAAAGTTGTTACCATATGTATTTGGTAGTATGGAGGCATAAGCGCTGTTCTTCCCTGGTTTGTCTCATTGCTGAATGTTATTAAGCATAAGTGGATTTTTAAAATTTGTTTTGGACCCTGCTCTGACAGAATTACTGTTGACACAAATCACACTTTGCTTTATTTCCTGGATCTTCCGTGAAAAAGTCGCACGGTTTACTTTGAAAAATTCGCACCGTTTGCTTCTTTACCGCTATGTGAAGATTTCACTACACAGTGAGAAAATATACGATGGGGCTTTGAAAAGTACGTTACACACGTTATCCCACGCTACGACCTTTGCACATCAAGAGTGCCGCATTCTCAGAGGAGAGTACGTGTTCTCGCTTTCCTGCTGATACAGTTCTGCTGCCGTGTGGTTAACAGGTGCTTCACAGCGTAGGAGTGAAATGGCGCGGCAACTGAAAACGTACTGCAAAGTTGAACTTGAGACATAACTGTTTGTGTGGGTAAAACGTATAAGCTGAAATAGATTGAGCGTCAGATTGTGGCGGTATAGGACCAAATGCAGCTGTAGTGAAAAAGTGGCAGTAATCGGACAGACGTGGGTAGCGCTCGTCGAGAAGCAAGGCCATCAACGTCGACCACAGGCGACAGTTTCCAGGCAGGCGAGGAGCTGATTGGAGGCAGTCGCAGATTTTCCGACGATGAGGACTTTCACCCACCGGGTCTCGAATGGCAATTGGAGTGTAGTGCAGTATTCAATAAAAGTTACTTGGGCTCCCAGAATAATTTGTAACTTAATTTTTGAAATCCCCTCGTAGCAAATCAACAGTAATATGAATTCATATGAGCAGTATCAGTGGTCATAAAATAGAACTAATCTACTGTCGAACCAAACAGTTTATAAGAAATAAGTAGGTCAAATTAATTCATATCGGAGACGTACGGCTTCTCTCACAAGTCACTCACGGCGCACGGCGTTCCAGTTCACTAGATTAACGAAAAATGCGCAGTATTAAGGAATTGATTAAATGCTGTAGACATACACGTTAAATTTGTTTCACTTAAACACACAAATCATACTTTATTCTAATGTAATTTTGATGACGTATTGGGAAAAGGATATAGTGAGTCTTATACACTGAAATAATTAGTAAATTTCTTCTGAGCCAGATTCGTACGTCGTTTACGTGCAGAATCATCATGCAGGCGTTTCACCGCCATTAGTTCGCCCGACGTTACTTCTGCATGGCGTTCAAAATGAACCATTATATTGTCCAGCTGCATCGTTGCCTCTGTATACGTCATAATGTCTTCATAGTGAGCGCCAAATTCGTCAGGTAATTCATTGTCTGCGGACGAACAAGCGGCGATAATTTCATCATTATGGATCGTTCTGAAACAAGTCTTGAATTTCCTTAGGGTTGCTCTTCCTATCTCCATCGTAGAAGTTTCAACGCCACGTTCAGCAGCCATGTTTTCTAACAATTCCTCTTTATCCACCGTCTGCAGTGCATCTAAATGTTTGCCAATGGATACTACCATTTTCTTTCTGTTTGATGTCACTTTACAATCGCAACTCAAAGTTAACTTATTAGCGGGTACTGCGCGTCCCTGTATGAGTGTTGGCTGATTTTAAATTTTAATGATTCTCGTCGTCGATAGTTGACGATATTACTTCCAGAGTATCAAATACTGTACAGAATCCTCAGATATTAGAAACAGAAGCTTATTACCGCACAGAATAACGAACACGTAATAGAAACTTGGTCTGTTGTCTGCAGTAACTAGATTGTGCAGGCGACAAGCTACGTTGTTTAAACCAAATGTTGGATCTGGCATGCTTGATAAGTAGCGAAATGTAGTAAGAACGGTCATCGGTAACTTTAAGATAATTATTTCGTTACAAAGCTAACATGTTGTACTAATGTTTGTGAGAGAAAATTGAGAGTATATACTAATGCAGAGCACAGATGTGTTTGAATTGGGAGCGCACGTCGTAGCGTGTTCAGTTGAACTCTGACGAGTTTGCTATGTAACTTAAGGTTACTTGTTTTCGGAGAGTACAGTGCAATCAAAAATGGCTCTGAGCACTATGGGACTTAACATCTGTGGTCATCAGTCCCCTAGAACTTAGAACTACTTAAACCTAACTAACCTAAGGACATCACACACATCCATGCCCGAGGCAGGATTCGAACCTTCGACCGTAGCGGTCACGCGACAGTGCAATCTCTATACTGCCACCGCCATATATGTTGCGCAGAGTCGTGACAGAAAGATAGATTAGGACGTGTAAAGTATTTTTTTTTTACTTTGCTTGCTACGAAGTTCAAACCAATTATAACACAATTTGTGTGACCGGAAGTTGGAAATAAATAAAAGGGTGTCTTTTTGGATAGACACCGCCATTAGCAAACAAAATTTTTCTTATTTCTTATCCGGACGTTTCGTTGAAGTTAAGGTATCATAAGTGGGTTGTGCATTTGCTTTCTATCAAATAACCGCAAAAGTTGCTTTTTGGTGTCTGTTTACAGGGTGAACATCAATAAAACCGACAAAATGCAAGGAAGCATTCCGGACTGGATATGGAGAAAAAAAGATCCGATTAATATGGTCCGGAAATGCATCGTTGCCACAGTAGATGGCGCTACTTGTGTGTTGTAGGCTGTGTGATCGATGCAGCGTACACTAAGCAGCAGAATGGTCCAGTGTTCGTGTTCGAACAAGCCGAGATGGTGTTTGTTTACGGCCAAACAGATGGAAACGGTCTGGAGGCAGCACGGCTATATCAAAACAAGTACCCTCACAGACTGCAACCACATTACACAACATTTCAAGCCCCTTTTTTAGGCGTTAGTGTGATTATGGGTCCTTTCAGATAGACGAACGCGGAGGGATGCGGCGAACTGTGCGTGCAGGAGATCTGGAGGACGGAGTTCTTCAGGATACTGAGGCGAGCCCTGCTACAGGCTCCAGGCCAGTGGCCCTCCAGTATGGTGTCAGCCAAAGTGCGATGACAACCGCCGCTATCCGTTTCATCTTCAATTCCATGGAGACCACTTTGAGCGTCTGTTGTGATGTGGATCGATTCAGCTCTGTACTGTGTCCTGAGACGATTTTTTGTTTTTGCACGCACACCGTCCATTTGCGGACACACGTTCATAGGACGTTTTTTCCCCCATTTCCTATTTCGATTCGGCAATCCGACCCTTCAATTTGACGGTTATATACATAATTTCCAATTTTTAAAGTAAAGTATCCACAAGTTGAAAAAAAGACATTTATATGTTGTTAACGCACATGCTGTTGCTTCTGTTCCTTAGTGTAGCTGTCATTCTTGTACAGTTTGTCATCTGCAAACGTATATAGTACTTAATATAGAGAGGCGCATTTACATTGACAGATTACGACTGGAACGTTAAACTGTTGTGGTTTGCATTTCTTTACTGTATGTGAACGTGTACCGTGTGTGTGTGTGTGTGTGTGTGTGTGTGTGTGTGTGTCTTACTTTTAGAGATACCCAAATTGTCTTCACTGTCACATTGTTTTTGCTACTTTTGTTTGTACTTTGTGAGTACTTTAAAAACAAATTCTTGGTACTCAGAGAGTAAAAAATAATTTTTACTGTTATTTGGCAGGAGGAAAATAAAAAAAAGCCACTGGAGATGCCGTAACTTCAGCGAAGTATGTATCTGCAAATAAAGAAGAAACAACAAGGAGAAGAAAAAATTGTATACGCTCACGAAGGGAACAATTCAATAAAAAAAGCTATTCGTAAGCTAACACGGACACGAAGCTGAGCTTCACCTTCAAAATGAAAAGAATTTTGTTTACAAGATGGTCAATGTTTTCTCGCGTAACGCAGTCTAATGTGCCAACTATGTGACGACAATCTTTAACCGGTCAGTGTGTTCTGGCGTAGAGCAGTATAGCTTGCCAACACTGTGTAGGCCATCTTTCAACGAATCGTTTCCTTAAAGGTGATAAAAGCACATGAGGAAAACAGTAAGCATTTTTCATCAAACAAAAACGGAAACAGTATATTTTTTCGTTTATAAAGTTCAAAATAAAAAAACTAACTGTATAAATTCATGTAAGGTGGCTGCATTGGCATACAGATGCTTTTGCAGCGAGAAATGCGGAACTGTGTCGCCTGTGTTGCTATAAGCCGTAGGCCGCATAAGCTTCAAGGCAATCTGTTCTTGTAGAGTCCGCCGGAACACGTTAGACATGCTGCGTCGATCGTATGCGGCTGCTGCGTCATAGGAACTGCCCCTTCAGCTGGCAACTCTCGCCTGCACACACACACACACACACACACACACACACACACACACACAGCTGCTAAGAGAGAGAGGAGTGGGGGAGTATGGCTGCAAGCCTTCCTGGCTCCGCTGCGCTGATGAACACGGAGAAGTGTCCACATACCGGCAGCAGACGCGTCGGCATTCCTCGGCTGCGGCGGCACACAAAGGCCAGGAAACTCACCCCGTGGCCGCTGGACGTCCTCTGTGTCTACACAGTCCACAAGGCCTAACCCACAACTTACAGGACAGGATCAGCCAATCGACTGCTACGTCCATTCGTGATCCAAACTGACAACTCACCACAATCTCGTGTCACCAATCATCGTCGATCAAACAGGACAAAGGGATAACGTTTTTGATTGCGGTACTTTTTTTGGTAATGCTTTAATCCCATCGTTTTTCTGTATCTGACCTCGGTTCCTTCCTACACTGAGGTGACTAAACTTATGGGACACCACCTAAATATCGTTTCGGACCTCCCTTCACCCGGCGCAGTGCTACAGCTCGACGTGGCGTGGACTCAACAAGTCGTTGGAACTCTCGTGCAGTAACAATTAGCCACGCTGCCTGTGTAGCCGTCCATAACAGAGTTAAGTGTTGCCGGTGCAGGATTCTGTGCACGAACTGAGCTCTCGAAAACGCCCCATAAACCCGACGGGATTCATGTCGAACGATATAGGCAGCCACATCACTCGCTCGAACTGTTCAGAACGGTGGTCAAACCGACCGCGAAACATTGTGGCCCGGTAACATGGCGCATTGTCATCCACAAAAATTTCATCGTTGTTCGGAAACATGAAGTCCACAAATGTCTGCAAACGCCCTCAAGGTAGCCGACCATAACCATGTCCAGTCAATGACAGGTTCAGTTGGACCACAGGACTCATTCCATCCCATGTAAATGGAGCCTTCGCTAGCCTGCACAGTGCCTTGTTGACAACTTCGGTCCATGGCTTCGTGGGGTCTGTGCCATACTCGAACCGCACCATCAGTCCTTACCAACTGAAATCGGTACTCTTCTGACCAGGCTTGGTTTTCCATTCGTCTGCTCCCATAGCCCGTTAACGCCAAATTTCGCCACACCGTCGTAACAGATACGTTCGTGGTACGTCCCACACTCATTTCAGCTGTTATTTCACGTAGTGTTGCTTGTCTGTTAGCACTGACAACTCAACGCAAACGCCTCTGCTCTCGATCGTTAAGAGAAGGCCCTCGGCCTCTGCGTTGTCCGTGGCGAGAGGTAAGGCCTGAAATTCGATAATCTCGCCACATTCTTGACACTGTGGATCTCGCAGTATTGAATTCCCTATTTCCGAAATGGAATGCCTATGCGTCTAGTTCCAACTGCCATTCGGCATTCAAAGTTAGTTATTTCTCGTCGTGTGGCCATAATCACGTCGGAATCCCGAATCACCTGGGTAGAAGTGACAACTCCTCCTACGCACTGCCCTTTTATGCCTTGTGTACGCGGTACTAGCGCCATGTGTACTGTGCATACCGCTCTGCCGTGAGTTCCGTCACATCACTGTATATCATGTACAGTTTTGTTACTGTGTGACTTCAGTACAAGTTAGAAAATTAGCAAAGCACTTGCAAGTGCAGTGAAAAGTAATTTTATTTTTCAGTATGAACTTAGCTGTTACTGGATCATTACCACGAAAACACCTCTTCATTACACAATAACCGTGTGTCCATTGGCTCGTATTGCCTTTCTCTATTTTCCTTAAAAGTTTCCCCTCCTACGAATTGCCCGCTGTATGTCTCGGTGAAATGACCAACACATCATACTGGTATCCAGCGGCTCTGATGCCGGTCTTCCCTTCAGTTACATGTCTGGTTAATCACTTTATTCTTGACTGTAGTCACACAAGGAAAAAGTGAAGCTGTCTGATCAAAAAGTGAAACCTGTGGCTAACCAGCCTAACTTCTTGAACTTTTCCAGCATGTTGCCCACAACAGAGATATAGCACGGCTCCATTGTCTTGCCTAACAGCTCGTTACCAACCTCCTTGAATTATACTCAAGCCTGTCACTCACTCATGAGCATTTTCTATTCAAAGTTGGAACCTAACGTCATTTTTCGAACGTCAGGTTTGATGAACACGCTATCTTCAGTTTCGCTTCTTATAGATGAGGAAACATCTCTCACATATACAATAGCTGAAACTTTATTCTTCTTTGGGAAAGGCTTTCTGAAACTATTTAGTTAGATCAGACATAGTGTATTGGACTGGTAATAGAATATTTACGGATCTGCAGGGTTCTTGAACAAACCTTTATCCTCTCCTTTTGAAACGATGTTAACTTCCATTAAAAAACGTATTTTAACCTTCAGCCTATGTAATCCGCTGTAAATATCCGACCATGCCTTTGTTCACCTAGTTTGCAGTGAAAGGTCTTTATTACATCTGCGTCTCGGGGTGTAATTCGCTAATCACTGTCTTGAGACTGGTTTGATGCAGCTCTCCATGCTACTCTGTCCTGTGCAAGCCTCTTCATCTCCCAGTACCTACTGCAACCTACATCCTTCTGAATCTGCTTAGTGTATTCATCTCTTGGTCTCCCTCTACGATTTTTACCCTCCACGCTGCCCTCCAATGCTAAATTTGTGATCCCTTGATGCCTCAAAACATGTCCTACCAACCGATCCCTTCTTCTAGTCAAGTTGTGCCACAAACTTCTCTTCTCCCCAATCCTATTCAATACCTCCTCATTAGTTACGTGATCTACCCACCTTATCTTCAGCATTCTTCTGTAACACCACATTTCGAAAGCTTCTATTCTCTTCTTGTCCAAACAGGTTATCGTCCATGTTTCACTTCCATACATGGCTACACTCCATACAAATACTTTCAGAAACGACTTCCTGACACTTAAATCTATACTCGATGTTAACAAATTTCTCTTCTTCAGAAACGATTTCCTTGCCATTGCCAGTCCACATTTTATATCCTCTATACTTCGACCATCATCAGTTATTTTACTCCCTAAATAGCAAACGTAGGCGCATATCGTAGCACTAACATCCTCCTTCCTTCACCCTACCCTCTGCTTCCTATTTTATTTCCGAACGCTACATGGGAAGGAATAAGTCTGTAGCCCTGTTTCTGAGACGGAATTTCCCGCATTTTACTGACGTAGACATTACTCAGGAAGTGGTATGTTTCTTTATTCGTTTTGGAACGCTGCGCCGGCTCAGAGTTGTCACAGAATACACATTAGCCGCAGGCCGGAGCAGCTGTCTGCACCTGACGGACCATTTGACTGCTCTGTGGCGGAGGCGGCGGCGGGAGACGACGCGATGTCACGAGAAGCGGACCCGGCCGTATAAACGGAGACAGGGCGTATTTTTTATCTTTTGCCAGCAGAAACAAGTTAACAGCTGAATGGGTCCGTCAAGAGAGCTCGGTGCCATCGAATGTGAACTAGTCACTCGAAGTCATCTGAGTAACAAATCCATTAGGGACATTTCAACCCTTCTAAAGCTGCGCAAGACTGTTGTTGGTGACGTCACTGTCAAGGAACAACCACAGCTAAAAACCAAGACCAGGCAGATCTCTTACACTGACGGACGGAGACCTTCGATCATTGCGGAAGGAGGTTACATGAAATAGCGTAAAGAATCACCAGCAGTTCAGCTAGCCCAGTGACTGTTCATAGGACGTTAAAAATAATGGCGTACAGTGCTCGAACAGCTCCTCATAAGCCGGACACTTCTTTTGTCACTGCTAAGCGACACTTCAGATGCTGTGAAGAGTGACGCCAATGGACAGTGGATGAAAGTAAACGAGTGACTTGGAACGATGAATCGCGCTGTACCCTATGGGAGGGTTTGGGGGTGGCAAATACCTGGAGAACCTTGCCTGCTGTCGTGTGTAGTTCCAACAGTGAAGTATGAAGGAGGCGGGGTTGCGGTATGGCGGTTTTTTTTTTTTTTTTTTTTTGGTTGGCACAGTGTGATCCAACTGCGCTTAAGAAAACCATAAACTCCGAAAGATATGAACACAGCCGTGTGTACGTACAGTAGTGGAACACTTTCGGAGATGATGATTGAATCAGCCACACAATGCACCCTGTCATAAAGCAGCATCTATGAACCAATAATTTGTGGACAATGACATTCCTAAAATTCTTGGGTAACAGCAGAATTACTGAATTTAACTGATCAAGGGAGAAAATATGAAAATGCAGTAAATGAAGCAGTTAGCAAGGAATACAAACGTCTGAGAAATGAGATTGGCAGGAAGTGCAAAATGTATAAACAGGGATGGCTACGAGACAAATGTAAGAATTTAAAGACATATATCACTACGGATAAGATAGATACTGCCTACAGGAAAATTAAAGAGACCTTTGGAAAAAAGAGAACCACTTGTATGAATATCAAGAGCTCAGATGGAAAACCTGTTCCAAGTAAAGAAGGGAAAGCAGAAAGGTGGAAGGAGTATATAGAGGGTCTATACAAGGCCGATGTACTTGAGGACAATATTATGGAAATGGAAGAGGATGTAGATGAAGATGAAATCGGAGATACGATACTGCGTGAAGAGTTTGACAGAGCACTGAAAGACCTGGGTCGAAACAAGGCCCCGGGAGTAGACAACATTCCATTAGAACTAGTGATAGCCTTGGGAGAGCCAGCCCTGACAAAACTCTACCATCTGGTGAGCAAGATGTACGAGACAGGCGAAATACCCTCAGACTTCAAGAAGAATATAGAAGAATATAATAATTCCAATCCCAAAGAAACCAAGTGCTGAATGGTGTGAAAATGACCGAACTATAAGTTTAATAAGTCACGGCTGCAAAACACCAACACGAATTCTTTACAGACGAATCGAAAAGTTGGTAAAAGGCGACCACAGGGGTGATTAATTGGGATTCCGTAGAAATGTTGGAACACGTGAGGCAACACTGACCCTACAACTTATGTTATAAGATAGATTAAGGAAACTCAAACCTCCGTTTCTAGCATTTGTAGACTTATAGAAAGCTCATGTTGACTGGAATACTCTCTTTCAAATTCTTAAGGTGGCAGGGGTAAAATACAGGGAGCGAAAGGCTATTTACAATTTGTACAGAAAGCATATGGCAGTTATAAGAGTCCAGGGCATGAAAGGGAAGCAGTGGTTGGGAAGGGAGTGAGACAGGGTTGTAGCCTCTCCCTGATGTTATTCAATCTGTATATTGAGCAAGCAGTAAAGGAAACAAAAGAAAAATTCGGAGCAGGAATTAAAATCCATGGAGAAGAAATAAAAACTTTAAGGTTCGCCGATGACACTGTAATTCTGTCAGAGAGAGCAAAGCACCTGGAAGAGCAGCTGAACGGAATGGACAGTGTCTTGAAGGGACATAAGATGAACATCAACGAAAGCAAAACGAGGTTAATGGAATGTAGTCGAATTAAAGGATAAATAGTTTGGGCAAGAAGAGAATAGATGCTTTCGAAATGTGGTGCTGCAGAAGAATGCTGAAGATTACATGGGTAGACCATATAACTAATGAGGAGGTATTGAATTAGATTAGGAAATGAGACGCCTAAAGTAGTAAATGAGTTTTGCTATTTGGGGAGCAAAATAACTGATGATGGTCGAAGTAGAGAGGATATAAAATGTAGACTGGCAAGGAAAGCGTTTCTAAAGAGGAGAAATTTGTTAAGATCGAGTATAGATTTGAGTGTCAGGTAGTCGTTTCTGAAAGTATTTGTATGGAGTGTAGCCAAGTATGGAAGTGAAACATGGACGATAAATAGTTTGGGCAAGAAGAGAATAGAAGCTTTCGAAATGTGGTGCTGAAGAAGAATGCCGAAGATTACATGGGTAGTCCACATAACTAATGAGGAGGTATTGAATAGAATTAGGGAGAAGAGAAATTTGTGGCACACCTCGACTAGAAGAAGGGATTGGTTGGTAGGACATGTTCTGAGGCATCCGAGGATCATCAATTTAGTACTGGAGGGAAGCACAGAGGGTAAAAATCGTAGACGAAGACCAAAGTATGAGCACACTAAACGGATTGAGAAGGATGTAGGTTGAAGTAAGCACTGGGAGATGAAGAAGGTGGCACAGTATAGAGTATCATGGAGAGCTGCATCAAACCAGTCTCTGGACTGAAGACCACAACAACAACATTCCTGAAATCGACTTACGTGCCCAGTGTCCCGAACCTGAAGCCAATGGAACGTCTATGAGATGAGCTAGAACGTAGACTTCGCTCTAGACCCTAGCGTCCAGCATCACAGTCACCTTTGGTTCCGGCTGTTCAGGAAAAATGGGCTGCCATTACTCCACAGACCTTCAGACACGTTATGGATCTGTCTCCAGTTCAAGTCGTCATAAAGGCGAAGAGTGGACACAGCTATCTTAATGCTCTGTAATAGGTATGAGGATACTGGTGGTCAGGTAGTGTATATGGTCGTGCCACGTCAGGCCGCTTCGGACATATAGTCTCAGACACCCGAAGGTTATGACTTGCTTCAGTGACTCATCGACGGTCCTGTAGGGAAACCATATGGAATATTTACGTCTACACGCTTCATACTGCATTTGCTGACTGTTAGAGTCAGGTGCCAGTTAATGTTCCGTGCGGTGGTCATCCGCGAGTGTCTCTGCATGTCATAGCAATTTCGGAAAGGATACCAGGTACAAAAATGCGTCGTCACCCAAGACTCACATAGCTGCCGATGTGATCAGTCAGACAGGGAGCATCGGCGACTCTGCCACGAGGCACGCTGCACGCTGCCACCCCATTAACAATGTCAGCTAGAAACTCTGCAGTATGACACTACGTCTGTCCACATAATTCGTACGCAGCTCTTTTGGTCGTCGCACGACGGTACGAAACCGTTCTGATGGCTATCCGCTGGGATGTCAAGGGGTTCCCTTGGATGTTCGTGTTCTGCACCTACAACATTTTTTTTATCCCACCAGATTTCAATGCGTCAAGTTCAAGTTCCTGTGGTTGTCGCGTCGTATATTTTTTCTCAGTTTCGTATAATGCTGCCGTGTACACCTTCAGGAGCTTGTTTCTCAGTTCCATTTTAGTATTTCAGACGAGTAAAATTGAGGTATGCGTCCTTCGCCCGAAACAGGCGTGAGGTATGACGAATTCTGCTATGAAACCTGCAGTTTTTGGGATAATGGACTTTTTTTCTTCTTTCATTCCCTACCCACAAGGAACAGGATGTACCCACAAGGGACAGGACGTGTTGTCGTAGGATTTCGTTCTTTTCAGTCAAATTCCTGCAAGTTGGGAGTGGTCAAAGCGGTCCCCCATTGGAAATATACAGGAGGAATGGTCAGCATTCAGAGACATTAGAGAAACGATCATTCGAAGGAAAAAAGGTCTAGTAAACACGAGCTAAGAGCACTTCTTCATCTTCCATACTATGAAATAAATCTCTTCTACTCGAAGCTCCCTGCATTGCACGTTTTGAGAGGTGATGATATGGACCAAAACAGGAAAAAAAATCTAGTAAATACGAGCTTTAAAGTGCATATCTTAAGCACTTGAGCACTTGTTCAGCCTTGCTGGTGTGGAACACATCTTTCGCACTGAACGTGTACTCAAAGCCCCTAAGGTATGCGTTTTACAGTCCATGTTTAGTAGACTTCTTTGCTTCCAGTGATCGTTTCGGTCATATCCCTGAATATTAACCATTTTCCTGGGACACCCTGTGTGTGGCGGGGCCTCTTCCAGTTCTTATCCATGAGGACAGAAAATGGTTTTGCAGAATTTATGTGTTATCTTCTTTTCAGCCATATCCAAGCAAAACGAGAATAATGGTAAGTGTCTTGTGATTGTGTATTCATGGTGATGTCACAGAGTTCAGATTAAAAAAGATGAGGAAACTAGAGGAGAAAAATGGGAAAGAATATCAGTATGCAGTCCAACGGTTCATAAACATCCTGCCTAGCTCGCAGGAAGAATACGAAAATGGCGGTGGAAGTGTAATCCAATTCGAGTATTCCCGTTACAATTAAGAGCATAAATTCAGATTGGTTTCTTAGAGTGTGTACAAGATTGCCCCATACAAAAATTATTCATGTGTGTGTGTGTGTGTGTGTGTGTGTGTGTGTGTTATTTATGAAGAGAAAGAAAGAGACTTAGATTGAATGGGGAATGGAAGTTTGCACATGATCCTTTATTAAAACCAGTTTGGATGTTTATCCTTATCTCCATATTTTATAGAAGATTGCACATTACCTGCGTATCATGTTACATTCTGGATCGACTTGGATTTATGAACATACAGGCCGGAACTCAGTTAACAGCATATAAATGAATATTGCCGAACATTTAAATTTTATGTTTTCAATCGGGAACGCGAGAGTGTTCTGCGAAGCTGCAACTGTAGAATCGCATTAATACGATCCTGCACCGCCTTTGTCAGCTCGCAAACTTTTGAATCCTGTTCCGGATTTTTCCGTCGAGATGGACACGTGCAGCGGGGGAGCACACTGTCGGTGTAACTCAGAGGTTTGCAGCACTGGCCGTCACAGAAATTATTGCTGCACTCGTCTCGTTGAAGGCCGCCGCGGGCGCCGCTGGTTAAAAATATAATTTTTGTCACTCCGTGCCGCACGGCTGCGGCTTTTTTTGTGCGTCGCAAAATATTTTATCGCGCAAACTGCCGGTTTTATTTCTGCGACAAACGTCGACGCCGGCCTGGGGACTGGGAATCGGTCGCCATTGTGCACGCCGGGATAAATCTTCCGTTTGAAATATTCTATATTATTCACAATTTGCGTGATTTAGCGAAAAGCGTCACTCGCACCCTTTGTTTCGGAGCTGTTTTTCGCCGTGTTTACGAGTGCGGCGCTGCGGTCGCAGCCGCAATATAATATGGCGCCTCCTACCCGCGTTCTGCACATCCTCAGCTCTGTTGAATCCTGATTTACTGCACAGGCCGATAGCTTTCCAAGAGAGGCGTATGAACTTGCTAAAAGATACTTCATAATCCTTGTACAGGCTAACATAACTACTTGGGCTTCCGCAGTTAGTGTCAAGAGGATTAAACTTGTTCTGGTAGTTGTACTGCGTCGTTGTATAAAATATAAATTACGGTTTCTGAAAATATATATAAACTATTACATCAATTTACAGATTTTATATTTTATACAACGATGCGGTACTACACCAAGAAGGATTTTAATTATCTTGTATTGGCTAATTCATTATCATTGCGTGTTATAGTAGTGTGTTCTGTTATCTCAGAGAAAAGGTAGAAGTTTAAAGCTTGTCCTGAAGCGTTCGGGCAGTAAAATTTGGTCAGTTACGCACACGACCAGGCACATCAAGTCAGTTTGCTGACATTTCGACATCACTGTTTACTTGCGAAAAACATAAACGTACACTCAGGGTCACCCTATTATAACCTGTCTGTCAGAACCCACCGTTCAGTTATTGAGAAACCTATTTTCAAAGAGATTTCTCGGCTGTTTTGTACACAATTACCTGTAGCGTTAGCTGTGTTTCACAAACAGTTCATTTACGCTAAAGCTGTGGTCATTGGCCGAAAGAAAATCCTATCCAGTTTAACGAATTCCAACATTAATTACTACAATTTTCTGAAGAATATGTTCAATGATTTAGCCACATTAATTTGTAGCGGTAGACAGATTGAAAAAAAAAAAAAAAACTGCAAGATATGAGCCTTTCATTTGGGGAAGTAGAAAAAGTTTCCGACTATGTACGGTGAAATAAGATGTTGGCTGTTGTTAGAATCAACGAAAAAAGTGAAAGGTTTTGGAAAAGTAAAAGTACAAGTAGTTCAGATAAAGATAATAATGTTCATAGGCGATACATCTCTTCTGGTCGTGTGCAAGGGAGATTTAGAAATGTCATTGAAAGGAGTGGACAACATAATTAGCACAGAATGTGACTTAAGGGTAAACAAAGCAAAACGCAAAGGGGATGAGGAGTAGTGTAAATGAGAGTAGCTTCTTGCCCAAAGTTTGGAACGGCAGACCAATGGAAGAAGGGAAAGAATTCTTCTACTTACTACCTAGGAAGCAAGGTTACACATCACAGCCGAAGCGGCAAAGATGCCTGAATACTGGATACTGATATGGAAACGAGGAATTTTTGAAATTGTACGTCTGGCGAATACTATTGTATGGAAGTAGATCATGGACTGTGACAAAACCGGAAAAGAAGAAACTGTAAGCACTGAAATGTGGTACTATCGAAAAATGTTAAAAATCAACTAGACAGATAAAGTACGAAATGAAGAAATACTAAAGACAATATGTGACGAAAGAAGTTATGTAACAACCTTACCAGAAGAAGTGGCAGATTAGTAGAAGAGAAATGCTATCTAAAAATAGGAAACAGATTGAAAACAGCAGGTGAGACAAAGACTAAAATGAGCAGCACACTTTGTAGAGGATGTTGCATGTAGTACTTAAAGGTGAAAGGACTTGTACGGCGCGAAATAAGGTAGAAGCAGCTTCAGACCTGTCGAAAGACTGCTGGTATACTGATATAAAAAAAAGGAGGAGGAGGAGAAGATGAAGTCGCAGGTTTGAGGTCCCTCGCAGGCGAGAAGATAAATAACAGCGATTCGTCAGGAGGCATAAATTGAATAAGAATGGAGTTTTACATCTCGTTAGAATTTCTGAAGCTCTTGCAGACAGGCAGACCGTAAATTCCTTACATTTAGAACGGCAGAAACACCCCTATGTATTCAATTCATTATTACTTGTCGAACGATCGCTTTATTTCGGACTATCAAGACATTCCTCATAAAAATGTCGTAATCTTTTTTACTATAGTTCATCTTGTTCTGTTGTCGAGGCTCTAACTTCGAGGCCACAGAGCTTTAAGCACAAACGAGACAGTCACGTTCTTATTAGGTAGTTACAGAGTTACTGAATTTGGCTCCCCTCTCGCAATTTATGTTTAGCGGAAGCACTTCTCCTTGTTAGAAGTCGCAGACACGCTTTACAACTCTGTCCTCAGATATAAAGAGTCTGTAGTAGTTGGCTATTAAAATTTATGCCTTGAAATTATTATTCTCGCAAGCAGTGTTAGTTCTGCTATGTAAGTGGAATTGCAATCGAAAAGACAGCGAGGAATGTTGCAATCTCCTCCTTCGCTGATTTTGCTGACGGGCCACGTTGCATTTCTTTATGTTACGCGAATATTCACTAATATTGACACTATTGCGCGACAAATTGGCTTCAATCAAACAGCTTTATTGAAAAGTAGAAGTAAAATTGGAGCAGTATATGAAGGAATATCCAAATATATCCAATATTTCCAGTTCAAGCGAGAGCGTAGGAGATTAAGGAAAATCCTAGGTAATAGATGGGTTGATGGACAATGGCGAATGAGAGCAAACGAGGACTTGTACAGCAAGACAGAACCTATCACAGCATCCATTAAGAAGAGACCATTGTTATTTTACGATCATCTCAAGAGGATGGACGGTGCTTGGATAACAAAAAGAACATGGAGTTTCATCCGATCTAAGAAAACAAGGCTAAGATGGTTCGAAGAACGTGAAAAAGATCTTAGGCAGATTGGTATCTCAGAGAGAGAAATTCCTGACAGGAGCAAATTTAGAAGATTGATAAACAACTAACAAGTTTTTAAAACGGCATCAACGTCCAAAAGACGGAGAGGACCTTTATCTGAAGAGCATAAACAGGCACTTTGGCGGAGGGTACCTTGAGTACCTCTATCGGCTCTCCCTTCTACTCCAGTCTCGTATTGTTAGTGGAAAGAAGGATTGTCGGTATGCCTCTGTGTGGGCTCTAATCTCTCTGATTTTACCCTCACGGTCTCTTCGCGAAATATACGTAGGAGGGAGCAATATACTGCTTGACTCTTCGATGAAGGTGTGTTCTCGAAACTTCAACAAAAGCCCATACCGAGCTACTGAGTGTCTCTCGTGCAGAGTCTTCCACTGGAGTTTATCTGTCGTCTCCGTAACGCTTTCCGGTAACTAAATGATCCTGTAACGAAGCGCGCTGCTCTCCGTTGGATCTTCTCTATCTCTTCTATCAACGCTATCTGGTACGGATCCCACACTGCTGAGCAGTATTGAAGCAGCGGGCGAACAAGCGTAATGTAACCTACTTCCTTTGTTTTCGGTTTGCATTTCCTTAGGATTCTTCCAATGAATCTCAGTCTGGCATCTGATTTTCCGACGATCAACTTTATGTGATCATTCCATTTTAAATCACACCTAATGCGTACTCCCAGATAATTTATGGAATTAACTGCTTCCAGTTGCTGACCTGCTATATTGTAGCTAATATTATGGGATCTTTCTTTCTATGTATTCGCAGCACATTACACTTGTCTACATTGAGATTCAGTTGCCATTCCCTGCACCATGCGTCAATTCGCTGCAGATCCTCCTCCATTTCAGTGCAATTTTCCATTGTTACAACCTCTCGATACACCACAGCGTCATCCGCAAAAAGCCTCAGTGAACTTCCGATGTCATCCACAAGGTCATTTATGTATATTATCAATAGCAACGGCCCTACGACACTCCCTGCGGCACACCCGAAATCACTCTCACTTCGCAAGACTTTTCTCCATTGAGCATGACATGCTGCGTTCTGTTATCTAGGAACTCTTCAATCCAATCACACAATTGGTCTAATAGTCCATATGCTCTTACTTTGTTCATTAAACGACTGGGGAACTGTATCGAAAGCCTTGTGGAAGTCAAGAAACACGGCATCTACCTCTGAAACCGTCTCTATGGCCCTCTGAGTCTCGTGGACGAATAGCGCGAGCTGGGTTTCACACGACCGTCTTTTTCGAAACCCATGTTGATTCCTACAGAGTAGATTTCTAGTCTCTAGAAAAGTCATTATACTCGAACATAATACGTGTTCCAAAATTCTACAACTGGTCGACGTTATAGATATAGGCCCATAGTTCTGCACATCTGTTCGACGTCCCTTCTTGAAAACGGGGATGACCTGTGCCCTTTTCCAATCCTTTGGAACGCTACGCTCTTCTAGAGACCTACGGTACACCGCTGCGAGAAGGGGGCCAAGTTGCTTCGCGTACTCTGTGTAAAACCGAACTGGTATCCCATCAGGTCCAGAGGCCTTTCCTCTTTTGAGCGATTTTAATTGTTTCTCTATCCCCCTGTCGTCTATTTCGGTATCTACCATTTTGTTATCTGTGCGACAATCTAGAGAAGGAACTACAGTGCAGTCTTCCTCTGTGAAACAACTTTGGAAACTTCTTGGTGGGCTCAGAAGATACTGGCAGGACGTCAAAGCTGGAACAAGAACAAGACATGGACACTAGAATGAAGGTGGCTGTTACCACGCAGTCCATAGAGGCTCAACTCGATACTAAAAAAAAAAATCATTTTATTCACAACGGCTGATTTTCGCTCATAGCCTGTTTGACCCCAACGCCCGATGCGTAACTGTAGGGACACGGACCATAGTAAACAGAAAAGACACATAAAGCTATAGCCTCACAAAACAAAAGTGTTGATTAACAATCGATTATCCCTCGCCGTAATTCAGTAAATGTCACATTCTACTGTCTTTTACAGCTTACATGTTAGCACCCCTATTTTCAAAAAAATGGCTCTGAGCACTATGGGACTTAACATCTGTGGTCATCAGTCCCCTAGAATTTAGAACTACTTAAACCTAACTAACCTAAGGACATCACACACATCCATGCCCGAGGCAGGATTCGAACCTGCGACCGTAGCAGTCGCGCGGTTCCGGACTGAGCGCCTAGAACCGCTAGACGACCGCGGCCGGCCCTATTTTCAAAAATAGCTTGCGGAAGCCCGGCAATATTAATCGACTTCAAATCACACATTCGTTCTCCATCTTTACACACCTTTTTCTCTAATTGTTAGTCGATGAAATCCGTATTTTCAAACATTCGCCGTTCAGAAAATCTCACGCCAACCATCTGTTTATTTTTCTTCTTCCACCTTCCTGCAACTGCCGGTTTCTCTGGTTTTATACAGATATTAATCTCTGTGAGCCACGCACTCTACTGTACATGTACAAAAATTAAATGCGTGTTAATTTCCATATTTCAGATTACACAGACAATATTATTTACATATGAAAAAAGATAAAAAAAAGTAATGTAAATAATTTCGTTTCTGTGTTGTCTCTTCACTTACTTTTCTCTGTCGGATTCGTCACGGGTAACTGAAGTTATGTTTCATGCTCAATAAATTCGCCAACTTCCATATGTTTTGACTTTGATTTGCTGTTTATTCAACGACCAGTTCTAGCAGCAGATAGATTGGGTTGCGAAGGGAAGGGAAGCCCACCTTTGATTTTGGAAGTCTTCAAGGAAGGTGCCGCAGAGTAGAGAGTATGTAGCACTAAACCATATCCATTTTTTTACGGGTACGTTAGCGACGATTTCGTCGTTTGGCGTCATGGTAGAGATAATTTCCTCATCTTTTGACAACATCCAAGTTCAGTGCACTCTAATATTTGCTTCACTTTGGAGATGGAAAGGATTCCCTTCCTTGATCTGGATGGATGGCGGTAGGTCGGCAATTCTGTTTATAGCAAGCCAACTCACACTAATTTCATCGGGCTCAGCCTTAAGGATACTTCGTATCTTGCTTAGTACGACCCATGTCATCTGAGGTAGGCCACCTTGAAGAACGGGTACGATTGTACACAGAGCAACCTTCTCTTTTTTAATGGTTTATCGCTTTATAAGACGATGTCACACTGTCACGTGTCTTAACTAGCTATCGGTATGCATGCGACAGCATTCATTCCTGTTTCAAAACGTCGCGTATGAAAACGGGGTTTTCCGATGCTCACACCTCGGTTTCTATTGGTGATAAAGGGGTAGGATTAAGTTTTATGGGTAGCCCTTGGGCTAGACACCATTTGTATACCTAGCAGAAGGATCGTCTAAGTGTCACAAGGTCAAAAGTATGAATATTACACAGACCCTCCTCTTTAGGAAAATGGAAAAAATCGGTGGTTGTTTTGCATTTGATGCGATCTACTGTGAGCTTGAAAGGACTTAATGGCTCTGAGCACTATGGGATTTAACATCTGAGGTCATCAGTCCCCTAGAACTTAGAACTATTTAAACCTAACTAACGTAAGGACATCACACACATCCATGCCCGAGGCAGGATTCGAACCTGCGACCGTAGCAGTCGCGCCGTTCCGGACTGAAGCGCCTAGAACCGCTCGACTACCGGGCCGGCTTGAAGGGACTTACAGAGGCACCATTAGTTTATGGGCGGTTCCTCGGAAAACCCCAAGAAAAATGTTTTTTTACTATATTTTTGTTGTCATCAGCAGACCAGAATCCAACCGAGGATTTCAAAACGGCTACGCACAGCAAATGGCAGAAATTTTTATTATGTATTTATAAGATACTGATCTCGAACAACGTGAAAATTTTCTTCTTATCTTCATCCGTTTCCTAGATATAGAGGTTAAAAGTTACCTTACTTGTAAACGTGAAATATGCACATAAAAGCAGCGAAAACGTAGTTTGCAAAGTGACGTGGCACGGAGAAATACGCAGTGCAGTGTCTCTGTTATCATCTGGGAAGCCCACTTGCAGTACTCAAGGACATGCAGTTCTTGTTTTGCGCGTAAAATCTACTCTGAGGTGTAAAATTAGTTTTGTTTTATTTCAGTTTCACATAAATAAACTATCTAAATTTTACTGACCAATACAATTCCTTTCAAACGAGGTACATGCCTGGCTGCAGCAGGGAAAAGTAGGGAACAATCGGAAAAAATTTGAATACGTTCCTGTTTGTTTAAAAAACTGTGATTGAAGAGTGTGTTATCAGCTGCCTCATTCTACTTATTAACTTATTAAGCTCCTTTAAAAACTTTCCCAAAAATATTGGCATGCGAAGATATTCGCGTATTTATATGCTGAGTGAGAAGAAGACAGTGGCAGGGGCAAAGAGACAGAAAAGAAATAAATACTTTAAGATAGTAGACAGTAGCTGTGTTGCAAAAAATGGCTCTGAGCACTATGGGACTTAACTTCTATGGTCATCAGTCCCCTAGAACTTAGAACTACTTAAACCTAACTAACCTAAGGACAGCACACAACACCCAGCCATCACGAGGCAGAGAAAATCCCTGACCCCGCCGGGAATCGAACCCGGGAACCCGGGCGTGGGAAGCGAGAACGCTACCGCACGACCACGAGATGCGGGCAGCTGTGTTGCAGAAAGAGCAAAGGAGACAGTAGCAGTGTGAGAGAAAGAGAGGGGACAGTGGCAGTAGAACATAGTTGGCAGTGACAGAAGAGTGCATATTGACAATGAGTTGGGCTGAATCAGTGTATGAGAAAGGTGGGTAGGTATTGATGGATATGAGCGACTTACAACGATGTGAGTGAGTTACAGTTAGGGGAGGTTGTGGGAATTTGAGGTGAGCTGCGTGTTGAAAGAAGTGCCTCTATGTTCCCACGCCAAAATTTTTGGGAAAATTTTTAAAGATGCTGAACAAGGCAGAATGAGGCAGTTGGTACCCCACTTTGCAATCAGAGTCCTTTAAGTAAACACAAATATATTAGCGTATTTTGTGCTCCGATGGGAGCATTTTTCCGCTGGTACTAGTATAGTAACATAGTATTACCTTCTTTCTGAGACACTTCGGAAGCTTTACATTAAAAACCCTATTAACTGTACCAAATGATTGTGGGGAATTTTTGGTTCTCTGTTTATTACATTCCCTTTGACGTTTTGATTATTAAGGACTGCACAGTTTAGCGAACTACTCTTTAGTTTGGATTCACTCGGGTATTTCTTTCTGGTGACGTAATTTTCAGGAACTTTAGAGCGTCCTGTAATCTACAGAGAACTTGCGGTGACCTTACTGCTGAGACAGGATACGCGAATGCAGATTCCCGAACAGGATTGCGGGACGCTGCTTAACATGAGACGCTAAAGAAGATTTAGAGCGCCTGCAGAGCAGGACACGTGCGGAAGTGCGGGGACATTCGTTTCGCAGGAGAGCTGCAGTGTCGGCAGCAACTTCGCTGATGCCGCGTGCGCCAGAAGGGCGGTTCGTCTGCGCCAGCTCGGACCGGCCGGATACCGGCCGAGCGGGCGTGTCGGCGAAACTCGGGGCTGCCAGAAAAGTTGTCCGCGGCTGCTGCTCCCTCCCCGTGTTCCCGGACCGGAAAAGCGTCTGCTTCCAGGCGGCGGTGAGGCAGCAGGAACATGCGGGTAGCGCATAAACACGAGGCGGGCGCGGCAGAGACATCTGCTGGAGCGGCTGGAAACTAGCGCGTCCGGCACATCGACACAGGGGAAGCGGTCATTTCGACGTGAATTCTGTTTTGTGCCAGACGAACTGTGCTAAACCTTGCAGTCGGTGTTGTGCTCGGGTTCACCTTGAGGTAAATTCCTTATTGGTTCGCATAATAATTTTCAGAGAGAAATTCAGAAACGTCGTAATTACACTGCGCAGTACAAATGGAGGGTCATTTTTTTGAAACCCTTAATATGGCTCCCATCACGACTCACAAGTCTGAATTTGACTCAAAGTGTAGCACTTAACTTGGTACACGTATACCGAAAAACAGAGCGAATAAGACATATCAACGGCCCTATACTTGGGACTAGGGAGCTCGTGATGTCTTAGATTTATCTAATGTGATTTTCCTTTGATTTTGTACAACGCTCATTCTTTTAAAACAAGTAAATAAATTAATTTTTTTCTTCTACAAACATGTTACACTCCATGTAGTATGTAATTGGAGATTGGGCCTACAACATCAGTTGCAGGTATAATTTTTTAACGCGCCCTACTACAGTTGCGGGGACCCTGAGCCACCATCTTCAACATGCTGGACAAAAAAGTCATTACTTTCTCTCACATACGTGCCGTGTGGTTTGAAATCTTAAACGATTACAGAGGCTGTTCTTTCCACGCATAAGGGTCACGAAATGTAGCTTGCGTAGAGTTCTAATTTTTATTTAACTATTGCTATTCTGAAAGATAAGGATCACGAGGCCTTATCTTACTTCTGACCAGACATTCTGCGTAATTTACGTTATGTTCGTTACCACTCACATGTTACAAGAAGTCTTACTTTTTGATATGGAATTCAGCGCATAGGAATAAGTAGTGGAAAGCCTAGTAACGATATCAGAAAAAAAACACAGTTCATATTCGTTCGTAGAAGAACAATAAAGACAAATTACAGACAAGTTGATTTAAACTGAAAACACTGGCCGCAATGGACGCGAGAGAAGCGATAGAGGAGAAAGAGGAAAGTGATAGAAAATATTGAAGGTAGAGAAAAAGAAAGTGATGAACGAGAAGAGGAGGATGAGTAACTGATAGAAGATGGACACATTTGTTTTACTTTTTGCCAGAGAGAAACTGGCCTTATACGTAATTTCTTTAAGGAAAAGTTATATTGACAGAAGAAAATGTTAAAGGCTTTTCTCATATGCAGAAGGGCATTGAATTATGCGTAGAGTGCAGGGTAGCTTCATCCAGAGGCAGAGAGCAGCAAACGTTTTATTTTTATGGATGACCACAGCTAGGATACCGGATAAGTGACATCTTGTGTTTCGATTATGATGAGTTGACAGGTATTTGTTTTCTAATGGGAAATAGTGTGGTGCACAAGCACTGAGGAGCCGATGAAGTAGAAATAATATAGCAGTGCTCTGAAAAACTTAACTACGAGCTACATAAAGCAAAGTAACATATTAACTAATGGATGGAAATGAATGATAGTGCTGGAACATGTTACTAGAGATCTTGCAGTTGTGCACAGAAAATATTACTCACATGGCGTGAAGTCAACGTGACTGTAGCGCCATATGGGGGACCCACATCAGACTGCAGGTACCACTGCAACCGCATTTGACGAGACTGCAAGTTACAAAGTCTGACGCTCCGCAGTAGGGAGGCGTCTTCATTGGGGTGGTCTTTTTGGCCGGCGACCAGTACGTTGTGTTCCGTTGACACCCCCACATCAACAGCACCGCAGCGCGGGGTAACCGCGCTGTCTTGGGCGCCTTGTCACGGTTCGCGCTCCCCCCCCCCCTCTCCCCCCCCCCCCCCCTCTCGGAGGTTTGAGTCCTCTCTCGGACATGGCGGGTGTCTTGTCGTTAGCGTAAGTTAGTTTAAGTTAGATTAAGTAGTGTGTGAGCTTAGGGACCGATGACCTCAGCAGTTTGGTCCCATAAGAACTTACCACAGATTTCCAAATCAGCGGCGCCGTTTGCTGTGTTGCCAATAGCATAGGGACTGGATCACTGAGGGACGGTGTCGCCTGCTCTTCTCGAATGGGAGCAGATTCAGCCTGAATAGTAATTCTGAACATACCTCCATATGGCGACAATTGCGAACACGTGATGCACCCAGGAACGTTGTCGAACGTGCTCGTTTTGGTAGTCCAGGTGTTATGGTGGGGGGGGGGGGGGGGGTTGCCATAGTGTCGCAGGGGCATACTGACCTCCAGATACATGAACATGGTACATTCACCGGTCAGCGTTATTCTGACACTGTACTCCCACTCCATGTGTGCATTCGGCCCTAGCTTCAATTTTATAGATGGCAGATGTAACCTCCCCCTCACTTATCGACCTTAATGACAGTGAAAAATTAAACCGCGTGCACCTAATGGAAATTTCGGAAAAGCAATCGTCACCGAAGTTAATTTGTCGGTAAAGTGGGAGGAAAGGGTTACATCTAAATGAAAGGAAAAATGCAAATGAAATTGGTGAAAATTAATTTGGAGAAAAGGGTAAAATTAATATAGAAAGTAAATGTGCGGTCGTTACGTTAACAATTAACTGGCGTTAATTAGATATTTGAGATTTGGGGAAAATTACGGTCGCCAGTCCTATGGACAACTACTATAATAACTGAAAATGAAAGATTAATGCACATATAATTAGCACTAAAAGCGTGGCAACTGAAGGTTGACACGTGTTGTGTGAAAACTGAATGTTTGTCAGAAGTAATAAATTTCGCTACACTCTGACTTAATTTAGCAAAAGAATTAATAAAACCGGAAAATTGAAAGTTAATTTAGTGACTAAAATTAATAGTGAACTTTGTTCCTGATGCACTACGAAATTCAATAAAATAAGGTTAGTCTTGGGCTACCTCAACAATCATTTCAAAAGCTACACAATTTAGAAATAAGAGATTTAACTTTGAACTTGAATTAAATGATTCTGAACAATTAACAGTAGTAAGATTTAGTACGTACGAAGCTGAGCTGCAGTCGCAGGTAAGCTAAAATATGGTAACAAAACTCGCACTCTTAATTTGTGCTTGTGTAATCTAAGTATTGTAGCCAGCTATGAATACTTTAACTGAACTTGGAAATTTAAGCAGTGAAATGGAATGATATTACTTTAATGCTGGCGTTTGAATTTCAACGACACTGGGGTTCATTCCGGGAAAGGAAGGGACCCTGCTTGGTAATACAATCGGGACAATGAGCAACAAAGGTTCATGCTAAGGTGCTGTATTATTATTTTTTATTATTTTTTTTATTTATTTATTTTTTTTTTTTTTTCTAAAACTTTACGTGCTTCCAGTCTTCTTTGTTGGTTGATTGAAGGTTTGAAGCCGTCGATCGGGGAGGTGGCGACAGTCACTCATTGTCGGCCGTCGCTGTTGCAGAAGCTGGATGTTGGCACGCCTTCTTCTCGACACGGTCACCAGGCGAAACGGGCCCTTGATGTGCGCCAACTAATGCTTCCCGTCCGCGACAGCGTGTCAGAAACTATCATAGCAAGTCGAGCGCAATTACATGCTGCCAAACCCCGAAAGCGCGGCAACTCGCGGGAGCGTCACACAACACACCTGCTCCACCGCCCTACTCCAGCCAGACTCTGCTCTGCCCGCGCTCCACGTGGCAGAGTTAACACTACCAAATTTCCTAAACACTTTGGTCCTCCACACGACCTATCGATGTAATCGTCCGGTAGCATAGTTAGGCCAGACTCAGCGTAAAAATACAAATAATATTTACAAAACAAACCAATTATACATTGACATATATATAATAAGAACACCGTGAATTCATTGTCCAGGAAGGGGAAACTTTATTGACACATTCCTGGGGTCAGATACATCACATGATCACACTGACAGAACCACAGGCACATAGACACAGGCAACAGAGCATGCACAATGTCGGCACTAGTACAGTGTATATCCACCTTTCGCAGCAATGCAGGCTGCTATTCTCCCATGGAGACGATCGTAGAGATGCTTTATGTAGTCCTGTGGAACGGCTTGCCATGCCATTTCCACCTGGCGCCTCAGTTGGACCAGCGTTCGTGCTGGACGTGCAGACCGCGTGAGACGACGCTTCATCCAGTCCCAAACATGCTCAATGGGGGACAGATCCGGAGATCTTGCTGGCCAGGGTAGTTGACTTACACCTTCTAGAGCACGTTGGGTGGCACGGGATACACGCGGACGTGCATTGTCCTGTTGGAACAGCAAGTTCCCTTGCCGGTCTAGGAATGGTAGAACGATGGGTTCGATGACGGTTTGGATGTACCGTGCACTATTCAGTGTCCCCTCGACGATCACCAGTGGTGTACGGCCAGTGTAGGAGATCGCTCCCCACACCATGATGCCGGGTGTTGGCCCTGTGTGCCTCGGTCGTATGCAGTCCTGATTGTGGCGCTCACCTGCACGGCGCCAAACACGCATACGACCATCATTGGCACCAAGGCAGAAGCGACTCTCATCGCTGAAGACGACACGTCTCCATTCGTCCCTCCATTCACGCCTGTCGCGACACCACTGGAGGCGGGCTGCACGATGTTGGGGCGTGAGCGGAAGACGGCCTAACGGTGTGCGGGACCGTAGCCCAGCTTCATGGAGACGGTTGCGAATGGTCCTCGCCGATACCCCAGGAGCAACAGTGTCCCTAATTTGCTGGGTAGTGGCGGTGCGGTCCCCTACGGCACTGCGTAGGATCCTACGGTCTTGGCGTGCATCCGTGCGTCGCTGCGATCCGCTCCCAGGTCGACGGGCACGTGCACCTTCCGCCGACCACTGGCGACAACATCGATGTACTGTGGAGACCTCACGCCCCACGTGTCGAGCAATTCGGCGGTACGTCCACCCGGCCTCCCGCATGCCCACTATACGCCCTCGCTCAAAGTCCGTCAACTGCACATACGGTTCACGTCCACGCTGTCGCGGCATGCTACCAGTGTTAAAGACTGCGATGGAGCTCCGTATGCCACGGCAAACTGGCTGACACTGACGGCGGCGGTGCACAAATGCTGCGCAGCTAGCGCCATTCGACGGCCAACACCGCGGCTCCTGGTGTGTCCGCTGTGCCGTGCGTGTGATCATTGCTTGTACAGCCCTCTCGCAGTGTCCGGAGCAAGTATGGTGGGTCTGACACACCGGTGTCAATGTGTTCTTTTTTCCATTTCCAGGAGTGTATATATATATATATATATATATATATATATATATATATATATATATATATATATAGTGAAACAGTTACAATATATAACGACACAGAAGTGTCATATCTAAAAAGGTAACAAAATAAGGAAAAAAATTATACTACAATAGATGGAAATAGGAGGATATGCATTTCCGGCGTTACACAGTACTCAACCGCCTCGAACAGTGCCGGTGGATGAGCGGCGAATGGACTGATCTGCCCGTCCCTTGGTCTTAAACTCCATCGAGCACGTGCGGGATGCCTTGACGAGACGTATTGCAAAGTGTCTACGTCCACATAGGTACTGTGTAAGCCACCAAACGGCATGTGCCGAACGGTGCCCTGTAGCACTAATAGTCATTTTCTTTCCTGTCCCACTCGCAAACGGAGCGAGGAAAAAGCGGCTCTTTCTATGCGTCCGTACGAGTCCTACATTCTCGTATCTTATCTTTGTGCTCCTTACGTGCAGTGAATGTTGGCGGCAGTAGAATCGTTCGGCAGTCAGCTTCAAATGCCGGTGCTTTAAATTTTCTATATAGTGTTTCTCGAAGAGAACGTCGGCTTCCCCTCCGGGGATTCCCATTCGAGTTCTCGAACCATCTCCGTAACACCTACGTGTTGTTCGAACCTACCGGTGACAAATCTGGGGGCCCGCCCCTAAATTGCTTCGATGTCTTCCTTCACTCCGTCCAAGTACAGATACCTAAACACTGGACCAGTATTCGAGAACAGGTGGCACCAGCGTCCTATATGTGATCTCCTTTACAATTGAACCACGCTTTCTCCCAATAAACCGAAGCCGACTGTTCCAGTTTCACCAATGGCTGTCCAGCAGTTGTCACTCCCGCTGGGGCAGTAATGGAGCGCCCCAGCACGAGAACTCGGTATGAACGTTGTGGCCAGCATGCGAATACGTTGTATCGCTGTCTGTCGTCATCACATATCGTATTAAGAACCGTGTCGCACCATAACGCTAGGTAACTTCAGTGCAGTTATTGTGTTTGAATCAAAGTCTTTCGTCTCATTGCGTATTTCTTTCGGTTACATTCTGCACAGGAACATTTCTTTCTATGTATGGTCCAAGTTTCATCAAAATATGTCACTAGGCAGTGCAGTCACACATCACGCGGAAGCTACGCTCGTCTTTCAGTGTTGGATACCAGTGTAGTAACGTTCCTTGTTTGGCGGCACCCATCGTAACTGGACGCATGAAGCGCCGAGATGGCCAAGCAGACGGCGTTCCAGACGTAGACCACAGAAGCATTCACGGTTTTAAACCGTTACGAATTTTCGCTACTCGCGCCGTTTCGATTAGGGAATAGATGCAGATCCGAGAACGTGATCTCTGAAACAAATACTGTAACGTTAAGATTCAAAAAATTGTACGGTTAAGCATAGTTCCTGGACAAATAGGGAGTATCATGACGAATACAGGGATTAGCGACCACAAGGCAGTTGCTGCTAGGCTGAATACCGTAACACATACGACCATAAAAAAGAAACGCAAAGTACATCTGTATTTTAAAAAAAGCTAATAAAAATGCTCCAAACGCCTTTTTAAGAGACAGTCACCACACCTTCCGATCTGATCACGTAAGCGTAGAAAAGATGTGGAATGATTTCAAAGAGATAGTATAGTCGGCAATTGAGAGATGTATACCACATAAATTAATAAGTGATGGTAGTGATTCCTCATGGTACATACAACGAGTCAGATCGCTGCTGCAGAAGCAACGAAACAACCATGCCAAATTTAAAGGAACTCAAAATCCCGAAGATTGGCGAAGTTTTGCAGAAGTTCGAAATATAGCACTTACTTCAATACGAGATGCTTTTAATAGTTTCCACAACGAAACTCTGTCTCGGAACGTGGCAGAAAACCCAAAGAGATTCTGGTCATACATAAAGCACACGAGTGGCAAGACGCAATCAGAACCTTCACTGCGCGATAACAGCGGTGAAACGTGATGACAGTGCTACTAAAGCAGAGTTATTAAACACGATTTTCTGAAACTCCTTCACCAAAGAGGACAAAATAAATATTCCTGAATTCCAATCAAGAACGACTCCCAAGATGAGAAACATAGAAGTAGATATTCTCGGTGTAACAACGCAGCTTAAATCACTTAACAAAGGCAAGGCCTCCGGTCCAGATTGTATACCAGTCAGGTTCCTCTCAGAGTATTCTGACACAATAGCTCCATTTTTAGCAATTATATAGAACCACTCCCTCACAGAAAGATCCGTACCTAAAGACTGGAAAATTGCTCAAGTCACTCCAATACCTAAAACGGGAAGTATGAATAATCCGTTGAATTACAGGCCTATATCACTAACGTCGATTTGTAGTAGGGTTTTGGAACATACACTATATTCGAACATTATGAAATACCTCAGAGAAAACGATTTATCGACACATAGTCAGCACGGATTCAGAAAATATTGTTCTTGCGAAACACAACTAGCCCTATATACTCATAAAGTAATGAGTGCTATCGACAGGGGATGACAAATTGATTCCATATTTTTAGATTTCAAGAAGGCTTTCGACACCGTTCCTCACAAGCGTCTTCTAACCAAACTGCGTGCCTACGGAGTATCGCCTCAGTTGTGCAACTGGATTCGTGATTTCTTGTCAGAAAGGTCACAATTCGTAGTAATAGACGGAAAGTCATCGAGTAAAACAGAAGTAATATCCGGCATTCCCCAAGGGAGTGTTATAGGCCCTCTATTGTTCCTGATCTATATTAACGACATAGGAGACAATCTGAGTAGCCCTATTAGATTGTTTGCAGATGATGCTGTCATTTACCGTCTTGTAAAGTCATCAGATGACCAAAACGAAATGCAAAATGATTTAGATAAGATACCTGTATGTTGCGAAAAGTAGCAATTGACCCTGAGTAAATAAAAATGTGAAATTATTCACATGAGTATTAAAAGAAATCCGCGTTAAATACTCGTATCTGAAGGCTGCAAATTCAACTAAATACTTAGGGATAGCCGGCCGCTGTGACCGAACGGTTCTAGGCGCTTCAGTCCGGAACCGCGCTGCTGCTACGGTCGCAGGTTCGAATCCTGCGTCGGGCATGGATATGTGTGATGTGCTTAGGTTAGCTAGGTTCAAGTAGTTCTAACTCTAGGGGACTGATGACCTCAGATATTGAGTCCCATAGTGCTTAGAGCCATTTGAACGTAGGTATTAGAATTAAAAATAACCTAAATTGGAACGATCGCATAGATAATGTTGTGGGTAAAGCCAATCAAAGACTGCGATTCATTGACAGAACACTTAGAAGGTGCAACAGGTCTACTAAAGAGATTGCTTACACCACGCTTGTCCGCCCTATTCTGGAGTATTGCTGTGCGGTGTGGAACCCGTATCAGGTGGGACTGACGGATAAGATCGAAAACGTTCAAAGAAGGGCAGGTAGTTTTGTACTATCGCGAAATAGGGGGGATAGTGCCACAGACATGATACGTGAAGTGGAATGGCAATCAATAAAACAAAGGCGTTTTTCGTTGCGGCGGGATGTTCTCATGAAATTTCACTCACCAGTTTTCTACTCCGACTGCGAAAACATTCTATTGGCACCCACCTACATAGTGAGAAATGACCATGACGATAGGATAAGAAAAATCAGGGCTCGCACAGAAAAATTTAAGTGCTCGTTTTTCCCGCGCGCCGTGCCAGAATGGAACGGTAGAGAGACAGCTTGAAGGTGATTCATTGAACCCTCTGCCATGCACTTTATTGTGAATGGCAGAGTGATCACGCAGATGTAGGTGTAGATAGTGTACAGCTCGCGGCGCTTCTTCGCCAGAGTAGTTGAGCCGTCTTTGTGCTGTGTGAGTGGTAGCAGCGCAGGCGGCCCCTCTGCCTGTGAGCAGCTGGTGGGAGCCGGAGCCTCAGAGAGGCCGTGTGTTTCGCAGCCGGAAGTAAATTAAACGCCGCCCCGGCCCGTCTGAGGTCTCGCGGCCGCAGATAAGCCGTAATTAGGCGAGCTGCAGCCAGCCAGCAGCGAACGGATTGCCCCGGGCTGAAGGCGGGCCCTGATAACGCACCGTCGACTGCAGGCGGCGGCGGCCGGCCGGCCAGCGGGCTAATTGTTTCTGGCCCTCCGCTCCTCAAAGTGATTTGCGCCGCCCTGTAATTACCTCAGAGCGAGGCGGCCTGGATGTACCCTCCACCTCTCCCCCCCCCCCCCCCCGGTCAACCGTTTCTGTTTCTTTCTGTCCACGGAAACTCTGCGAATAACTTCGACCCTAGTCTGGAAGGGCGCACGAGTTACGGAACTGCCTGCCACCACCGTCAAAAGCAGCCTGTGACTGTGGTGGTCGCACATCGCTATTGTTGCATTCGTCAAATGTACTTCGCGTCAAACATGTAAATGTGCAAGGAAGAGCCCCCACCGGCCCATCTACTCTCTCTCTCTCTCTCTCTCTCTCTCTCTCTCTCTCTCACATACACACACACACACACACACACACACACACACACACACACACAGAAGGAAGGTGCTGTCAGAAATTACTTGCTTGCAGTGGTGTACACATTCTGCTTTTTACCTGCCAGTGCCAGCCTGTAAGCCAGGCAGACAAGCTGCCGCACGTTATCAGCAGATCGGACAGGCTGTCCATCCCAGCCAAGGTACGCCCGACCCAAGCAGTCTTTTGGGGTCGCGCTTGCCTGCCCGGCTGTCTGTCTTCCCGCAGTGCTGCGCTATCTGGCAGTTTATTCCGCACGCTTTAATTTTGAAGTTTTATGAGTAGCGTTGGGAAGTTGATCAAAAGTCTCATACTTCCCAAGTAACACAAGACGAGTCTCAATGAACTATGCATCCATTTCGGTTATTTAGGCCAGAAAATGGTGAATATTTTGTATCCTTTTTTCCTTTTCAGCATATTTCCGGCTTGTTTATTTACTTCGATATGAACGGTTTTTTCTGCACCTTCACCCAGCCTTTTCTCAATTCGAACCATCACCTCTGCAGTAAGCAGCACCACCTGTGAATGTCGGGATCCTTTGCGCCCAAGAACCTGACGACGTATATTACACGGCGACAACAACTAAGAATTCTCCGTCGACGTTGGTTCCATTCATATCACATCTCTCTCCGTCAAGAGCTGCACGGAAATGATTATGAGAATCGTGTCAACTGTACATGGGGATTTAGACAGGATACTGCAGATAAGTCATGTATGAAGTTTAGTTCTGAAGCCGCATTAACAATCATGGCCAGGTAAACCGCCGAAACATGCACTCCTGGTCTGTTGACAATCCCCATTGGCTTCTTCAGGTGGAACGTCCAAGTCCACGGAGTATAAACGTTAGGTGCGGGGTAGCGGACCACCAGCTCATAGGCCCGTTTTTCATAGACGGAGCACTGAACGCCCACAAATATCGCACAACCTAACAGGCCATCTTGCACGGATGCTAGAAGATGTTCTTCTGCAGATTAGAAGGCAGCTTTGGTACGAACTTGTTAGCTGCCCGACCCATAGTCCACGAAGTACTACAGCATGTCTTCAGGAAATGTCTCCAAGTCGTTGGATTGGACGCAGAGGACCTGTACCTCGGCAGGCGCGTTCCCCAAGTTTGACGCCTATAGACTTTTTTTGTGAAAGAAAGATGAAAGCCGCTATCCAAACGGACATGCCAACTACATCCCACGATACGCAGCCTACTCGGATTTCTCCGCTGAACTGTTAGCACGTGTGTAGCAGTCGTTCCATACCAGATTGGACGCGTGTATCACCGTTGCCAGCTCTGAACACAAGCTGTGATGGTTAGTTGTATCATTACCGGCCAGAAGCCACGTATCTGGTTAGTGTTGTTCTTTACTGCATTGTACAAGTGTCGGTGTGGAAAGTTTTCAAAATACTATATCTCGTAAACGACTCGCATTAAAATCCTGCCACAAACACCATTCTAACTTAAACCACTTTTAGTCTGTTAAAGTTAATAGGAATTTTTCATTAAAAATGTATGTTGCGAAAAAAAAACCGTTTCTAAGGATTATTATAATCTGTTGATTAGCTAACAATACGAGCACCTGGCAACCAACCGATTTTGTGACAACGTACATTTATACCACTTTCATTTACGCAAAGTTTGCCGTGCAAGTTTTATGTGATTCACCCCTCGTGGAGGCGCACAAGTTGAAGAGCAACAAGAAGCAGACAGGCAATCTCACGCGAGCACAATCCACCAAGACCACCATCAGCTACGTCCGCCCCCGGTAGCTGAGTGATCAGCGCGACAGAATGTCAGTCCTAAGGGTCCGGGTTCGATTCCCGGCTGGGTCGGAGATTTTCTCCGCTCAGCGACTGGGCGATGCGTTGTCCCAATCATCATCATTTCATCCCCATCGACGCGCAAGTCGCCGAAGTGGCGTCAAATCGGAAGACTTGCACCCGGCGAACGGTCTACCCGACGGGAGGCCCTAGTCACACGACATTTGAATTTACGATCAGCTGCAACCTTCGTGTGGTTCTCTGCCTCACCTTCCCCATATACGGAGCAGCGAGCCGCTCTTCACACGTCCCTCTTCACCGCCCTCTGACCCCTCGCGGCGTCCCTCCACTGCCCAGAAACTGTTTGCAAGGGCTGAGTAGCTTTCCTGTTGGTGGTCAATATCTGCAGCGCATTCCGAGAACATTCATCCGATTTCACAAGACTCTAGTTTCCGACGTATAGATATACAAACCTGGGGTGAATTTTAACTTACGCATCAAAATTAGGAATTTGGCTCGGTGCTAGCTGTGAGTTGCCGGTTCCTAAAGATGTAAATGACCTGACCGACAGGGTCTGCGGCAGTCTGCGACTGTTGGCTGATGACTCTCCGGTGCACCGGAAGCTGTCGTTCTTGAGTAACTGTAGGAGGACACGAGATGGCTTGGACAAAATTTTAATTCGTATAATGAATGGCAGCATCCTCCAAATGTAGAAAAATTTTTATTGGGAGAATTTTGGGAAAATGTAGCTCATCTATAAAAGATTCTTGAATACTGGTCGGATTAATAGAAGGCATCTAATCAAGTCAGAGGGGCTGCTAGCTTTGTTACCGGTAGGCGAGTATTAAATAGATACTTCGTGATCTCAAATGGGAATCCCTGGACGGAAGATGACGTTCTTTTAGCGAAACAGATCAGATTCAGGTTTCGTCGAATGGTTTTCAAGAGCCCCTAGTGGATATCCCCTGTAAACCAGAGCAAAAATTGCTGTCGCACTAATGAGACAGTTAGGGAACCAGCATCTGAAGTTGACTGCAGAACGGTTCTACAGCTGCCAATGTACATTTCGCATAAAGACCATAAAGACAAGATAAGAGAAATTAGATTTCGTAAGGAGCCATATAAACAGTGAGTTTCTCGTCGCTCTGTTTACCATTGAGACAGGGAAGGAAAGAATGATTAGTAGTGCTACAAGGTGCCCTCCGCCATTCACCATACGGTGGCTTGAGGAGTTCGCATGTACATACGAATGTAGATCTGGTTGTCTGCTTCAGCTACCTTGATAGCTCGTTCGTGTGGCTGTTTGAACAATTACGAGAACATGCCGAAAATTCTTTTTCAACAGGGTGGAGCATACGTCAGAGACTTCGAGCCGATTCAGCTGCGTGGCCCCTTGGGTTTGCTTAAAACTTCGGGGAGGCGCCCCTTGACAGGAACATTTTTAACATGTGCAATGAAGGTGCGTGGGTGGTGCGGAGGGTGTTGCCGAACTGCGCTGAGTCTTAGAGGGACCCATCGCCGTTTTATTCACGCATTTCAAAGTCGCACCCCTCCGTGATCACGCCGCAGGAGGTTCTGGAGAAGCATACACACTGTTTGTTGCTTCGAATCACGTTCAGATATCGTCGACTTGTTTTGAAAAGTTCCGACTTGTTTCACCTTTTATAGCCGGCCGCCGTGACCGAGCGGATCTAGGCGCTTCAGCCCGGAACTGCGCTGCTGCTGCGGTCGCAGGTTCGAGTCCTGCCTCGGGCATGGATGTGTGTCATGTCCTTAGGTTAGTTGGGTTTAGGTAGTTCTAAGTCTAGGTGACTGATGACCTCAGACGTTAGTCCTATAGTGCTTAGAGCCATTTTAAGCCACTTCATATTCAAGAATTGGAGTGGTGTAGGGGATAGCACATCTGCCTTGTAAATAAGACACCAGAATTCAACTCATATTAGCAGGTTCGTTGCCCTCTGTAATAAAAAAAACTGAGTCAACGGCTCAACACTGGACTTGAATGGGTGTCATGGGACATCCGCACGGAACAAATGCAACGAACAAAATCGAACAAAATTAGGAAAAAAAAGTTCCAGCTGTGGCACAAATTTTAATTCATTGCTTCAGCTTCTATTCATATCGATGATAAAGTTGAGACTCATATGTTTCCAGGAAAATGTAATTCCATGAAATCAATGAAATACCAAAACTCAGTTTTTTTGTTGCACCTGGATGCCGTGAGACAGGTAACCAGGTGCCGGGCCCTGGTGACCGGGTGACCGGTTTAGCCGTGTAAACGATGAGCACGCGGCAGTGTCGTCCCCACCTTGCCTGAGCCCCACCTTTTGCTCGCCTGGATAACCGACCGCACGTGTCTCGCGCACACCGGCTCACGAGCAACGCACGCGCTCGCCAGCGGCTGGTGAGCCACGCGACTCGCGCGTGTTTCAGAGAGTGCGGGATCTTGTAATTAGGCAGTAGTAATCGCCTTGCCGCTGCCCCTCTGACAGTAGGCTGACTCGCCCCCGGCCGTGTTTAGACGCGGCGCGGCGCGTCGGCCCGCGGTGAGTGATGGGGCGGCGCGTCCAGTGCACAGGAAGCCGCCATTAGCCGCCTCACGGGGAATCCCCGGCCGCGCCATTAATCAGCCGCTGCGCCGGGATAGGCCAGGCCGGCGCGCAGCCAGTAAGTCGTCTGCGGCGACGACGCCGCCCATCCCGTGACAAATGGCGGGGCCCGCGCTGCGCTCCTCGGCCCGCCGCGCCGCGAATTAATTTCTTAGCGGCCGCGCTCTGCCGACCCGGAGTGGCTCCGGGCTCTCTCGGCGCGAGTGCAGGCAGCTCTCCCAGCGGCTGTCTCTCAAGAGAACAGGCTCAGCGCTCTGTTTCAGCCCTCGATTCCACAGCGGCTGCTCCATATTTCGGTTTGCTGTGTTTTATTTCTCGGGAGGGCATGGGAAACGGACTTTCTGTAGTGACACATTTATTTTACAGCCCAGTTAGAAAAATTACACATATCATTATAAATAATTATTCGAAGAAAAATAAATTTTTCATCAACTACGTTTTAAATCGGGTTACAAAGTATAGACCAATTCTTCTTAGCTTCATTGAGATTCCTAACCCTCATATCGTCTGAAAGTTTGTGATTGCAAATTTTTAATGGCTATGAACATATTTGTAACATATAAAGTGAAAAATGAGGCGCGCATGGAACTGATAATAGTAAGGAGGAGAACCATTGAAGCATCAATCAGCATGTAATGCAACAGTAAGGAGGTGAGCTATTCATGCATCTTTTATGTACCGCATGTGCCCAAGATTTTCCTGTTTTAAATGTTATAAACGCTTTCACATCTCTTAAAATTCACAATCAAAATTTTCAGGACTTCCTGTTTGGGGTTGGGAATCTGCATGGGGGTGAGAGATGCTTTGTGGTGCCATTTGAGAAGTGGTGTGTGTGAAATCTTATGGGACTTAACTGCCAAGGTCATCAGTCCCTAAGCTTACACACTACTTGACCTAAATTATCCTAAGGACAAACACACACACCTATGCCCCAGGGAGGAATCGAACCTCCGCCGGGACCAGCCGCACAGTCCATGACTGCAGCGCCCAAGACCGCTCGGCTAATCCCGGGCGGCTGAGAAGCGGTATATTAAAAATTTGTTTTTATTTATATAATTATTTTCTGCTCTTCAGTCGTATGTGTGTGAAATGTTTCAATAGATTTTAACAGTACTGATGGAATTATATATCAAACGTGTTAAATTTCGGGTTAAATTCAGTGTATTTTCACCCAGTAATAAATGAAATAAAATAATGTTAGAGTTCTACCTACCAGCTAATAAGACGTGAGTATGTTTAATTGTTATTTGCGTAAAAAATAGAATAAAGAAGCAAGCAAAACTAATTTTATAAGACTTTTGTAAGACTTTTATTTCAGTACCGTTACATTCGCAGCTTTGTCCTAACACCTAATAAATGAAATGTAAAATACTGTACCGACAGCCGTTGTTTTGATAGTGTTTCATTAGGCGACGAGTTTCGACGTTCCAGTTGCATTATCTTCAGGCCTGTCGCTCCACTCGTGCATGTGTAAGACAACACACCAATATTCACATCCGGTTCTGCAGGTATCCGGACCTTATGAACATTTGTGCTCTTCACACATGTGTCACATATATTGCGCACGTATCACTCCTCCTCCTGTGTCCATTTGCTCTTCCCCCCCCCCCCCCCTCTGTCCATCTACTCTTCCCAGCTCTGCCATCCATCTCGTCCTCCCCCTCTCTTACTATGCATCTCCTCCTACTCCCTATCTCTGCTCAGCTGTGCCCATCTGCAGGTATACCCCCCGAAGTGCATGCCATTACTACCCACAAACATGCCAGTCCCGCAGGGCAGCCTAGATGCCACGTCTTGCCAACCATTTTCACCCTCATCTTCATCCCTACCGAACAGATCGACAAGATAGCGAATTAATATTGTACTGCCATCGAGCTTGAGCTATGTTTGAAATTCATCTGGACGTTGGTTTAAAATGAGTTCGTACCAAACAGACAGGTAGGCAGATAAGATGGTGAGTTGATAAAAATGTGCTGAAATACATGTGAGTGCAGCAGTTTTTTGTCAGTACAAAATAAATGGATTATCTGTACCAGGTAGATCAGTATAAATTGCAACGTACTTGCGTTTATTCTTTCCACAAAAATTAACTTACGCTGCATAATTGCCAATGTATTGCAGTTATCAGTTACAAAACGTACAATGAATCAATATCTTACCATCAAATATGAATATTAAAGCAAATAAATAATACGCCACTTATGTCAATGATTATTTGTGGGCCACATTGCTGGGTGTTAGTTGTTCGTTTGATATACACAGGAGATTGGAATCTAGTGTTCTACAGGAATGAGTTACTTACATGTTCCACAGTTCATTTGAACCATTCTTTTATAGAAATTATGTAGAAAAGTCAGGATATATATACATGCGACAAAGCTGAAAAACAAGTTCGTTTACTGTTTTCATTAAATTTCTTTTATTTTTTAGCGGATGCCAGTTTTTAAGTAGTCCGTGGTGTAGGACGAGACATCGACAGACTTGTGTTCACATGAGATGGCAATGTATTGGTGTGCTGGGTGGTAGCCTAGACACCTTGTGTGCAAGTGATGGCACGCCTACTAATACGTCCTCTTTTCCTATATTGAGAGAAATACAAACGCGCTAAAAATTTTTTTGTTCTGAAAATATTCTACAGTAGTGCATATTTTCGCTATTTGTCTCTTGGAATGTCTAAACGCAGTGTCCTTTCGGGTTACAAATCTCGTCAAGCTTGTTAACATGAGTGTTTTCTAGGTCAGTTGCCACACCATCTTGTAAAATAACAGTAAATAAAGTCGGTGGATTGGCCACGCTTACACAACTTAAAAATAATTATATTGACATTGTTGGTCCCCTTGGGCGCAAGGCTCGACAAAATTTATTAGATTGTCTTCCTGTGGTGCAAGTAATGGAGACTGCTGTCGTCCATTTTACATTTCAGTGTGAGCCATGACTGGCACTGATCGGTGAATGTCGCGCACGTTTCTGCCTCCCTCACGTGGTAGCAGTACGTGGCTCTCG
This sequence comes from Schistocerca serialis cubense, assembly GCF_023864345.2. Taxonomy (NCBI): domain Eukaryota; kingdom Metazoa; phylum Arthropoda; class Insecta; order Orthoptera; family Acrididae; genus Schistocerca; species Schistocerca serialis. The sequence continues at coordinate 1,283,838,832 of NC_064638.1, read as the reverse complement.
CAGCAGCAGTTCGTCGCTCGTGGGTAACGTTCACAGCTCCAGTTGTTGTGACCTGTTGGACTTGGTGGCTGCAAGCCTTGCCTCTGTCTGTTCGTACTGTTAGGATGTTTTAATATTTCAGTGAACTCTATAGTCTTCAACTTAACCAGCACTGTCTGCTTATCACGTACACAAGTCGCACAAAATTTTATTTTCCTGCAATAAGCAGTCATCTCACGATGTTTGGCTACCGATTATTTGTTGTGCTCCTTATGTTGTCCAGCTACTGCTGAGTTGTGGTCTTAATGTTGTTCGGCTACCGCCGACTTGTGCTCTTTACGTTGTTCGGCTACCACCGACTTGTACTAACCAAGTCGAATGTAGCATTCTTGCTGCTGCACGTGTGTTCCAACTGACCTGCTGGCTTCACCGTTGTAAACTTTACATACTCAAAGTCCAACAAGCACACATATGCAATGTGCAGAACATCTATCTTGTCCCTGGTGGAGCGTAAGGAAACCTGGATATTGCAGGTGCTGTATAAAGCGTATATGTGTTCCTAGATGGCCAGTAACATCCGGTACAGCTACCTGTCCACACTACACGCCACTTGACAGTATCTGGTGAGGGGTACTTCTGGCACTACTGTCTGATCCTCCCTTCCCTGTTACATTCACAAATGGCGCCTGGGAAGAATGATTGTCGGTACTCCGTACTAGCTCTAATTTTTCGAATTTTCTCGTGCAACCAACTTCACGAGATATATGTGGGCGGAAGTAATATGTTAGGTGACTCTTCCCGGAACATACTCTCTCGGCATTTCAATAGCAAACTGTGATACACACCACATCTCTTGTGGCATACGCTACTGGAGTTTGTTGAGCATCTCCGTAACCCTCTCACAGAGACTAAACGATCCCGTGACGAAACGTGCTGCTCTTCATTGTATCTTGCCTTCCCCTGCGATTAATTCAACCTGATAAGGACCCCACAATGATGAGCGATACTCAAAAATCTCTGTTTTGCAGGCCAGTTCTGTCGTGGATGAACTATATTTTCTGAAGTTTCAGCTCCGCGTTGGTTTGCAGCTCGATTTTCCCCAATAGTAATCTAGCATACTTCAAAGTATGGATATTGACTCTGAGTTCACCAAAAGAGTGCTGACTAATAAAGGAAACGCATTTCTTGCATAAGTCCGCTACTTTATGAATATTTTGTGATTAGAACTGTTTAGATTGCTTAAAATACGCCTTTATTTATGACACCGTTTTAGCTACTGCCATCATGAGATCAGAAATTAAATTTGTTAGACAAGGTTCTCGGGTTCGGCAGTAGCCGAAACGCGGTTATAATCAAAGACGTTCAGGATGAAAATTGTTGAACTATATGGGCACCCGAGAGCTCTGGAAACAACACATAGGCCGGGAAAGCCTCCGATGACATATCACATATATGAAATATAATCGTCATAACTTCTGAACGGTATGCGTTACGACGTTCAGACTGCACAGGTGGCCGAGGGGCACGATGCGAATTAGTATGGGCTTGATATGGTTTGGTTTAGCGACGAAGCCCTCTATCGTTTGGATGGGTTCGTCAAGAAGCAAAATTGGCGCATCTGGGGGACTGAAAATCCGCATTTCACAATCGAGAAGTCTCTTCACCCTCAACGGGTGACTGTGTTGTGTGCAATCTCCAGTCACGGAGTAATGGGTGTGATATTCCTTGATGGCACGGAAACTACCGAACGGTACGTGAAGGTTTAGTAAGATGATTTCATCCCCATTATCCGAAGTGACCCTGATTTCGACAAGATGTGGTTCATGCAAGACGGAGCCCGACCCAAAGAAGCAGGAGAGTGCTCGCTGTACTGGAGGAGCACTTTGGGGAGCGCATTCTGGCTCTGGGGAATCCAGAGGCCACTGGCGTGGGCCTCCATTGGCCGCCATATTCTCCGGATCTGAACACATGCGACTCCTTTTTCTGGGGTTATATAAGAGACAAGGTGTACAGCAATAGCCCAAAAATTTGTTGAGCTGGAAACAGCCATTCAGGAGGTCACCGACAGCATCGATGTTGCGACACTTCAGCGGGACATGCAGAATTTCGCTATTCCTTTGCTCCACATAATCGCCGATGATTGCAGTCGTACCGAACATGTCATAACCTAAATTTGAATATCTATAGCGACAGTTTCATGTTGAATAAAGTGTGGTCATGCCGTAGTTTTTAACTAATTTACGTTTGTTTTCATGTAGTTCAGTAAGTGCCACCGTGTTTATCACGCGATCTAGAGATTTTATTTTTTTATTCACGAAAGAGCAGTACTGAGCTTAAGAAAATCATTCGGCCGATTTTGAGACTTTATTGCTGTTGTGACTTGGCGAGACAGCCAAGCCACTACGAGGTAGCCGAAAGGCACGCGTTAAAGCTCACGCAGGCTGGCGTGAGGTCTGGAACAGGTAAAGTAATTATACTAGCAAGAAAAGTACGTAGCTTCTGGAATACTTAACTTTAATCCATTAATGGTGAACGTCGCTCTTGACGGTACATTATTCACAGTATCAATAGTAACTGCTAATGGCGCCTTGCTAGGTCGTAGCAAATGACGTAGCTGAAGGCTATGCTAACTATCGTCTCGCCAAATGAGAGCGTAATTTGTCAGTGAACCATCGCCAGCAAAGTCGGCTGTACAACTGGGGCGAGTGCTAGGAAGTCTCTCTAGACCTGCCGTGTGGCGGCGCTCGGTCTGCAATCACTGACAGTGGCGACACGCGGGTCCGACGTATGCTAACGGACCGCGGCCGATTTAAAGGCTGCCACCTAGCAAGTGTGGTGTCTCGCGGTGAGACCACAATTACCTCGTTGCACATGAAGCTGTGGCCTCAACTAATTTATTTGGGTTGTTTGAGTTCCGTCCAGTGGGATCGTCTCGAATTCCTGGTGCTAGTGGCGAGCCATCCGCGAGCTACCGAGTTGCTCGCAACTGGCGACCCTGCTGGGAAGGTCCCTTTGCTAAGCGCTTTATCGGAAGCGAGAGGTCGCAGCAGTTGACGGAGCGGCTGAGCGCCGCGCCATTGTCTCTCCCCCCCCCCCCCCCCCCCCCTATACCACTCGGCTGCTCACGGAGACACGAGCCGCAGCAAGTGCCTCTCTGTGCTCACGGACCTCGTCCGTGTAAACCGTTCGTCCACTGGCGCAACGCAAGTGCAGTGCAATGTCACGTGAGCAGCTAACATCAGACACGCGAGAGTCTGACTCATTACACCGCGTTGTATCTCGTGCATTGTCGCAACCGCAATTTAACGTTAGTGCGGCTACCAACGGCGATGCAAGTGGTTTGGCAGACGCGTCGCGGCTCCGCAGCGACCCGCCTCGCCTTGTGTGTTGTATTGAAGGTACTCTAGACTCCTCCAACCCGCCACGGCGGTCACCACCGTGCGCAAGGCGACGTCACATGCATCTCCTCTTCAGTATAATATGCGTGAAAGGGTAACCTCAGTTAAGGATGTCACATCCCACTGGATATTGCCGACATCTATTAGCTATTTGATGGCAACGTAATGCTGGCAGCCCAGTTTTTTGGCTCTGAGAATACAACGTTATGTTTCATTTTTATATTAAAAATTTATTGAAACGGAACAGAACTGTGTCTCGTGTAATGGATTTAAATTTTTAAGTGAATGCAGTCGTTTCATAAATATGCTGCTGCATGTTTTCGCCTCAATTTCTTTTATGCGTTATAATTGCTATCACAATTATCTTGCCTAAAAGTAAGTAGTAGTCTTTCTGGAAGTGAGATACTTTTCCTGCTGTTTGTGTACTTTTCTGTAATAATTAGACGGTTAGACGGAGATATTCGGTCAGCTTATCCAACAGTTTCTTCGATATCCTATAAATTGCACTTAATGTCGTCTTTTTCCAGTTCCCGAGCTAATACGAACGCTTAATGTATTTCATTATCGCGAATGAAAGGCTGCATCCAAAATGTCTTCTACCGTTGAAGATTCCTCACCGCAGACTCCGTGGCGTGCCGTATGGGAGAAGGCTGACAAGAAACAACACTTTTGAGTTGATCGCCAGTCACAAACCAGTTTCATCTAGTTGATGAAGGACGTGCAACGCAACTCTCATACAACTGTAGCTCAAAAGTTGCGTTGGAGTTGGGTTGTGTCAGCGGGCGAGCGATATCACAGCGATCAGTGTGCATCGACACTGCACACGAGGTGGACGCTGTTCAAGAAGGTCGAAAGCAATCAGACATGGCCACCTGAAAGAAATCTCCACAACTTCCACCCCAAATGGTTCAGTAAGAACAACGAAACAAGATCACCAAACAGGATTCCAAAGCTCTGTAAACCGGCTTGGTCATCAGAATACTATAGTACTAGTCACATAGCTTGAACACTTGTTATTACGACTACAGCTACAAGATATCCGAGCACTTGCGTTGTATCGTTAGAACCTGTATACTTTCGAGTACCACTGTACCTATATTATGGCTCAAAGGCCCGTACGGCTGCAGTAGGCAAGGAGCGCTGAACCTAAACACCATGTTGTTGTGAAGACGTCGCAACAGATTTCTGAAGAGCTGATTAAAATAAATAAATAAATAATTCTGTCTTACCACACTGCAATTTAACGTGTATTTAATACAATGGAGTAAATAAAAGATAAGGGCTAGAATGAAACGGGTGAATCCGCAAGTTGAATGGATGCTAATCATTGATCTCGGAAAACTGACAGTAGCCTTGTAGTAATAGAATTTTGATGGTGAAAACACGACAAAAATTAGGGTCTGTAGTTTACTGTTTTGAACTGGAACTAAAATTTCGTGTCGTATCGTTCGCCCTCGTACAGGACACTGAAACCTCCGTGTACATTTTAAGGCATTACCTACAGTCCAGTCACCACAGAAATCACTCAAAAATGGACCTAACTTTCTTACAAAACATCTATACTAATGTGTAAATGCTTTTCATTGTAGAAGAATTATGAAATGATTTTATTCCTGTATTGAAGCGTGACTGTATAAATGTTATATTTGTATGAGATAAGTTATTAAGTTGCAGACAACGCTTTCAAACGTGTGAGTGCGACGTCGTTCAGTCCTACGATTTGCTCCGTCACTTCCCACTAATTTTAACTCTGGAAGCGTTTGTTAATGTGAAAAATGTGGAGTTACGCCGTTGTTCGGAGAGCAAATTTAACCGTTGCTCCCCCTACAACTGATTGGATACATCAGTTCAAAAGGTCGGAGTGAGGTAAATGTGTACTACCTCCTGTAGGAATATGACAAGTAAAGTGCTGTCGCGTTCAAACTGACCTTCAGGTTCATGGCAGCTCTACATTTTACTGGACAAAAATGGATGAATTTTGTTTATCAGGTTTTCACCTACTAACGGGTGTCAGAAAAGGCACAGGTGGTTTTCACTGGCATATTAACAGATTCGTGTAGACTGACACTTGTAGCAGACCTGGTTCACTCTGCGAAGCACCTGAAGACGCGAGTGGTTCCAACGACAGTTATACAGGAGCATATTGGATAAACAAACTGACACCTGTATACGCCATAGACTGCTCTGAAATAGTTCAGAACGAGGTAATGAGCGCTACAACTCTTCGGGTGCTACGGTCTTTCTACCAAAGTCGTGGCGCTAGTAATTGTTAAGGGAACAATAACAAATTCCACATAAAGCCTTCTAAGACTTGCAGAAGAGAGTCAGTACATATTATTTTGAATAGGAACCCATGTACAGAAACGTACCGTTCACGTTCTATAGCGATTTCAGTTGAGACGTTTAAGTCATTCAGTTCTGCTTGAGGAAGTGAATTAGGCTTGACGCAGTCCAAATTATTAGGTATCAATTCGAAGGGAAAAATAAAGAAACTTCCGTTTATTACTTAAGCACATTTGTCTGTACACACCTCAAAAAAAGTTTCGCATCACCTCGGTTTCGAGAGTTCCGGAACCTGTACAGAAAATTGGAATAGAGATGAACATAAACATCATTTCTGTCCTTTCTATTGCTTATTAAAACCACACATTGCATGTTGTACAACCATACTGCGAGACATTCGGAGGTGGTGGTCTACATTGCTGTACACACCGGTACTCTAATACGCAGTAGCACGTCCTCTTGCATTGATGCATGCCTGTATTCGTCGCGGCATACTATCCACAAGTTCATCAAGGCACTGTTGGTCCAGACTGTCCCACTCCTCAACGGCAACTCGGCGTAGGTCTCTCAGAGTGGTTGTTGGGTCACATCGTCCATAAACAGCCCTTTTCAATCTATCTCAGACTTGTTCGACAGGGTTTATGTCTGGAGAACATGCTGGCCACAGTAGTCGAGCGATGTCGTTATCCTGGAGGAGGTCATTCACAAGATGGGGCGCGAATAGTCGTCCATGAATACGAATTCCTCGCCAATATGCTGCTGATATGGTTGCACTATAGGTCGGAGGATGGCACTCAAGTATCGTACAGCCGCTACGGCGCCTTCGATGACCACCAGTGGCGTACGTCGGCCCCATGTAATGCCACCCCAAAACAGCAGGAAACGTGCACCTTGCTACACTCGCTGGACAGTGTGTCTACGGCGTTCAGCCTGACCAGGTTGCCTCCAAACACGTCTCCGACGATTGTCTGGTTGAAGGCATATGCGGCACTCATCGGTGAAGGGAATGTGATGCCAGTCCTGAGTGGCCCACTCGGCATGTTGTTGGGTCCATCTGTACCGCGCTGCACGGTGTCGTGGTTGCAAAGATGGACCTCGCTATGAACGTCGGAGTGAAGTTGCGCATCATGCAGCCTGTTGCTCACAGTTTGAGTCGTAACACGACGTCCTGTGGCTGCACGAAAAGCATTATTCAACACGGTGGCGTTGCTGTCAGGGCTCCTCCGAGCCATAGTCAGTAGGCAGCGATCATCCGCTGCAGTAATACACCTTTTGCGGTCTGGGAGAGGCATGTCATCGATAGTTCCTGTCTCTCGTCCATGTCCGAACAACATCGCTTTGGTTCACTTCGAGACGCCTGGACACTTCCCTTGTTGAGATCCCTTCCTGGTACAAAGTAACAAAGCGGACGCGATCGAACCGTGGCATTGACCGTCTAGGCATGGTTGAACTAAAGACAACACGAGCCGTGTAGCACCTTACTGATGGAATGACTGGGACTGATCGGCTGACGGACCCCCTCCGTCTAGTAGGCGCTGCTCATGCATGGTTGTTTACATCTATGGGCGGGTTTAGTGACATCTCTGAACAGTCAAAGGGACTGTGTCTGTGATAGAATATCCACAGTCAACGTCTGTCTTCAGGAGTTCTGGGAACCGGGGTGATGCAAAAATTTATTGATGTGTGCCTTAACACTTGAACATTGCGTCTTTACATCATTCCAATACGAAAACGAAGCCAGCGTACTGTACGTACAGAACAGTAGCGATGAATTTCAACAGCAGCTCGATGTGGCGACCACCCACGTAGTTACAGACATGGTTCCTACGAAGGATCCTCTGATTCACACTCTCCAACCCATCGGTGTCTGTGTATTCCGAAAACGTTTACCGAACCGTGTTTACTGTATCGGAGACCCACAGGCACTGAATAGGTCTCGTAGCGAGGCAGACGCTAAGTGACATCAGGTGACCGTCTGAAGTCATCCTACCTGTCCTGTTGTATACCAGGACAACCAAGCATCTCTGAGACTTGCCTCAGCAGACGTGAACACTTTACACATGAGAAGAAATAACGGTCATAGAACAGAAACAATAGGTTTCCGGACACGGGTTCCTATTCAAAATAGCACGTACTTGATTCCTCTACAAGTACTAGAGTATGTAACGGGAATTTCCGAACACCCTTTATATTGAAACTTTCTGGCAGATTAAAACTGTGCGCCGGACAGAGATTCGAACTCGGGACCTTTGCCTTTGGCGGGCAAGTGCTGTACCATCTGAGCTACCCGAGCACGACTCACGACCCTTCATCACAGCTTCAATTCTGCCAGTATCAGCGCACACTCCGTTGCAGAGTGAAAATCTCATTCTGGAAGCCCTGTATATTGATGCTCGTTGCGCAGCAGATTAGTTGCCTGTAGAGAAGGCTCGTGGTCTGTTACGCACCCTTTACGCCAGGACTCCGACGTCGGCAGCGTTCGGTGAAAGTCGCGGGTGGTGTGCCGTGAAGTACTGCTGCTGCCGGCGGTGTAACGCGAGCCGGGAGGGGAGCGCAGCCCGCGTGTGCGTGGATATGTGATCACAGGCCGCGGCTGGCCGGCGCCCGCCGTGAAATTGCGTAATTACGGCGGGCCTACGCAACTCCGAAAACGAGAACCGAGCCGTTCCAGCGCTACGCACCAGTACAGTAGCACCAGCAAGTCGCGCGGCAAAGTCTGCACTGCGGCGAGACCGTAATCCGGGAAACGGGAGCCCGCTTGTTGTCGGCGTAGCCAGGGGAAGCGGGCGGCGACGTAGCGCTCACTGTGTTTTGTCTCTGGTTGGTGCATCGGCCGGGAGAAGGAAGCTGGAATTATTCGTGCTCTTCATACAATACGTAATATACGAGGTGCGATCAAAAAGTAATAGAAATCTATGAATTTTATCCATAGTGGATGCTGTCGAACTCCGTGACTGTTGCATTATGGGGTGTAGAAAGATATCCGCTACCAGTCACAATAAAAGGTTATTTATTTTAACACGACCGGTTTCGGGCTTGCGCCCATCTTCAGCTGTTTATACATTCATGTACGTGTTTGTACTTTTGGAGATCAATAAAGATGAAGCACCATTATTACAGTTATGCTGTGGTGATAGCATAACAGTAACAATGGTGCTTCATCTTTATTGATCTCCAAAAGTACAAACACGCACATGAATGTATAAACAGCTGAAGATGGGCGCAAGCCCGAAACCGGTCGTGTGAAAATAAATAACCTTTTATTGTGACTGGTAGCGGATATCTTTCTACAGCCTATGAAACGTCCCCTTTGAACAATTATACAAGACTGTGCTTAAACTGAGACACAATATTTTTAGCGCAATGCAATCTGACTTTCAATAATCCCTACAAATAATGGCCCTGACTAACATTAACCTATACCTTTCACAAATCACTTACCTCACAAAAGTCTTCGTTACTCGAACTACTGCAATACAGCGATCGTCACTACTGACTGCCAGCTAAATAAAAGATTCAAACTACTGAAGGCACTAACTACTGATAGGCATAGTTAGCAAATGAAAGATCTTGATAGAGAACAAACAATGTATTTACCTTAATAGTGTTCAAAAGTCATAATATATATAGCAGTTCATGACATCCATTCTTACAAATGTACTGTCTCTGATGGACACACGTCCAGATCATCCGCTCTCAAAATTCCGCCATCTCTCTCCCCCCATCCACCACTGCTGGCGGCTCACCTCCAACTGCGCAGTGCTACGCGTTGCTAACAGCCAACATCCCAACACTACAATAGCGAATATAACAACAATGCCACCCAGCCACAGACTGCACACAGCACAGCCAGTGATTTTGATACAGAGGGCTACGTGGCGTTACCAATAAAAAAACCTATACAGCCTACTTACAACCTCGTAATGGAAATGTTTTTAAATTTCGCGGGCTTTATAAATCCGATTTTCAAAACATTTTTTATGTTGTTGGTACACATGTTCCTGGCGTATCTTTGCATTTCCACCTATTTTGAATATGTAGTTTATTGTTGACGGTCGGAAAGGTTATATCCGTTTTCGAGTGCTCGGCGAAATTTTACTTACGAAATCTGAATTAAATTTTGCTTGAAAAATACTATAAAGTGCAACACCGCATTCGAAATGTTGACGGTGGCTTTTGGCGAATCTGCTACGAGTGAGATAAGACTTCACGAGTGGTATAAACTTTTCAAAGACGGTCAAGATTATGTTGAAGACGACGACCGCCCGGACTTCCTGTCACGTCAGTTACTGACGACGGTGTGCAAGAAGCAAAGAAAATGGTTTTGGAAAATTGACGAATCACCGTCAGAGTGGGTGCTGATGTTGTCGGTACATCCTTTGGCTCGTTCGAGGAATTTTTTCGGATGTTTTGGACGTGAAACTTGTAGGAGCAAAATTTGTTTCGAAATCGTTAATTTTCGATCGTAAACGAAGTCGCGCAGACCTGGCCCAGGAATCGCTGACTGAAGTCGACAACAATCTAGAACTGCTAAAGAAGGTTCCAGCAGGTGATGAAACATGGGTATACGGTATGGGGTCGAAGCCAAAGCCCAATCGTCCCAATGGAAACTGCCTGTAGAACCAAGGCCGAAAAAAAATTCGTCAAATTCGATCACCTGTCAGGGGTCTTCTCACTGTTTTCTTCTATTACAATGGGATGGTGCACCGTGAGTTCCAGGTTTACTGTGATACGCCCAATATAGAATACTGCCTGGAAGTATTGCGTCGTTTGCGTGAAGCAATCCGAAGAAAACGACCAGAATTTTGACCAAGTCGCTCGTGGAAATAGTGCCCCAGCTCACACCTCAATGATTGCTCGTGAGTTCTGGAAAAAAAAAAAAAACTTTATGTTGCCTCAGCTATCATATTCGCTGGACTTGCCCACCTGAGACTTTTTCCTGTTCCCGAGGCCGAAGAGAACCATGAAAGTGTTTTGTCGTCGTCGTCATTGATGAGATAAAATGAGAATAGCTGAAAGAGCTCAACACCATAACGAAAAGCGAGTCCAGAAGTGCTTCCGAGACTGGAAAAAGCGCTGGCAAAAGTGTATTATATCTGTGGGGGCTTTGAAGTGGACAAAGTTAATGTATAATAAAGGTACGTCAAGAAAATCAAATTCCCGTACTTTTTGATCATGTCTCACCCCCGAGCTTTTACGCTCACAGGCTCTAAAATTCACACCTTAAGAGATATGAGTACTTATTCATTTTCTATATTGTAAAACGGATCTCGGCTACTGCAGTATCTTTGCTTTCCCTATTTTGAGAGGCGGTACTTCGGACCAAAACAAGGGAAAAAGGTCTAGTAAACTTGGGCTCCAAATTGCATACCTTAAGAACTATGAGCACCTGTTCATCTCCGCTAGTGTGAAACACATCTCTTCTGCTGTACAAGTGGTCATAGCTGTGAACGTATGCGTTTCAGAGCTAATTTTTACCAAGACTTTTTTGCTTCTAGTGTCATGTACTTTCAATTTTATGCGTTTACACCATCAATTAAGATACACGCTGTGTAACTAGAGAGAGCCTGAGATGGTTTTAAACCATGTTGTCAACTTCACGTAGCCGGCCGCCGTGACCGAGCGGTCGTAGGCGCTTGAGTCCGGAACCGCGCTGCTGCTACGGTCGCAAGTTCGAATCCTGCCTCGGGCATGGATGTGCGTGATGTCCTTAGGTTAGTTAGGTTTAAGTAGTTCTAAGTCTAGGGGCCTGGTGACCTCAGATGTTAAGTCCCATAGTGCTTAGAGCCATTTGAACCAACTTCCCATGAGCGTCCGTCTTAGGACCTAATGTGATGTAGAGATGTAGTTTTGTTTGTCACAACGTCACATCTGCTACTGGCACTCACGATTTTTCTATCTTTTTTAAGCATGACTCGTTTAAGGAAATAATTTACACAGTGGAATGCGTTTGCCCTGTACTTTTATTAGGACACTGTACGCGTTAAAACTAGCTACGTACATAAACTTGTGTGGATTTGTAAGTAATGTGAAATTGTATGGATTCCTAGGTACAAGGACAACCAGAATGCATAAAGTCACCATAATAATGGTTCAAATGGCTCTGAGCACTATGGGACTTAACATCTGAGGTCATCAGTCCCCTAGAACTTAGAACTACGTAAACCAACTAACCTAAGGACATCACTCACATCGATGCCCGAGGCAGGATTCGAACCTGCGACTGTAGCAGTCGCGCGGTTCCGGACTGAAGCGCCTAGAACCGCACGGCCACCGTGGCCGGCACCATAATAATGGAACAGTTCACACACAGCAAACACATCGCCTAAAATGTTATAGCACAATAAAAACTCACGTCATAACGTGAATCGTTTGGCAGACGCCTCAACGGAAAATGAAGAAAAATCGTGACTGCCAGCTGAAAATGTTATAAAATAATAAACAAACCGTTTATTCTGTGGGAATACAAGCTTCCACGGCGAATTTCATTGATGTAATGCTCGCCTGAGGATAACGAATAGGAAAGTCGTCGAAACGTTGCGACAATATGACGCCAGGACTCAGCTGATAACCCGAGAAGATAGCATCCCAACTATTGTTCTGGCTGTCGCATATTTTCAATAACCACTCCATAACGGATAAAATAAACATAATGCAAGTAAACAGTAAAGTGAAACTGTCTACAACCAAACGTTGGTCTGAACGCCGCAAAGCTTTACCAGACATGGGACTTGTTGGACGTGGTATTCCTGCGCCTCCCTTCCTTTAAACCGAGTCACCCAGCGTTTCGGGGGAGTCTTCAGCTTAAAGTAGACTCCTGCCCAGGCGCGATGCGGTAGTCTCTGCATTAACAAACATTGTGAGATTTGAAAGAAAAAAATCCTAGCTTCGACCCTGAGCCCCAAACCTTTAAACTGCTGGTACGGTATTCAACCACCGAGTCGCACCTAAGACATTTCGCCTCATACTCGCTGTTCTTTTTGTTTTCCTGTGACTAGTACCGATTTGGTGGCTGGTGTATCATTAAAGAATTCTCTCTCACACATACACGCATTTGCCACTAGATAATCGGTATGTTCTCCATTGACGTCAGTTATTTATAGACGCAGGATGCAGTTAAGATACACAGATTATTGGGATGCAAGTAACAGATGATATTAGCGTACAGAAATTCAAGATAATTTGTAGTGCAAAACCTGTGCCCCTCACACACCGAAGCGCTAGAGATGCAAAAAAATTTAGTAGTGCAATTCCACCAGATGAATTACGCACCAAGTTCTTCAAGGTGATCATGAATAAACGCACCCTCTGTCTCGTATGATACCGAAAACCAAGGTCGTAACCAAGGGACAGCAACTAGTTATTAAATTTTTTCTCGGAGAATGTGTGTGTGTGTGTGCGCGTGCGTGACTGTTATAAGTGTTTACATTAACAGCTGGAGTTTTGTCCGAAACAGAATGTTTGAGGGCGTGTAAGCGCGCAAGTTCCCATCTTGTGAGGGCTCTCGTGCGGACAGCGGCTGAAGTGCGCCCCCATATTGCTGCTGCCGACAGCGGCGACACGCGCCGTCAGCAGCTGTCCCAGGCTCCCTCCCTCCCTCCCCCCCCCCCCTCTCTCTCTCTCTCTCTCTCTCTCTCTCTCTCTCTCTCTCTCTCTCTCTCTGCTGAGCGCCAAACCAGAGTACGGCGCTGTTCAGGCCGCAATATCTGCCGACGGGGACCCTGTTTCCACATCGTGAAGCTGCAGAATGTAGCAGCTAGCCAAACATGTCGCACTACCTGGACCCTGTATTTGTAACGATACTAATAACGAGTACAGTTTTCCTGTAGTTTCAAACGCAGCACCCCTACCTTCACACAACAGCACTCTACCGGCTCAAACATGATGCCGTAATACCGTGTCTACCTGTTTTTCCATTCACAAAACACGTTGTTAGCTCCTTTTCGTAATGCTCGCAGGATCTCATTTCCAAAGAAAGAAAAGGCAGGAACAGTTTCCAAAATTATGGTAAACACACTAACTGAAGATACAATGAACTGTTCCTTTAGTTCGTCTGCAAGAATAGCTACCGCATTTTAGCATCTCGAACGATAACAAAAGTCGATTCACGGCTTCAGTCGTCTTCAGTATAGCATGTACACGTGGCACTTGAGTTTTGCGTTGTGAACAGAGCCTCCTCCGTCTTCAGCCGGTGGCCCACAAGCCAACCGTCTTTCCTCCAACTACGGCCCCAATTAAAACCTGCACCAATTCGAAATGTTTGCTCGACAGCCTTCGCTATGAACAAAGTTGCAAGGAAGACAGTCATGTTGATCAGTTTCTTCTAGGTGCGCCCCAAAGCCTGAATAAATTTGAAGGACATTATTCCACTGGTCCGTCTTTTAAATTGTTTTATTAGCACTAGTAGTTTCTGACCCTGCTCATTCTTAAGTGCATCCGTAGTAACTGATGTGGATAGAACGTCCTCTTTACAGGTACAAGCGTATGTAAGGTGATTTCAAGTAAACATTACAAGTTTTGTTTTGTTGTTGCTTCTGATTCATGTGGCATTTTAATAAAGTAGTAATAGTATTGTTGTCGTAAGGACTAACGTGTCACGCACCTTATATTTTAGATGAGGACTGCTGATGACCTTATTGTACACAAATATGCATGCCACGTGGTTTTTTGACAAAACGACGACAATGTATCCTCATCTGTTACTATAGACGCACTTGAGAACAGGCAGTGTCCGAAACTAATAGTGCAAAGAAAATAATTTAAACGACATCCTAGTGGAATAATGTTCCCCTTCGCATTCATGTTGATTAACGTCCCTGTGGTAGCTAAATAAGATTTTCTTGGTGCTCTCTTTTTTTTCTGGAGAAATAAGTTATTCGGGATGCGCAAGATAAAGATGACGCCCTCTATAATACACTCCTGGAAATTGAAATAAGAACACCGTGAATTCATTGCCCCAGGAAGAGGAAACTTTATTGACACATTCCTGGGGTCAGATACATCACATGATCACACTGACAGAACCACAGGCACATAGACACAGGCAACAGAGCATGCACAATGTCGGCACTAGTACAGTGTATATCCACCTTTCGCAGCAATGCAGGCTGCTATTCTCCCATGGAGACGATCGTAGAGATGCTGGATGTAGTCCTGTGGAACGGCTTGCCATGCCATTTCCACCTGGCGCCTCAGTTGGACCAGCGTTCGTGCTGGACGTGCAGACCGCGTGAGACGACGCTTCATCCAGTCCCAAACATGCTCAATGGGGGACAGATCCGGAGATCTTGCTGGCCAGGGTAGTTGACTTACACCTTCTAGAGCACGTTGGGTGGCACGGGATACATGCGGACGTGCATTGTCCTGTTGGAACAGCAAGTTCCCTTGCCGGTCTAGGAATGGTAGAACGATGGGTTCGATGACGGTTTGGATGTACCGTGCACTATTCAGTGTCCCCTCGACGATCACCAGTGGTGTATGGCCAGTGTAGGAGATCGCTCCCCACACCATGATGCCGGGTGTTGGCCCTGTTTGCCTCGGTCGTATGCAGTCCTGATTGTGGCGCTCACCTGCACGGCGCCAAACACGCATACGACCATCATTGGCACCAAGGCAGAAGCGACTCTCATCGCTGAAGACGACACGTCTCCATTCGTCCCTCCATTCACGCCTGTCGCGACACCACTGGAGGCGGGCTGCACGATGTTGGGGCGTGAGCGGAAGACGGCCTAACGGTGTGCGGGACCGTAGCCCAGCTTCATGGAGACGGTTGCGAATGGTCCTCGCCGATACCCCAGGAGCAACAGTGTCCCTAATTTGCTGGGAAGTGGCGGTGCGGTCCCCTACGGTCTTGGCGTGCATCCGTGCGTCGCTGCGGTCCGGTCCCAGGTCGACGGGCACGTGCACCTTCCGCCGACCACTGGCGACAACATCGATGTACTGTGAAGACCTCACGCCCCACGTGTTGAGCAATTCGGCGGTACGTCCACCCGGCCTCCCGCATGCCTACTATACGCCCTCGCTCAAAGTCCGTCAACTGCACATACGGTTCACGTCCACGCTGTCGCGGCATGCTGCCAGTGTTAAAGACTGCGATGGAGCTCCGTATGCCACGGCAAACTGGCTGACACTGACGGTGGCGGTGCACAAATGCTGCGCAGCTAGCGCCATTCGACGGCCAACACCGCGGTTCCTGGTGTGTCCGCTGTGCCGTGCGTGTGATCATTGCTTGTACAGCCCTCTCGCAGTGTCCGGAGCAAGTATGGTGGGTCTGACACACCGGTGTCAATGTGTTCTTTTTTCCATTTCCAGGAGTGTATTATTCTTTCATGCCGTGCTCCCTTTGACCTGGGGTCCATACAAGTACGCAGGTGTGCAGATGTTACGAATGTTTCTTTTTCGCGGATTATGTATTTTATAGATTTTTGTAGAAACAAGTGACCATTTGAGGTAGAAGTTCCTGTTATGTTTACGTCGTAATGAAGAAGGATAATTCTGAGGTTTTTAAGAGCAGTATTATCTGATACATCCATTTGTTCAGTGGGAATGTTGTATGGTGATGTGTTTCCTTTTGGCAGTATATATGTCCCTCCTTATTGTTTCGTTTAAAGCTGTAAAAGCAGTTTAGTGTACAAACTAAATTATAGAAAAGCAGGTCTGGCCATTATGGAAACAACTAGTCTTTTTAAATCCCACACTCGTTTTCACCCCCCGTATGCCGTCACTTTTATTCAGACTGTAAAATACAAACTTATGTCGAATAATAATTACTGGAACGAAAATTTTACCTAAAAGTTATGAAAGTATTGTGATTATTACATTAGTCTGTAGAATGTTGGGGTCTATAGGACTTCATTAACCTACAAGTTGTTCAGGCGCTCACTGTTTATTAATTACAAAACGCCCCAATATTGTTAAGTGGTTCTCTGGTGGGACGCTCTTTTCCCATATAACACGGACTTATCGTAGCTGTCAATACCCTCTCGAACAAAAAAGCGCTAGGTCGTCTGAAGTCACATAGAGAGGAATTGAATTTAACCCTGTGTTCTAACATCAAGAAACCACACAACGGAAATTTAACTAA